>NC_043711.1:29141727-29441727 GCF_006229205.1 Suricata suricatta | reverse complement strand
GTGCTTAGCTTACTGTCCAGGACACAAATAATTGTCAATGCCAACTAGCATCATGATCTCTCTGGTCATCATCGTCATTATGATTGGTATTGGTATTGTTAGCAGTGTGGTGGCCGCATGGTGCCTGATATATAGGGATATGTATATGTGTGTATGCAGGCATGTATATGTGCATGTATATATGTGTACATAGATGTGTGTACAAACACATGTGATACATATATGTGGATTATATATAGTAAAAAAGTATTGATATTTGTTATTATCTTTTATTCTTCACAATAACTCTGAGGCTTATTATCCCCACTTCATATATGGAAACTCAAATTCAGACAGGGAAGAAACGTGTCTAAAGTCACACAACTAGTGAAGAGTCGACCCAGGATTGAAAGCCAAGTTGATTTCACTCATGTGGACTGGATAAGATTCCATGGTGAACTTTGTACCCTACACATGCCTCTGTTACTCATGTGTCACATGGCATCTACCTGATTCTTTTCCTGGCATTCTCCTTTACCCGATACCATCACCTCTTGGCCGACTCTTTCATCCCAGTGATATCCATGCTACCTGACACATGATAGGAGCCCAGGAATTGCTTGAGAGCCTGTACGGAACAAGTATAACACTGTCAGTGAGCTCTGTGTCTACAAGGTGTCATTCTGCCACACCCTTCCTTCTGGTCACCTATCAATGTGTCATTTGCGTCTAAGGACCCGCTATCTGAGTGGGGGTACCCTTGTCAGCTTTTACATGTACCTCTTCACCCTCTATGGATAAAAATGCAAAGACAGGAAAGAAAAGCAAATGACTGACAGAGCTGTTAGCACTTTCAAATTTTATTTTTTGAGAGGTTACAGAAATCACTCGGTGTAGGCAAGCATAAATAACCCTGTTAGGAATTGTCCTTGAGAGGCCATTCCCATTGAGGAATGTCTTCAGCCCAGAACAAAATAAATGGACAGTAGAAATTTTCTTTGGAGGACTTTGTCCACCCATATGTTATGTCTTTCATAAAGCGATATGAATAAACAATGCTTTTGTCAAGGCTAATTTATTTTCATGCTTGGGAAAGTAGCAGTCGAGATGGACGACTATGTTTTCCTTATCTTGGCACAGCTTCAGCTTTGAAATGTGTTTGTCATGGGTCTGCTGCTGAAAACTCCCCTCAGGAATCTCAGCCTAGATTGACAGGACACTATTTCTTCTCAAGGATTTAGTAGAAAGGCAGAAAAATGGCCTTGTTCTCCTTTGCAGACTTCAGTTTTATGAGCCTCTTTTTATGATGTCATTAGAAACTGTCCAAGTTCTGAGAGGAGTGATCATTCCTTGGATTTTTCCAATACTCTGCTGCTTAAAGTTTGTTGTAGTCAAGTCTGGGCCAATGTGGTATTGTCTGAAACCACCAGGTCTTCTTGCATAATGTCAAGACTGTGGAGTAAAGAGGCCTTGAGTGAATCCCAAAGGTGGTTGTGATAAAAGAGATTGCACTTGATGATAAGGTCTCTCAAGGATGATGGCAGGAAAGAGCCCACTTCACAGACACAACAGTTTGTCTCTTCATCTCCATGGCAACTACAAGGCCAGCAGCTGCCAGTAAAAACTCAGAGATACCACTTACCCAGCTTCCCAAGTAGTTATAAGATTTGGGCCCCAACATGAGAAAGAGAGATCAGTGTAACAGACTTTAGGATGCTGATACATAACCTTTACGGCTTGGTATCTTCTCACATGGCCTTGGGGACCACTCTTTGATCATGAATTGACTTTCCATCTTCACTCTTAATAAGGGCCATGTTCAAAAGGAGATGTGGAAATATGTGTGACCATGTACAGTTATGCAGACCTTCTTAAATTCATGGTTGCCTGTAGATTTTCCATGGAAAGGAAAAAAAAACAGTGATCCTGTCTCAGCCAACTCAGCTTGGTGTCAAACTCTTCCTCATCCATCAGACTCCCAGCCCAAGAGTCACCTGCTCTGGAAAGCCACTCCTGATTTTCTCAGTGAAAGTTCATGTCTCATACACTGCTGTTAGAGCATCAACCTTGATGTTTCTTCAATAGATCTTTCTCCCCACTGGTTGTAAGCTTCATGGCAAGAGTCCATATCCTTTCACCATGATCCCCCCCCACACACACACACACTTACCTACTAAGGTAAGATTCTTGTCTTGAATCATTAGGCTTTTGATAAGCCTGTTATTGAGCTCATCAGCCTATGATCTCATTTCAGAGGCATCCATCCTGCTGCTCCTCAGTGTGTTTAGAAAGCACCACATGGTGGGCTGAGGACAACCATAAAGCAGGAAGTGATTACAGTAAGAAGCTCCAGAAGGAACCAGCACTCAAAGGCTGCTGAGTGGATTTCAGACTCCCATGCTCATTTACATGGAAAAGTGGAATCTTGGTGTTCTTCCAGAACTATTTCATCATCTCTTCACCTCCACCTCATCACTGAGTTTTAGCTGTGTTGATATTTAATATGGACATTTTGACAAGCCGTCCATTTATTCACTCAACTCCTATGTATTGAATACTTACTATGTGCCAAAGATTATTTTAGAGAATAAGAGTTCATCAAGGGTATCAAGATAGATGTCATGGCCCAGCAGGAAAGATAAACAAATTTCACCATTTTCCATTAATTATAATTATACTAAAGGTTACCAAGAAGTTGAGCTAGGTATTATAAGAAAGTAGAATAAGGGGAGTCAACCTAGGGAAACAAATTTTGAGGCTGAAATATAGAAGATGACAAGATGGCTGAGAATTATCCAGGGAGGCCAGGGGGTGAGGGGAATAGGTCTTCTTGGTAGGAAGAAGACTGACGTAGCACAAAGGCATCTCCAAGCTCTATTCAGGGGATTTACTATGTGAAATTTAGTGAAACCTCCATGGTAGCAAGAAAGAAATACCCTTCTAGCTAAGTAGTATGTGTGTGGAGGGGTGAATTATTGAAAGGAAAATAAGAGAATCTCAAAGGCACCACCAGAGAGATAATAGGCTTTATGAGAATTAAAAATCCAATAAAAGTCAGAGCTCCTTTCTATGATTCTAAATAGCTTCTTTTCTCATCTTCCCTTCCTCCTTCCTTCCCTCCTCTCTTTCCTCCATCTGTTAGTCTCTACCTCCATCCCTCTCTCGACCTCTTTCTCTCTCTTCATTGACAAGTGTCCTATTCTTTCAGCTGTTCCAATATGGCAGCCAACCACGAGTCTACATGATCTTGCTATTTCAGTTTCACTGCTAACTGCAATCTCTATCCCTCAGATCAGATCAATTACTTGAGAAAGTAAATCTGGTTGGTTGTTGGCCACTTAGTTGAATTATGTGGTTGATTTGAGTCAGTTGCCCACGTAGGAAAGATCTTATTTTTTTTGCCACCTCTAATTGGCAAACCTGTCCACATCCCATGTGACCCACCTGGAATTCTACCCTCGGCCACTGAAAGTAATTCAAGCCTAAGCAACTCAGCACAAGGTTGTTCATGATGTGCAAAAGTCAGACTTTGAGTGAGAATTTTGGAATAAAAGACATTACAAGAGGAGACATTCACTCTTCCCTTAGGTAGCATGATGTGATGTTATGAGCTTTAGCAACCTTTCTGTGACATTAAGGGGAGTCAGACTGAGCATGGGGCCAACCCAAACCAAGATTTGGAAGAATAACAGTTGCTGTGATATTATCTGAGCCCTGACTCCAGCCTTGCTAGAAGCTGGTCTACTCTAGGACATTTCAAGCCAATCAATTCCTTTTATCATTTAAGTTACTTCTTAGATGGCTATTTTTCTCACTTGCAGACAAGTCAGACTGATGTGGCTTGCCCCTCACCTGACTGGCACGCACCACGGCCAAGCAGGGCAAGTTTGTGTTTCAAGTAGGAAATAATTTTTTGAGAAGGTGATTGATCCAAAATATATTCAAGGCACCTGGACAGCTTAGAGGTATGAGGAAACAAAGCAAGGCTATTTTGCTATTACAACTGAATTCATAAGCAAGGAAGGAAAAAAACAGAGGTTAGTTTTGATATGGAATTGCTTTATCTTCTTTTCTAAAGAATTTTAATCATGTTTTTCATCACTTCATTAAGTTTTTCAATTTTTCTTGAAAACAGTAACTATTCTTTCTACTATTCCTTTTAGAAATAGCTGCAGGCTATGTTTGAAACATCTCAAATGAGCTCCTTTTGAATTATTCATGTGAGAAAATCTCTATACGTATCCAGAAATAGGGTGTCTTTCCGTCTCCAAACTTAAAAACAACGGATTGCACTTTGCTAAAAAGAAACATGGTTTCAGCTGAAACCAGACTTTAAAAATATCACCCCATTTTCTTTCCACAAATCAAATTTGCTGAAGAAAACTGGGGGGGAAAATTGAACTATCATAAAACATTTGACTCTTTCTTACTATATGTTTGTTTATGTATTTCTAACCTGTTCGAGACTGTAAATAATTAGAAGACAGGCAGCTGTCTACTCAACTAGGCTGAACATTTTTCGAGCACAATGTCACAGTATCCAGGCAAAATTTTACCAGTGGTAGATGTTATTATAACTCTGGACTGTGGGATGTAAACCTGCTGTGTAAATCAGGTCCCTAGTTACTCCTCGGCTCATAATTTTCTTTTCCTTTACAAGGAGCGCAAATTTCCCAAATTTGTATCCAAAGAGATGGAGAACATGTACATCGAGGAGCTGAAGTCATCCGTCAACCTGCTCATGGCCAATTTGGAGAGCATGCCGGTGTCCAAAGGCGGAGAATTCAAACTTCAGAAACTCAAACGCAGTCATAACGCCTCCATCATCGACATGGGTGAGGAGAGTGAGAACCAGCTCTCCAAGTCAGATGTCGTGCTGTCTTTCTCCCTGGAGGTAAAAAGCCCTCAACCCTCGAAAGTTTCACGGCACAGCCAGCAGAAAGTGGGTGATTAGATGCACCACAATCAGCTTGCTTTCCTCCCTGCATCCCAGGAGCACTTATTAAAATAACAGCTTGCTAAGCATAGGTCAGCTAATCAGCAAGTGATTCCCCATCTCCAGGAGCCCATGCTTTTCGTAAGGAAATGCAGTCTTAAGAACCAGCTACTAAATTTAATCTGGCATTATTTTCCATCTTAAAGCACTGCTCAAGGATTTTGTAAAGCCCTTACACAATGTAGAAAGTTTAGAATGTTGGCATCCTGTGCCGCAGTTAGGAGAGAAGCATCTAGCATCATTTGGTGAGTTGTAGATTTTCTTTTCTGTTCTCTCACCTGTTGGGTACACAATAAAAGAGGCTTTTGTTCCTCGGGAGCGTTTTTAGTTTATTTCAGCAGCCAGAGAAAGAACCCGTTCAGACTGGGACTATGGCAGAATGCTCCACATGTCAGTACCTTTCTCGGTAACTTCTATTCACATGTTTGTTTTTCATACATATAATTTAGGGAGTGGCTCTGATCTGGCTATTTGGAATTGGCCACAAAGCTGGTTCTGTATGCAGATTCCTGGCACCACCCAGACCTAATGATCCAAATCTCGAGGTGGGGGAAATAGAACACGTTGCTGTCACCTTGAAAAATCGTTTGGTGGTTTCACAAAGCGTTAAACATACAACTACCACATGTGGAGTGCAACTCTACTCTTAGATATCCACCCAAGAGAAATGCAAACACATGTCCCCATAAAATCTTGCTCCCATTCTGTGTTTATAGCGGCACTATTCTTAATAGCCAAAAATGGAAACAACCTCATGTGTATCCTCTTGAAAATGGATAGACAAAATGTACCCCTAACAAGGGGATACTACTCAGCAATTGAAAAAAACAAACTACAGATATATGCTTTGATTTAGATGAAGGTCATTAACAGTCTGCTTAACTGGATGTTATATAGAAACCAACTTGACAATAAATTATATTAAAACAAAACGAAAACAAAAAACATTCTGCTTAGTGAAAGAAGCCAAGCACAAGAGATCACATGTTGTGTCATTCCATTTATACAAAATGTCTAAAAAAGGCAAGCCTTCAGAAACAGAAGTTAGCTTAGGTTCCTGGGGCAAGGGGTGGAAATGGACCTGAAGGGCATTACTGGGGGAGATAAAAATGTTCTAAAACCAATTGATGATGATAGTTATGCAACTTAGTACACTTACTAAAATCACTGTATTGTACACTTGAAATGAGTTAACTATATAATATGATATAATATGTAAAATACTCCTCAGTGGTGTCAGAAAAAACAAAAAGAACCTTTAGATGGAGTGTGCCATGAAATATGCATTTTAATGAGCCACACAGGTGCGTCTTATGCACTCAAAGTCTGAGAATCATTCATAACTTATTAAAGCTCAGAACCCCACTAGGATTTTATGGTGGCCCTAGATTTGGGGAGACCAAGAGAAGAGATCAAAGTTCTGTAGATTTAATTAGAGTTTGTAAAGACTAAATTAATTTTCTAGAACATCATTAAGGCTTGCTGTGAATTAAGTGCAGGTAATTTGCTTTACTGTGCTCGATTCAGATCAAGATGGTCCTATTACAGTGTTATCAACATTTATTTTGCAGTTGGAAGAATCAGTATTCAGTTAAATATAGGGCACTCGGTGTGTGAAAAAATCATCAGTGTAATTTCACAGAAACTTCCATTCTTTCTTTCTTTTTTAATACTGCCACCTGAGGTACTGAACGCTTTTCTTAGGTGTCTTTGAATTTGATTATTGCCAATTAGAGGTGGCAATTTATTCCTCACTGCCTCTTGTCTTTCTAAAGAAAGTTGGGGAAAAGTGGTTTATTGATTTTCATGAAGCTTTTAAATCCATACTTCTCTAATTCTTTATCGGTATTCAATATTACACAGCTGATTATCTGAAATCTAGCTGTGAATGAGTCCCCAGCCCTACCCCCATGGGTACATGATTCAAACAGGCTTTAACGTGTAAGCACAGGTACAGAATAAAATGCCCTAGGGGTCCCAAATACTTTTTACTTGGAACGTTACATTGCACATATACTAAAACTGCCAGCAAAAATCATCGTTTATCTGTTTGTGAATGCGTCTTGGGTGACACGGTCCGGCGGACAAGAGAAGGGAGAGAGAGAAGGGTCATCTTATTGGGGCAGACTGGGTTGGAATTTGCAGGTCAGTCAAAGACCTGTTTTAGTTACAGAATTGCATGGCTGGAAGGGACACTATAGAGCAGTTAACCGCAGCAAGAGGTCCAGGAGGACTGACTGGCATGGACTTGTGCCAGGGGAGTGCTCTGATGACAAACAACGGGCATAGGTAGAGTGCCACTGTGCCTGCTCTGCCACCATTAACTCAGTAAATCCTCACAACAGTCTTTTGAGCCATTTGCATATGTGAAAACAAAGCCTCAGAGAAGTTAAGAGACTTGCAAAAGATTATACTGCTGATAAAGATGCAGATTCAGGATTTCAACGGAGATCGTTTAAATTACAAAAATTGTGTAATTTTCCACTGTGCCTCCCATTTCTTTTCATTTGTGTGGTTCTTACCAGTGTGCAAATTTTCTCTTACATACATCATCTTATTTGGTCCTCACACCACAGCCACTGACAAATAGAGGATGTATGTTATTATCCACACTTTACAGATGAGGACACTGGGCCTCAGGAGATTTGAAAGAAAAGTGGGGTGACTTCAAGGTCAAGTCATTTGCCCACTATCCCATGAGAAATACATGGCTCTCAAAGGATGGCTCCCAGATCATCAGTATTAGCATCGGCATCACCAGGGAAATAATTAGACATAAAACATCTTGGGCTCCACCCCAGACCTGCTTTTTAGAAATTCCAGGGATGGGGGCGCCTGGGTGCCTCAGTCGTTGGAGTGCTAGACTCCTGATTTCGGCTCAGGTCATAATCTCAGGGTGTGTGGGATCCAGACCCCTGTTGAGCTTTATGCTGACAGCACGGAGCCTGCTTGGGCTTCTCTCTTTGTCTCCCTCTCTCTCTGTCACCACTCGTGCTATCTTTGTCTCTCTCAAAATAAATAAATAAACTTAGAAAAGAAAAGAAACTCTGGAGATGGAACCCAGCAGTTTCTGGGTTTTATAAGCCTTCCAGATACTTCTGATCCACACTATGTTTGAGAACCATGGGACTATTAAGCAGCAAAGCTGCCTTGTAAATCCTGGTTCAAAGCCAACTCTATTATCAAGCCCATTAAGGAAGTGTACATTTTTTGTACAACCATACCCTTGTCCTTGTGTAATGCCATCACCTCTTCTGAAGTATGATTGGGTGATATTTTTATATACCTGGCTTATTGTGGATCCTCGATGTAGGTCATGTGTTTCAGATTTCTGAACCAGTATATATGCCCTATCCTCTCTGATGAATGACGGGCATCCCACTGAATGTCCCCTGGCAGCCCTTCTCTGCTGGGAGAATAGCAGGTGATCGAATGGAGTGTAAGGGGTGTCATGGGAAGTACCGGGGATTGGAAATGATATATTTGGTCCAGCAAAACACCAGCTTTTCTCCCCAGTCTAGAACAGAAAGTGTGCCGATGCAGACATGTTTTTGTTTTGATAAAACATTCTTGGCCTGCACTGAGTTTGTGTATTTTATTCCTCCCTTTTGGGATTATTGTCAAAATTTCAAAACCAGATTTCCGACTTTGATTCTGATTCAGATTCCCATGTTTCGGAAGGAAAAATTGCTGAATCTGGCAACTCCGGATGAAGGAAGGACTGACAAGGCAGCAATGGGCTCACCGGGGTCCCAACTGCTCCGTGTACATGGAGTTTGCCTCTCTGTTTTGCCACAGGCCCCACTCCTCCTTCTTGCATCTCTGACTCTAATGCTCAGTGACTTTTGCTCTTAGCACTTTGTGTTAGCACTTACCTCACTGTAAAGAGAAAAGTGAGTTTCTGGGCCTTTATCTCTCCTAAGTGCCAATTAAAAGCTAGACTATTTTGAAAGAAAATAAGAGAGAACCTGTTTCTTTGTAGAAACGAAAAGATGATCATGCATTTAACCCAGGGAAAAAAGCAGCCCGTTTCCCATCACGTGCCAGAGTGCTGTGAGTATCTGAAGTAGTGAAGGTTGTCTTTCCATCCAGAGGCAGTAAGTCACACGGTGAAGAATTGCCTCTTCGTGCAAGACTGGGACCAGCCTGGCTGATAGAAAACTGATAGAAGCTACCAGATACCTGTTGGGTATTTTGGTAACTTCCTCCCATCCATTTATTCTCTTAGGGGGGATATATTTTCTTTGGGTATTATATATTTTCTGGGTGTTATATACTTTCTTTGGGTATAACCTTGGGATAACCTCTACCGTGTGTGGCTCTCTTTCTAGGTGGTGATCATGGAGGTCCAAGGCCTCAAATCCTTGGCTCCAAATCGCATTGTGTATTGCACCATGGAGGTGGAAGGCGGAGAGAAACTACAGACTGACCAGGCGGAGGCTTCTAAACCAACGTAAGTCCTGTTTCTCCACTGCTCATCTTCCAGAAGGTTCTCATTGGCGCCATTTTGTCCAACTCCAAGTTAAAGGTCTGGTTTCCCCAGAAGGTTCTAGAAGGCATGTACCCTGATTATTTTCCAAACAAGATGACTCAATTGCATTCTTATTCAGCAGCCACAATAAGGGTTCCAGTTCCTGGGGTGCCTGGGTGGCTCAGTCAGTCAAATGTTCATCTCTTGATTTCAGCTCAGGTCATGATCCCAGGGTTTTGGTATGGAGCCCCATGTCAGGCTCCATGCTCGGGATTCTCTCTATTTGTCCTAATTCCCTTCTCCCCACGCATGCTCTCTCTTTCTCTCTTTCTTCCTCTCTCTCCCTAATAAAAAGAAATGTTTATAAGGATTCCTGTTCCTTCAGAGCTAAGAACAGAAGAAAATAAAAGACCCAATCTCCTTTCTGGAGGCTTTATGTATTAACCTTAGAGAATTAAGTCACACCTTCAATCCTATGATACAATGTGCCAGAGAGTTTGATATAAATTTGTTTTATTAGATTTACTAAAGAATATTTGGTTTATGGTATAAGCAATTTTTTCAAAACCTTTCTCTTATGCTCCACAGTTATGACTATATCAGTAATGCGGTGTGTTGTATTAGATACATTAATCCATTCAGTCAGTACATATTTGCCAAATGTTCACTGTGTGGGTACAAGGTAGAGTTACCCAGTGGGGAGGGAGGTGGTCACTTGTGTAGTTCCACAGACCTTATACTTAATGTTAAGTGGGAGGATCAGAAATATCATCACATTTATGTATAATTACAAATAGCTATAAATGCTGAAAAAGAAGGAGTGCTTTGTGGGGACAGGGTCAGAGTTGGGCTTCTTTAGGAGTTAAAAGACATTTGGGCTGGTATTACAAAAGTTGAGCAAAGCAGGTGGGAGTGGAAAGAGCATTCCAGGAAGAGTCAGCTTGTGTAAAGGCCCTGTGGTCAGCAAAGGCCCTATAGGATAGCAGAATTGAAAGAAGACCAGTGCGGCTAGAGTCAGAGGACAAGGTATGCCATCAGCTGCCAGTAAGGCAGGAAGGGACCATAGAATGAAGGGCCTTGCTAGACCATGGAGAGGAAAGCATGGGAATAGGTGATTAGACACACACTTTAAAGAGATCACCATGGCTGCGGAAGAGCGATGCAGGAAACCAGCTAGGGTTCTGTGGCAGTCATTCCCATGAGTGATGATGATCAATTCTTTTGGGTCAGTGGACTTTCAGGCCTCAACCATTCTTTTTTAAAATTTTTTAATGTTTATTTATTTTTGAGAGAGACACAAGAGGACAAGTAGGGGACGGGCCGAGAGAGAGGGAGACACAGAATCTGAAGCAGGCTCCAGGCTCTGAGCTGTCAGCACAGAGCCTGATGTGGGGCTCGAACCCACAAGCCACAAGATCATGACCTGAGCCGAAGGGGTACACCTAACCAACTTAGCCGCCCAAGCGCCTCAGGCTTCAAAAGTTCTTACAAGGTCACTGTTTTTTCCCTCCTTCTCCACTGCCTCTTTCCCTTCCTTTTCTATCTCTGTTAAGCCAACCAGACTAATGAGATTTCTTTCATTATTGTTGTTAATTTATGGAAGTTATGAAAAGGGTAAGTCCTGACAGCAATGCCCTGCCTCTCCTGCAAAGTATCATGAGCTGTGTAGCAAAACATGAATGACTTACCAGGATGTTCAAGCAAAATAGTTCAAAGAAAGCACTACATGTTTCCCAGACGAGAGAAAATCTCAGGGCATTGTATGCCTTCAAGTTTTTCTCTGCATGAATAGGCAAAGGCCTCAGGTGCTCGTAAGCTGGGTGAAATTAATGAATATAAGCGAGAGGAAATGGAAACCAACTTGTCACACACTATCCTGCCTCCCTGTGTTTAAACCTAGTTTTCAACCGAAAATGAACATAGTTTATTTTTTACTGCCTACCTTTGATACAAATCCCAATTTTTCCCAGACCTGTCACCATGGCCTGCTCATTATCAATGCTATTATGTTATGCTGCACTATTTATGTGTGCTTTGAAAAATGTGTCGTATGCGGGGGATGGTAAACCTCTTTGGTGTTTCTGCCAACGTTTTAGATGTTGGGCTCAATATGGTGTCATTAGATGGAGAGGAAGGAAAAGTTCTGATTATTCCAACAGGCTCTTGTTTCATGGGAGCTGTTGCAGCTTAAAACATAATTCATATCCTTTCATTGGGTTTAAAGGTTTCAGCTGCCAGGGTAAATGATGAGCTGATTTTCATGTGTTTATAAATGTTCAAAACAGAGTTTCAGAGTACAAATAAATGTGAACTACTTCAGCTGTCTGCTTGAAATACTCATATTTCACATACATGTTTACTCTTATCCACACATATGCATTATTATGTCTCTATTAATAAACATCTCACACTGAAATATTTTGCTTTTCTAGCCAGAAGTACAGTGTTTTCATTTCTCTTCCATCAGTGAGTGGGCATTACTCAAACCTCACAGCGGATTAGCTTGTTTGCTGGATTGTTTTTAAATACAGTAGGAATGCAGATTTCATGTCCAGGGTCAAGTCACATCGATCAGCAGTGACTACATCTAGGGCTGTGTTAAGGGTTCTGAGGCCAGATCTGTATTCAGAGAAAAACAGTGTGTGATGAACTTGTAATGTCTGCTATAGGAGAGGAAAAAAATGGTCTAAGAACCTCGTATTTTCCATTTCTACAGCATCTCGAATCCCAGAGATATAAGCAGAGTTTGAAGTCTAGAAGTACTTGTGTTTCCTGCAGTCTCTTCTTTGATCCTTTAAAAAAATTTTTCTTTTTGAGAGGGAGAGAGTGAGAAAGAACGAGAGCACATGAGAGCAGGCGAAGGACAGAGAAGGAGACAGAGGATCTGAAGCAGGCTCTGTGGTGTCAGCACAGAGCCCAACACCGGGCTCCAACCCACAAACCGTGAGATCACGAGCTGAGCTGAAGTCGGATGCTGAACCGACTGAGCCACCCAGGCGCCCCTCTTCTTTTATCCTTCCTGTATCAATTCTCTTTACAATCTCTATCATCTTCCTTTTAAATCCACAATTCTTTTCCCAGTTCTCTTCTTTGCCTTTCTCTTTGTCATAGTTCAGTTCGGGAAGTGCTTTTCTGCCTCTGGTCTTATCTGGTATTAGCTGGTGCGGGTGCCTTTTCTTCCTCCCTCCCTGGTTTGGACCGACTCAGAATCCTATCATTTATTTTTTTCTTGGAAGCTTGTATTTCTTCTCCTTTTCTTCTCTACTTCTACTTCTAATTTTTCCCATTACCAGTCTCCAGTTATCATGTCTGTGCCTTGATTTTGACTACCCCAAAAAGTATCCTTTTGAGGGTTATCTTTCATTGGTCTTAATAACTCCACTTCATTATCTGACAAGCTTAGCCCTTTTCCTGCCCTGTTCATCCTCTAAATCTTGTCTTTGACTATTATAGCCAGCTCATCCCTATACTTTATATACACATTCTAAAATCAAGGGACACCTAGGTGGCTCAGTCGGTTGAGCATCTGGCTTCAGCTCAGGTCATGATCTCATGGTTCGTGAGTTCAAGCCCCATGTCAGGCTCTGTGCTGACCGCTCAGAGCCTGGATCCCATCTTCAGATTCTGTGTCTCCCTCTCTCTCTGCCCCTCCCCTGCTCACGCGGTCTCTCTCTATCTCTCAAAAATAAATAAAACATTAGAAACATTTAAAAATCAAAGCAAAATTCACTTCATACCTGTTTTATTTATTACTCATGAATTCTATTCTTGCTGCTGGTAAGTATTTTCACTCGGCAACTGGAAACCCACATCTTATCCATCATGTGTCTACAAGGAATTTGACTTTTGTCTTTTTTTTTTTTTAAACCAAGTACAGTCACAAATCGGGGAGGACATTGCGTAATCCACTTTGTCCAAGAGTGTGTTTTTGGAACTCCAGTGCATACATGGCTTCAATTAAAGGAAGGGCAGGGAGAACAGTGCCACGATTGAGTTTGGAAAACGCAAGACATTACATCTGAGTTGTTCAATGTTCACGGGCATTTAAAAACCTTTGAAGCTTTCCAACAGTAGATAGGCCTATTTAGCTTTGTTTATATTCATGAGTTTCCCAAATCTATTTCACCTCATACCTATTAGCATCCTTTGGAAATGCTGGTCTGTATTGTCCAAATCTAGTCACGGAGGTTCCAACCCTCTCTCACCCCCTTAGCCAGCACTGTCTCTTTACTTATAACCAGGGCGCTACCCAGCATGATCATCTTGGATCAGGTGTGTGATATAAGAATGCTTTGTTCAAGAGTTAAAGACACTTTGTCATTGGAAGAAAAGGTGTGTGTGTGTGTGTGCGCGTGCATGCCTCTGTGTGTCCTCTTTTCGTCCTTCATTTTACCAATCTGTGTGCTACCTGTGGGATATTTTCAAGCAGACTATATACCCTTTCGATTCAGTTGTCCTCCTTTCCTGGGTTTTTAAAGTGGAAAGCCAGCAAAATATGTTATCACAAGTTTTCAAGCAATATGTTTATTTCAAAGAATATTGCCTCCATTTGTAATGCATTGTTTCTGCTTCTGTGGGAAGCCAATGGAGGTGCTGAGGCAGAAGTAATTGAAATGGTGTTTCTGAGGCAGACAATCTCAGGAAGGCATGGGAATGCAGGAGAGAAATACTTTGTGAATGCAAGAACTCGGATACATTTGTCCACCTCCTAGGAAACAGAGCAGAAGACTTTTCTTGTCACCAGGAGGTGTTTTTCAAAAGACTGCACTCTCAGCTCTGCTGATAACAGACATTATGTTAGTTTTTATCAAGACAGGACATTGAGTAAAATCAAATCATGTGGTAAGGAAGTAACTGCTTTTCCATTTGTTTATCAGTTCGTCTGATTAGGTCAAGAAGGATTTTATTTGGTGCTGGTAGATCTTACACCTCCAGAGACCTCAGGCTCTGAGTCATCTGCAAACAAGAGCCTCCAGTTAGAATTTCATAGCATTGTTTAGATCTCATTTATCCAAAAATGTTTTCTGGGTTTTGTTTTTGTTTTTGTATGCTGGGCCTTGGAGGGGTTTAAACTGAAAGAGAACATCTTTGCTGAATGTCTCCTTTGAAATGTAGATGTCAGGGGAAGATAGGAGGGTGGAGACAGGTATTCCATCCACAAGTGACATGGGATGCTTTCCTTTGTCCACCGGTGCTAGGCTGCAGCTGTGAATGATACACATCAAGCTCTGGCCTCATAAAGTGTCCATTCTCATGAAGGGCATAGGCAGGAAACACATGAAGAACTAAACATGAAGATAATAATCGTTTCTAATGTGCATCACCTTCCATTCATGGCTGGTGGGGCTCCTTTGTCTTTTCCATCTGGACATAAGCTTTCTTTTTCAAAGAAATATATTAACATTTAAATGTGAATGAATTTAAATAAAATATATTAAGTAAATAATAGCACAGGTGGTGCCTAGATATGGTAAAAAATAATAATAATAATCATGGAAGTACCCTATGTTGGTATGTGGGAATAGCAAAGATGGGGGAGATGGTATGCAAATTACTTTAATTTAGGAAAATTGATGTAAGGAATCCTAACATATTCCCTGAGTAGAAGATCTACTCCAAAGTGACTTTCCTGATGGATTTGTGTGCTGTAAATTTCTCCCTAAAGAAAGCAAGCCCTGTGGATTAAGTATCACAGAAATTTAAGCAGTTGGGCTAAAAAGGAAGATAGTGTTAGTTAGCAGTCTAATATTGTGTTAAATTATCCAATATTATATTCTTCTGAATATAATCATTTAACAAGTTTTTTATTCCCCGACAAGTCACAAGCTTCATGACGTATGGACTTCATTATCATCAGGGATTAGAAAACACAACCAGACTGTTTCCTACCCCTTTCTGAGGGAAGAAGAAAATAAGACGCCCTCGCTGGTAAATCTTGCCATAGTCCTGGCATTTTTCAGTGGCACCTTATCTAAAGAGACCACATTAAAGCAAAACACAAAAACAAAATGGAGTGATTTTCTGTAACGCTTCTTTTCTGTGAAAGAGATTATTTGTCCTAATGGTAACTCAGACTGGGCCAGGCGTATGATGCCCAAATTACTCATACAAAGGAGTTCCATTAAATCGCCCCCACAGTAAGTCAGTTCCAAAGTAGAGAAGGGAACTTCCACCAATTCCTGGACTCATATATCATCTTCATGGTACTTCCTTTCTCAGTATAACCAAAAATGTTTTCAGTGTACTGGGCCTTGGAATTAATTAAATGGAAACAGAATGTCTTTCCTGAATGGCTTCTTTGAAATTCAGATGCAAGAGAATGATTTGAAGGGTGGCATTTTGTATTCCCTCAACAACGGGATGCTTTCCTTGTATCACCTAGTGCTGGCACTATAGCCATGAATGACATAGACCAAGCTTTGGCCTCACAGAGTGTACATTCTAGTAAGAGACATGGGCAGTAAATTATCAAATAATTTTAAAAGAGAGTAGCAGATGGTAATTCGGTTCTAAAGGAAATGAAGAGGCCGCTGTAGTAAAAAGTAATGGGGAAGTAGGGTAGTCTAATGGCCAAGAGATCCTGCTCAGAGTAGGTAATGTGTTAGTTGATATCTGAAGGAAGTGAGGAAACATGTGATCTAGGAATTCCACTACTGGGTATTTGTCCAAAGAAAGTGAGAACACTAAGTCGAGAAGATATATGCACCCTTATGTTTACTGCAGCAGTATTTACAATAGCCAAGATATGGGAACAATACAAGTGTCCATGCATAGATAAATGGATAAAAGAAAATGTGGTGTGTGTGTGTGAGAGAGAGAATATTATGCAGCCACAAAACAGAATGAGATCTTGACATGTGCAAAGCAACATGGGTGGACCTAGAAGGTATAATGCTAAGTGAAACAAGACTATCAGAGAAAGATGAAATACATGATTTCACTCATGTTGAATTTAAGAAACAATATAAATGAACAAAGAAAACAAAGAAGACTTAAGAAAAAACAGACTTCAATACAGAAAATAAACTGGTGGTGGCCAGAGGGGACATAGGTGAAATAGATAAAGGCAATCAGGAGTATACTTATCTTGATGAGCTCTGTGTAATGTGTAGAATTGAATTATGCTATGCGCCTGAAACTAATATAACTCTGTAGGTTATCTACACTTCAATTAAAAAAATAGAAAAAAAGAAATGCCAGGGAAAACATACCAGACACAGGGAATAGCGAGTGCAAAGGCTTTCAGATAGGAAGGGGTTTGATGTGATCCAGAACCAGAAAGGAGAGCAGTACAAGTAGAGGTTAGTTGGTGATAGGGAGCATCTTCCTGTAGGAAGAGACTGAAGAGCAAGGTAGGTCCAGACCTAGGGCCTCAGGGCCTCCTGGGCCATATGAAGGGTTTGACCTTCGTTCCAAGACCATGGAGAAGCCATCCGAAGGTTTTAAGCCGGGGAGGGTATGATTGGATTTCCATTTTGAAACCTAAAGCATCTTTAAGGACCATAGTTAATTTGGAACAAGAGGTATACTAGTCAACAAATATGGAACACATACTCCTTCCCAGGCATTAGGGTTCAAGTGGGGAATAATACAGACCTGACCTTGATACAGAGCTGCAGAAAAAAGCCAGCTGGAAAAATCCAAGTGCTCCAGGCACAGAGTGATAAATTCTTCAGGAGTCACCATAGCTTTCAGAATCGCAAAGGCCACCTCATGGCAAAGGAGTGAGGACATCACCTCCTTTCATGTTTACCCTTCTCGAAATTCCATGCTCAAGGTCACAGTCCCAGAGCCATTTATGTCACACCTGAGTGGGAACGTGACACCCATTTCTCTTGTTTTTCTTACCGAGAGAGCCGCTTAGCTTCTTTCAGAGTTAATTAAATCATAAGTGGTAAAGGGCAACACTGACCCAGAAATTCAATTTTGCTAGGCTCCCAGAAGATGTGTGGGTTGGGAAGAAGCAAAATTATAATTACAGTTTGGGATGCTCAGAAACTGCCCTGCCTTTTAGACCAGAAAGATTTGTCCAGAAGCCACAACTTTGGTTGAAAACCAGTTTGTGTTTGCTTTGAGTTTGCTTGCTTGGGGAGTGAAAGGAGACTGGCTGATAAAAACAAGAAGCAGTACTGTAAGTGGTGGAAAGGAATGCGGCTCTAGAGACCAGGCTTCAGAGGCAGAGCTCCGAGGGTTACACATGACTCCGCCATAAATATGTCACGCCTTCTTATTCAGGTTACCAAGCTTTCCAGCTTCACCGTGTACTGATGAGTGGTATCCAAGACCCCTTCCCCCAGCAATTCTATACGTGTTTCATCTACCTGGTCCAGAGAAAAGCCCGGATGGCAGAATTTAAAGACAGAGTTTTCAGGAATTTCAAGTAACACTGAGCTAGTGAACTTTCTAAAGTTGGTAGGAGTTCAGAACGGGATGATCAAGTCCCGGCTGAAGTCTGACAAGTTACACAATGGTGCTCCATCCTAACGTGAAAAATTCATGAAAGTTCTGATTTCATGAGTAGTTGAACATAGGATAGGTATAAAACAAAGATGTATTTTTTTTTCTTAGCCCGTTAAGGACCACGTGACAGAGGGTTCATTTACTTTCTGGCTCAGCTCCTCAAATATATTGCCTCAGTTTACGCATTGCTTGTAATGCTAGAGTACTCTGAGATCTGGACTGATTGCCCATCACTGCCTAGTGGAAATCCGATGCAATACATTTCTCCCCAAGTGTGGAAAACTACTGGACTTAGCACTTAGTGATCAGGGAGAATGTAGGAAGGAATGGCATATTGTTTCTTACATGAAATCATGAATGCGGCCCAAGAGCTTAATTTATTCTAATAAGTAAACAAGAGAGGCTTGGTTTAGATTCATCAATGCATAGAAGCAACATGGCATCTTGGATAAGAGGCCAGAGTGAGGATCCAGAGCACTGGGTCCGTATCTCAGCTGCATGACCCTGGGCAGGTTATTTAAGTCTTTGTGCCTCAGTTTCCACATTCTTGTGGAAATTAAATTACCATATACAAACTATTTAAAACACTGCCTAACATGTTGGCTATTATATCATGGCTTCATTCTTGTTTGGAGAGAGGAAAGAGAGCTGGAAAGAAAAACAGCCTAGATCTAAAATAGTAATTAACTATTAATTAATGCAACACCTTCTATGGACCAGGTCCTGTGCTAAGTATTTCATAGTCAATGTCTTATTTTATGCCCTACTGACACCTCTGAGATAGGTACTATTATTATTCCATTTTACTGATGGAAATACTGAGATTCAGAGAGGGTAAGGCACTTGGTCAAAGACGCACACATAATACATCGCTGAGCCAGGAGCCAAATCCACAGCCTGTACTTTTAACACATTCTGCCTCTCCACCTTTCCAAAAGAAATCATGCCACTAAAAGAAGTATGAGCATTGACTACTCCATAAAGCTGTCTAACAGGGCTCATTTCTTTTCCATAAACGTGGTTATTTTATGGGTTAAATCACTGCCCCCACTTAAATGGTGATGAATGTGCTGTCACACATTAGCACTAACACAGGTGTTCCTCCTCGGTGCAGACTCGGCTCAGCAGACATGAGTTGTCCTGTATGCAGCAGCACTGTTAGGTGCTACGTGTCTGCATCTGCAGAGATAAACCAGAGCAGCGGCTCTGACCTTCTAAGTGCTTACAAAATTCCAGAAGGAGCCACTAATGATGATGATCATTGTCTCTCCTGATGGAAATCAGTATCAATAACAATTGCCTGTACCATTCATTGAAATCTGCTAGATGCCAGGCAATGAGCTAGCTAGTATCATGTGGTTGGGTCAGACAGCACTGGGCTTACATCCCCGCTCTACCACTCACCCACGCGGTGACCTTGGGCCGGTGGATTCTCTTCCCTGAGCTTCCTTTCCTCAGATTTGAAATGGAGACAATACCACAACCTGCCCCATGGGCTTGGTGTTGAAAAAGATGAACCACGTTAGTGGCTGAGTTCAATGAATACAGCGTAACTTCTCAAAAAATAATAGCCAAAACCAGACTAGGCTCTCACTGAATCCCAGATAGTACTGTTAAGAAATAGGTACCCACTATGCGCTCATCACCCATAAGGAAGAAGCAGCTCAGAGGAGAAAGCTGCTGTAAAATCGTACAACTCCTCAAATCCAGGCTGTATGACTCCAAATACATGGGAAGCAAGTAGCCAATTTGCATAAGGAGAAAGGGCGCTATGGTCAAAGGTCTTTCCAGAGCCAGAGGACAGACCTTCAGGGTAGGCTGCCATCAGTTTGATGATACAAGAGCTGGTTCCCAAAGGCAAGAGGAACAGAAAATGGTAGGAGTCCTTGCTGAGTCCTCACCCAGAGTAACAACATGCCAGATCGTTAAGCCCCTACACCTAGGTCTTTACAAGCACGTTCTTCCAGCTTCTTTCTGGATCAGAGCCTTTGTTCAAGAGAGGATACAGTGCTATGGAGATCATCTTTCTTTGTATATTATCTGTTTTATAGCAAAGCACCCTGTGCAGATGAGTGTGGGGCCTCTGGAGAATACAGACACTCTTCACGTCATAATGCCAATCATCAAGGTATTTGGGAACTTCTGGGACTCCAGTGCTTAAACTCTAGAGTCCCAAAGCTCCCTGGGTCCTTTGTGAGGACTTAAAGCTTTCACCCCACCCCGTAGCTTCTGGTTCAGAGAGTTTGGGGTCAAGCAGCTATTCCAGGGAGCCCCATAGCTGGAATCTGGTTAGAAACATTCTGGTGATAATATAGAAAATAATGGTTCAACATAGACATAAAAGCAAAAGCTGTGGGGTAAGACGATCCCTAGTTTGGATCCCAATTGTGCCATTGGCCTTGTTACGCTGGATGAGTTATTAAAACTTTCTAAACCTATGTTTCTTCGACTATAAAATGAAGCTAATGATACTTATATCATAGGCTCATTGAGAAGGATTCAAATTTAATAATATATGCAAAGCACTTGGCGCAAATGTAAGAATTGTTATTCTTATCTTTATAATTTGTTATTGCCTTCAGTGGAGCCAGGGTGAAAGGGAATAAGGTGCCCTTTTATGGTTTAGATGAAGTTTTTTAGTTTTCCTTGGACTGTGTTCATTTATATGTAGATTACCTATTTGTACTTGGAAAAATCTATTTATCAGGCTGGCGTTCTTATAATATCTTACATGTAATGGTCAATAAATGTCGATCGACCCAGAGCTAAGCCTTAATGGCAAATGGCTCTGGGAAAAACTAAGAAGAAGGTCCCTGTGATGAACTTGAAACCTCTTTAGAATACTGATGGTCATAATGATAATCATGGAGGAGATTTTTGTACCGAAATGAGTGCTCAGTATCTGAAAGAACAGAAATGGCCGCAAAATATCTAAAAGAACAGAGAAAGTCTGAAAAATCAAATGAACCCATTGCATAAACTCTTTTTGACCTCAGTGACATCAGACATTCTTTTGACTATCACTTTTCAAGTAATGAACACAATACCCATATGTATACATACACATGTGCACCAAAGGATTGCTAGATGCATCACCAGTTAAAGTACCTCCGTGTGAAGTTGGGTATATCTTGTCATTTAGTAAACAGGCTATCATGCAATTTAATTAAGGTAGGGTTTTGTTGTTTAGGATTTTTTTTTTTTTTGTAAATGTATTACAGAGACAAAAGGAATAAAATTTAGAGAGTTCTTCTCTATCATTATTTTACATATCAAGTCTTTGATATGTACAATAGAGTATAACATTTGCAATATCAATAGAGAACTGTTAGGAAAGAGGGATCGAAGCAGGGATCTTGGCACTTGAAATCCCAGTTCTGCCCCGCCCTGTTGTCACTTTGTTTTTCTCCCTGCTGCATCAGATCACACAAACTCTCTACTCCAATGCAGAACTCAGTGATTTTCTGTTGAGCCAAGTATATCAAGACTCGAGGCCTGGAAAATGCTTCTCTCTTTTGCACTTTCCTACTTTGGAGAGATCCCAGACAGAATACATCTCAAAGCCAGGCTGGCCTCCAGAAATGGCAGCCTCTAGAAGGATTCATTTTGCTCTTTTGGTCACCTGTGACCAGAATCCCTATACCATGGGCCTGCTACCTACTGACTCCACAGATACATGTGAGTCAAGAGCAGCATCAGGTTGTAGAGAGAAGAGCACAAGATGCTTTTCACTATACTTCATTCATTCAATCCACCCTTCCTTCCTTCGTCTCTGTGTGTAAGTACCAACTGCATGCTAAGCACTGTGCGTAGTGCAGAGGACAGAGCAGGGAACAAAGACACAAAACTGGGATGCTTGGGTGGCTCCGTTGGTTGGGTGTCTGACTTGATTTCAGCTCAGGTCATGATTGCATGGTTTATATGTTCAAGCCCTACATTGGGCTCTATGCTGACAGCATGGAGCCTGCTTGGGATTCTCTCTCCTTCTATCTCTCTCAAAAATAAATAAATAAACTTAAAAAAAAAAAGCCAAAATCCTGTCATTATGGCACCCACAGTCTAATGGGACAGATAATCATTAGACAAGACCACTTTGGATCATTAGGTAGAGGTGCATCAAAATTTGGGTTTGGCCTTATTCTTCATCCAAAATCTAGTAACTTTGCTTCCACTTTGCCTTTGGAAGACCTGAGAGTCAAATACTATTTCTGAGTCATTCCTGTCATCCCTGCATTTGTGCGTGCTCATTGATCATGTAATCACATAAATAACCCCCATAGCTAATCAATGTGATAATGTCTATAATACAGGCAAGGTATATCATTCTGGTCTACTGTTAATATCTTAATATTCATTTTTAAATATAGGTGGACATTCCTAATGCACATTAGAGTCAAAATCTTTATATATGCTTTATATGTTGAATTTTATCAGTCAATGGTTCTGCACGCACACTAACACATATTTGTCATCAAATTGTGAACATAGGTAATAACTTACAATTATAAAACTGCTTGTTTTATATGAAAAAACAGTTCCTACTTTCAAATAGTTAAATAAGTAGATTTCTATTAAAAGAATGTGTTACCTTGATATCTTTGGGAGGAACATTATATCTCTTCTGAGCCAAGAAATTGATAAAATTTAAATCATAGTTCAAGGCAGGAAAGTAAAAGTTAGTCTGTATCAGAATTCTAATCTTTGTACACCCATTTGGTGTACCAGCCTTCATCACATAAGACAAGATCCGATAAAGCGTACCTTAATCTGTTCCTTTCCAGAAGAAAGAAAAAGCTCAGTAAGTCACTGTCACTGTTGACAGTTCCACACACTGACAGAGCAGGCCCCCAAATATTTCACTCCTCCACCAACCTCAAAGCAAAGTAAATATCTATTTAATGTCCATCCTAAATGTGCCCTCTAGAGGCACCAAAAGAGAGTGACAAGAAATTCTTGTTCCTACAACATAATAACAAAAGTTTAAATTTTGACTATTACATTTTTCATCATAAAATTATAATCACTAAATTATTAATAATTTTACTGGATTCTTGTATTCCCAGAAGGCTATTTTGTGATTTCAGTGCTCAGCCTTTTCCAAATATTTATTGTAACCCTCAGTCTATTCAGCGTTCAGCAAAATGTGGGTTAAGGGCGTTTACTGTGAAGCGAAGATGATTCTGTGGAGATTAGCCAAGTTGAGGAGAAGCTGCTATCATTATATTGGTCGGAAGGTATCCCTGAGAAGTGATGATTGAACTGAAATGTAAACAGGAAGGAGCTGGTCCAGGAAGGAGAGTGCTGGGCAGTAACAAAGGAGATTTTGAGACCCTGTGGAAGAAGGAACCTGGCACATTTGAGGGGCAGATAAAAGGCTAGAGAAACTGGAGCAGGGTGAGGAGGAAGGGAGCTAGAGGTGAGTTGGTGAGGCTGAGTGAAGCCAGATTTCACAGAATCTGGAGACCAAGATTAGAAGTCTGGATTCTAAACCTGAACGTAACTTAATGCTGCTGTGCGGACGCTGACCACATGGGGGAACGGGTAGTAATGGAAGCAGGGACACCAGTTGGGAGGCTGTCACAGTCCTTTGGGAGAAGATGGTGGTTGATGGTTGCAAAGGAAGGGGAGTGAAAGGGATGAGTTCAAGACACTTGGGGACACAGAGCCAAGCCTTCTGTTTTTTACTCTTCCCAAGTGCTCTACCCTCTGGAGGTCATGTTCTAACCTTGTACAACACTTGACTCTTCTCTCACAACTGTGTCGTTCTTTATTACCAGCCCACCTTGCTTTGTACACACTGCTTTCCGATTTGTAATCTGTCATTCTGTGTCTTGGTGAATGACCTTGGGTGAGTTGAAGGCAGCCTGGCATCTCTTAAAACCTTGTGGATAATGGATGTGGATAATGGGAGATGGGACAGTCAATTCTCTCGCTGGGTCCTTTATTCCCTGCCAAGATTACTCTCAAGCTGTACCAAATTTGTTCTTTCTCCAAGTTAGCAAAGATGTGTCTTACAGAATGTTACATGCTGACATTAGGGTGACATTGATACCAAACCAAAAAAGAAAATTAATGAATTCACTTTCCTCTAAAGGTTTCATTTCGTGCTTGGTTTAAAAGTCGGATTGCACCCTTCTTGTGGTAATATTTGCTGCTGGTAGGGAGGTATTAATGTGAAAGGATTTCAAGAAATAACTTACAATGGGTCCAATCTCACAGAGCAAGGGAGCAGTTTTCTGTAGATAATGTGAGTGTTGAGTACTTGAAGTCTTTCATGAGGATAACGTTTAATTACATTTAAGTAAATCAGGCTTGACTCCAACTTCACAGTGCAATCTCAGACCCAGGACACTGCTAACAGATGCAGCTGCCGAAAATTCTGGGCAGAAGATACATATTTTGTATATATACTTCAAATAATATTTTTTAGCATCTCCTTTCTATAAGGCACTGTGCACAGTCTTATTATTGGCTTAGTTTTTAAGATTAGATATGGTGTTTTCTGATAAAAAAATTAATATGTTGCTGAAATTTGGGGGAGAGTATAAGGAAAAATGTAAAAATTACTCATGATCCCAATACTGGCAGCAATGATTGTAAATATTATGGTGTTTTCCGGGTTGCTTTTCTGTATCTTATGTGTACACCTCCAGATGTATGCACGCGATAGGTAAGCTTGTATGGAAGTCTTCATACTCATCTTTGACTGTTTATCTTGGAGAAATTCCTGGAAATGGTATTATTGGTTCACAGGGAGTTAGTTCCTACATGTTGGTGAGTGGAGTGACCAGTTCATGCCGGTTTGCCCAGAGCTTTACACTGAAAGTCCTTTGCCCTGGGGCAAAGTGGAACAGTGGGTCAGCCTCCTTGAGTGAACGCTTCTATTCAACCTCCGTGGTCCTGTATACTGGGGGGAAATGGACGAGTGACAGTCGCCTGCTGAATTTATTCATTGGGAGACCTCTGTCTTCAGCTTCTGCCATCAGGATACCATCTTTGTCTCTGGCAACCCTCAGAGGGATCACTGAAGCTTTTAAACTTGAGCTGTTTGTGTACCAACAGCAAACAAGTCATTGTGCTCATGCAAAGGTCATGCTCTGGCCTCCCTGAGCGATCTCAATTTGCTCCATTTGTCTGGATACATAAATAGCTTCACAATTAGAAGTATTATGTAAACAGCAGAGTGAAACTCCGTGTAAACAGATTACATTGTGGAATTTGTACATCAAAGTGAGAGCAAGGAACATCTTCCTTATATTTGTGTAGGATCTCCTGTGGTTATAGCATCAGAAGGAAACCAGGATGAAACAAAGTCCCAGGTTAAACTAGAGGGAGAAACAATGCACAAGATACAAACATCTCATTGCCCCGTTTTCCAGGTCTTTTGCAGCAACTACTAAAAATATAAATCCTTTTTAAAATGGATTTTATTTTTGTTAGTTCCTTCCCAATTTTTTTTTTTAACCCACCAGGGATCAGAACACCATACCCATTTTGTAGGTATCAAATTCCAGAGAAAACATGTTTACCAAGCAAGTCCTAGGACTAAGGTTAATATCACTGGCTTTAGTGAATGTAACCTAAAATCAGGTACTAACTTCATTCCCTAATACCCAAACTTTTCTGTGGTCTAGGAAAAAGTATTATATAGAAAACAATGGATGTATAAATATAAATATAAAAGAAATATAAATATAATTTGAGGGAATATTTATATATAAATATTTTATATATACATACATACATATGTCTTTCCTCTTTTTGGCTATTATTATCTTTTTTAAATAAGAAAACTAATAAAAAAGTTTGACCTGTGTTTGAACACAAAATACACAGGCACTTAAGAAATAAGAAAAGAAATCTACATAACCTTGAGGACACTCTAAACAGAGAGGCAGTTAGTAAGGCTTAATTCTAGACTTAGATTTCCAGGATGACTGAAACCCTAAGTCTCTTGAAATTGATGTCATCTCCCTTGTTTAAAGTGGAAGTGAGTCGCACAAAACCCAGCAGTATTTGCACTGATTTTTTAGACCCAAGTACATACTCTCTCTACATGAGGTTAAACCCAATCAAGGGACAAGTAATTAAAATTTCTTCCTAGGAATACTTACTTTAAAAAGAAAATGGGAAAGTGCAAATGGAAAAATATTGTCAGTCCAACCAAAACAGAGATGTGATTTCATGAAGCTTTACTAGCTTGTCTGGCTATCTCATATCTCTAGATTCACCTTGCATCCTGGCTTATTCCATTTATTCTGCAGTTTCCTTATTCATTCAACAAATAGTTGTTTATATAAAAGTATAAATTAGATGTTGCTCTAAGTACAAGGGATACAGCAATGAGTAAGACAAGCAGAGCCCTTGCACCTAAGGAGCTTCTATTTTAGTGGGAAGAGACATAAATAAGTATGTAAACAGGATCATGTAAGAAAGCAGTGGGTACTATGGAAAAAACTAAAAAAGGCTGATGTGATAGAGAATTACCTTGTTGGGAGACATTCCCTTTAGCTTGGCTGATCAGGAAGTCCCTCCCTGAGAAGGCATTATTGGAACTGAGACTTCATGCTAGGAATCACCTTGTCACCTGAAGATCAAGGAAAATAACATTTAAGGAAAAGAATAAGGCCAATTTAAAATCCTCAAGGTAGAATACCTTGTGATATTCAAGGAACAGAAAGAAGAACATTATACCTGGAGTATGTGACTTAGGGAGAAGGAATCAGAGAGACAGGCAAGGCTCCTATCAGGTAGAGCCTTGTAGATCATGGGAGCACTTTGGATTTAATTTCCACGGTGATGGAAGCCATCAGAAAGTTGTAAGTGAAGGATGGCCATGATGCCAATTACTGGGTTGGCAGTGGATGGGAAGGAGAGGCAGAGCACTTAGTAGCTTTGTAATATTCTAGTTTGAAGTCGAATGATGCTTCCTGGGTGTTTGTTTAATTACTGTGCTTCAGAAATCACATATGCTTTGGGTACACTATTTGGCAATAAAGAGAAATGAAGTACTGTTGCATGTTAAAACACTGGTGAGCCTCAAAAACATCGTAAGTACAAGAGGCTACATACAAAGGATCACATCTTATGTGAATCCAGTTATGAGATATCCAGAAAAGGCAAACCTATGGAGACAAGAAAGTTTTGAATTAGTGCCATGGCAAATTCAAGAATAATCAGTAAAATAAGAATCATGAAAGTAATGAGACTAGAGGTTGCCTGCGATCGTGGATGGGAGTGTGATTGGCTGCAAACAGGCACAAGGGACCTTTTTGGGGTGGTGGTCATGCTCTAAAGCTGGATGATAGTCATGGTGACACCATGTTGTAAAGTTACTAAAGGTCATTGAACTGTGGGCTTAAAAGACAGATTTCACGGTATGTAAATTACACTTCAATAAGGCTTTAAGAATTATTAGGAGAAAAAATATTCATATCTATATGGATATATATAGATATATTTTTAAAGCAGACATTATGGAACTAGTAGAGAGCTGCCCAAAGCAAGAGATAAGGATGGGTTAGACTGGATTGATGATGACGAAAAATAGATCTGTTTTGGAGAATGAGACAAAAAAAAGACTTGTGGTTGAATTAAGTACTAGTGTGCAGAAGTGGTTGGGTCATTGGAGGAATCCTGGACAGAGTCTAGGTCTGTGGTTGGAGTGAGCAGACAGCCGTGGTGTGGTTTCCTGAGTGCAAGAGAAGATTAATCACTTGTCACTACATCCAGTAAGTCACCATCAATAGGAAGCATGTTGCTGGTAATTAGTTACAAAATTTTGCGCACACACACAAGAATGTGGTCAGATGTAGAAGTTTTGGAGCTGTCCCTGTATTCATAGCTCTCTGATTTGCTTGTATTTTATCTACTTGTTTTGTGTCTGTAAGAAAAGGACTGCTTGATGGCTAATATGTACCTGGACTTGTGTCTAATCTGCATCCTGCTGTCTCTGTGTCATGGCTGCATGCATGTGGTCACTGCTATAGCACTCCTACTGTTCTAGAGCTTTCCTCCTCTGTGGGCCTCAGGAAGCATTTCTTTCCAGTCGGGTTATGCCCATGGGAAGGAGTCACGGAGCAGAACACCTTCCTAATTTGAGAATCTGAATAGAGGAGGAACACTCTTCTGCGCCTACAACAGAGAAACCCCAAATATTTAGACATTATGAGCACAAAAGATTGTACCTGCAAAAACTCCCTCAAGGCCAGGGATGGCTCTACTGATTTATGAACATGTTGTTTACTCTGGAGTTTCTCGATAAGAATTTTATATGACAGTTCGAGGCTGAATATATTTGTGACCTCCGATAATTATGGCTTTTTAAGCAGGGGAATCTGATTTCTTCCCATTGGTTTTTAAAAGTGTTCATAGTAAAGCAATCCTTATAGAGGAGGGAGAAGAATAAATGCAAACTCCTGTCAGCAAACTAATTTACAACAAAACTCTCAAGTTAGAGCCTTTTGACTTGAGATTGCTTAAACAGTAGCTTAGAAGGTAAGCACACGTAATGTGCATACACCCATTTTTAAATTTCCTCATCCCTGTGGAATTTAATAGGAAAACATCAAATAATGGTCTGCCTTAAAGATTCTTGGATTATCCTAAGAGCATTACTCTACTAAGCAATTTCTATAGTTATGGCATCAATATAGTTGATGTCTTTTAAATCCCTCAATTTAAAATTTTCATTTTAGTAAACAGACCATGAAGTAGGTCTTATTTGCTTTCTAACAAATAAGGCAGAACAGCTTGCCCATGGGGATTTAAATCATAATTTACATTTAGGTTTATTTTTATATACAGGCCATAAGTACAATTTGCAAAGCTGGATAAAACTAAGGCACTAGAAAATTAAAAAGAGATTTATTTTTTTTCCCCTCTGACAGTGAGTTCAGTTGTCATTTAAAACTGCTTTAATTATACAGAGTAATTGGATTAGGCAGAGGTTTGCATAGTTTGTCAGAATCAGAATGTGACAGTTAATGTTTGCCGTTCTGTTCGGTTGAAAAGCAGGATGCGTGCACACGTGACCTGGAAAGAAAGTGGAAAGTTACATGGAAATGATTCAGAGGAATTAAGGACTTGGCATGATGTAAAAATAAATCCTCACATATACATATTAATGATGAGATTTCATAGAGAAATCTATTCCAAATGTGGCTTTGAGGAGAATTAGGACATATATCTACTTGGAAGTCACCCTCCCTTTCCCAAATCTGACATATTTTTAACATTCACTGCAGATCAATATGCCGTGTACATGCATCCCGAGCTACAGGTTTCTAAATCTTCATTCTTCCCCAGCCTCACGCCACACCTGCTAGCTGGGGCTAGCATTTGTTTTACAGTTTTCTTTAAACCTACTCTCATTTTTAAGCTTAGACTTTTAAAGGGAAGCTTTTCTGTCTGATTGTAAATAGAGAGTAGCCCTAAAAATAACTTCAGTGACAATAAAACGATGTTAGTAAATCCTAGATAGATATTGTTCCCTGCAGAAGGAGGCTCCAAATGTCAACAAAACTGCCCTCTCTTTAGAACAAGAGGATGAGCCAATTTAAGACATTCTTCTGCCGCCCTGAGGCTTTCTTCCTGAGGTAATCAGAAGGAATGGAAAAGAAGGACCCTCTCACGAGGCCCTTTGGTGCCCCACCTTTGTGCCACCTAAAATCATCATCTCCAGGATACAGGATCTGACTTTTGAGAATCACAGTGTTCAATCTCGGTTGAATGGTTAAATTATACTCTAAATTTCCCTGGTTTGCATTTATCCTCTTGGGTGGCTTTTCTAGAACATTCCATCGTTTCTCTTCTGCTTAGCAAATCTTTCCATGCCGGCTTGCAAAGTGAAGTGAATGAGAAACACTTAATTAGTGATATTGTTGAATGTGGACAGTTATGACAAAAAAGAGAAAACATTTTTCTCTCCAGCTGGCTTCATCTCCTGAATTATCTGACTAAAATATCAAATGAAAGTGTTAATTCTTGAGGGGGAAAAAACCAAAGAAAGCTCCACGGAGAAGAAAGCATTTGAAATAGGCCCTTACTTTTCTCTGAGTTTTGTTTTAATATACATTAGCATTTTATTACAGTCTTGAAAAAGGCAAGTTGAGTATTAAAGAAGCAGTTCCCAGGCCACAAATAAATAAAATGAATAACGCATTCATTTGTTAAATTTCAGTAGACTATCTACAATGTGTAAAACACTATGAGATGCCAAAGATGGAAAAAAATGAAAAGCAAAGACCTTGCCCTTAGGGGGCATGCTCACTCACAGGAAAATAAGCGATGCATTTTAATAATGAATATAAAGCAGAAAGGATTCTGTTCTGAGCTGAACTGCAGATTCCTTCTTTCTGAGGAAACCAAACAGTCCTCCTGGAGGAGATAGCTTTGGAAATGGCCTTTGACTCTGGCTATGAAGTGCTTGCAGGGTGGAAAAAGGATTCTAGCAAAAGGAACTAGTGTCCATCAAACGCCTACAATATTGGAAGAGCAGAACCGTGTGGGGAGTGTAAGTTCTAAAAAGGTATAAAAAGAGAAAGGGAAGAGAACAAAATCTACGAATATTGGCCAAGTCAGGGCAAAAAAAAAAAAAAAAAAGAGTCTTGAAAATTAGACTCAGGAGAGGGAACTTAAAGAACAAGTACATTTAGAAGACATAATATGTGAACTAGAGAAAGAATGCTTGGGAATGGCCATCAGAGAGACCCAGCTCTGGCAATTACCTGCTTCTGGGTTTTCCCCTTCTAGGTTTCAAATTTTGGAATGAGGGAACCTGATTGGTGTAGCCTGGGCAGGTGCTCGTCCCTGCCCTAGTCAGGTGTGGCTAGGAGGTCAAGGTCACATGTCACAAACATGGCCACTGGCCACATGGTCAAACCAGTGTGTGGAGGGGGGCTAGGGAGAAAAGGTTACCCTGAGCCAGAGGCTAGCGTACACCTATCTCAGAATAATTCTGTGTGGTAGGTGTTATCCTCCCCCATTTCACAGATAGAAGCTGAGATTTGGTACCACTGGGTGATCTGCCCTAAGGAATGGAAGGGAACTTGAAAATACAAAGGAGAGAGGTGCCTGGGTGGCTCAATTGGTTAAGCGTCTGGCTTCTGCTCAGGTCATGATCTCACATCCATGGGTTTGAGCCCCACATCGTGCTCTGTGCTGACAGCTAGCTCAGAGCCTGGAGCCTGCTTCAGGTTCTGTATCTCCCTCTCTCTCTGACCCTCCCCTGTTCCCCCTGTCTCTCTGTGTCTCTCAAAAATAAATAAAGAACATAAAAAATAAAAAAAGGAAATACAAAGAAAAGATGTTAAACAAATCTATCTCTAGGAATTCCCAAAGTCTCCTTTAAGCAGGAAACGAGTTGATGGACGGGACAGGTGATTTTATCTCTCAACAAGACATTTTTTTTAAAGAACTCTTTAAGGGGCAAGAGATATTTTAGAATAGTTTCCTTTAAAAAAATAATAATTTACCAATGCTGGTTTAAATGGTTCCTTGCACATCTGTGTACCTAGCAGAGAGTAAGTCGTTTGCATTTTTGGATTATGTTTTCCCTGGAGATGGACGGTCTCACTCAGTTCTCAAACAGCTGGATCTGGGAAGGGTGTGCAAAGGGATAAAGAGTGGGCAGGACATGGCTTCGGGGATCAAACGCTGTGTCCTACCCAAAGAGCCAGAGATCCCCATCTGTTCTCTTACTAACATGTGTAATCCCTAGAAGTACCTAAAATTTTGTACCACTGGTTACAAATGAAAGTTCAAGCCAGGGTTTTCCAACGTTAGCACTTCTGACATTTGTCAGTTCTTGGTTGCAGAGGTTTTTCCTGGGCGTTGTAGGATGTTTAGTGGCATCTGTGGGCTCCAAAAGTTCTAAAGAGTTCATAAAGGCTATGAAAAGAACAAGAGAAGAGAGTGATGTCTATAAGCATATGCTGAGTAGATGCCAGTAGCATCCCCATTCCTGGTGATGACAACCAAATAATGTCCCTCCAGGGAGGCAGAGGGTGAAATCAATTAGCCCAGGGGAGAACCATTGACTTAGCTAACAATCCTTTCTATCTGTGCTGTCAAACCATTTAAACTTCTTTCCACTAACGGAAACACGGTTTAGGAAAAGAATAGTTCAGGGCGCCTGGGTGGCTCAGTCAGTTAAATGTCTGGCTTCGGCTCAGGTCATGATCTCACGTTTTGTGGGTCTGAGCCCCGCATCGGGCTCTGTGCTGACAGCTCAGAGCCTGGAGCCTGCTTCAGATTCTGTGTCTCCTTCTCTTCTGCGTTTCCCCTTCCTGTCTCTTTGTCTCTCAAAAATAAATAAACGTTAAAAAATTTTAAAAATAAAATAAAAAATAAGTTAATTAAAGGAATTTTAAGAAAAGAAAAGAATAGTTCACCTCTGAGGAGTTACACTTTGTATTCATTGCCCTTGTAGGTAATATCATTGGTTAAGGACTATATCCTAGAGTCTGGTTCCTGGTGATTAACTCAGAAAAAAATGGCCAGTCCAGGATCTTATACTCCTCATATTAATGCCAAATGGTGACCACAGTACCACTACCTGGCAAGAAGGCCAGGCATTTATTATAAATCAGTTTATGGCTTTATTCTTTATTTAAGTCATATTACCTTCTTGCAAGCCAAAAATAAATAGAAACTCATCTCAGTCTAGTCCATTTCCTAATGGTGTCCAGGGATGGAACCTGATTCAGATGATTCAGAGGGAATGGAGGGACGTGTGTTTCAGTATTAATTAAATGCTAAGCCACCAATAAAGAAAAATCGAGTGGCACTTTCCATTCAAAAACTCAACTCCCACCTCTGTCTCCTTGATCTAATTTTCAGATTCTCCAAATTATGAGACCAGGAATGGCTCTACTTGGGTATTGGACCTCTCTTGGGCCCAGGCAGCTCTAGACAAGGGGCTGAGCCATATGGTGTAGACCCAACCATGAGTCCCTTCTCTACCCCGTGAATGGGGTCCTCCTCCCAGAGAAAGGAGATGTAATTTTCTTGAGGTGCATTTATCTCCCATACCACTGTTATGTTTTCATGTAAGGTAGAATCTAAGTCCAGTGTTTTAATTAATCCAGGTCTGTTTTTAAATTACATATGTATGTTAACCCTGATTACAGATCCTCTTTATTAGTCAATTAACATTTCTTGGCTGAATTAACAAGATAGTTAAGAATGCAAAGTACCTAGTGTATCCTTGACCATTTCCAAATCAACTGAAATATTTCTGCCCCAAAGGGAAATGTGCTTGGGAACACAGCGTAAAAATGTACCATGGCTGGATTTTAGCAATGCTCTTTTTGAAAGTCCAATAGTCACAAAATTGGGGAAGCATTTACAGCCCTAGATTGCCATCTAGTGGCTAAATTCTCTCATTACTTCTCTTTCTGGGGGGGCTTCAGGAATCTCTCGTCTGTCTCAAAGTGGCTTATCAGTGAACAAATGATAAAATGGGCCAGTGTATCCTCATACCCCGGTCCATGGACAAACAGCAAAAACATTACATAAGAAGGAACCAGGATACTTAAAAATACCAATAGCTAATGTTTGGCTCTTTCCATTTTAAGATATGTTCATATTTCTTAATCAAGGCTTGCTCCCTACCTTTAAAATCCTAGCTAAAACAGGAAAGGCTATAATTATCATGTTCTGGAAAACAAATCAGATGTGCTTATGCATCTAGGCCTGATCGTTCAGCTTTTGGAAGAAGTTGAATAGCACAGAAAACTAGAACAAAGTTCTGGTGCACAAGTAACCATGTTGTGTTTGCCTTGTTGTGTTGTATATCCATAGTACCAGGAACCCAACCTGGCCCATTGTTGAAATGCAAGAAATATTAAATATTTTTTCTTGACAGTGGGAGGTATTCAGAAGTCAGGTACGTTTAACTCCATTTCATCCCCTGTTTATACTCCACCCAGATCCTCTGAGATTGGGGGTGGGGCGGGCATGTGAGGGAGCTCTTCAGCATACAGCCCTGAGACCAGTTCCAAGGGGAATATTCTAGCTCCAAGCTGAAAACAACACAAGGGAACCAATTAAAGAAACTCTACGCGGTAGAGGTGACTGCAGAAAGAAGGAGAGATGAGTGAGGGCTAGGATTGTCAGGAAAGGTGCCCAGGAGAGATGAGACTTCCATAGGGAAGGGGTGAGTGGGTTTTGTGTAAGAGGAATGAGGAGCCGTTACCAATGAAGAAAGGTGCCTTAGGAAAGGTTCAGAAGTGAGTAGTACCACTGGGGTTTGGGGAGAATGAGACCATTAGGAGTGAGGAAAAAGGGGTTTGGGTCATTGGGATTTTTGCCAACCCAGCAAGCATTTCCATGAGCTGCCCACATGGCATCCACAGCTCTTGGCTTCCGGTAGGCCACGTCTCACGCCACCAGCCTCCTTACGCTTCACTGCCACCTGCCTTCCATCCCTCCATCCAGATCAAGTCCTCTGGACACAGAGATGGTCCCACTAAGGGTCCCAGAATGAGCCATTTTCCCAGAAGACACTGTGGTTCCCCCCACATCCAGAGATTTGTCTATAGTTTGTATTCACATAGGATTCACAGGAAAATCTACACCTTGGGCAGAGATTAAATGACAGAAACAAAGATGCTGGACCCAGAAGGGAGTGTTGAGTTGATCCCGCCCAGCCCTCTCACCGTACAGGTGCAGCCCCTGGCCGGAGAGAGCACGAGGCTTGCTTAGGGGCCCCCAGGACTACAGCAAGGGCTGGGATTTGGGTCTCTGAACTCTCAGTCCAGTGCACCGTCTAATTCCCCACATGCCTTCTGAGAGCGGTGCAAGGAGGAGGAGTTCTTCCATTCTGGAATTCCTGGTCTGTTAGGAAAGCAGGTTTTCTGCCAGAGATGGGGCTGGTTCTGGCAGGTAATAAGAGAGAGCCAGGGGCATTGGACTTGGGACATGCTGGCTTCTGGATCCCAGTTTCACTTCCAACCTATAGGGACAAGGCTATTAGTACAGGCTTTTTAAAAAAGTTTATTTATTTTTAATGTTTATTCATGTTGAGAGAGAGAGACACACACACAGAGTATGAGTGGGCGAGGGGCTGAGAGAGAGAGACAGAGACACAGAATCTGAAACAGGCTGCAGGCTGTGAGCTGTCAGCACACAAGTTGATGCAGGGCTCCAACCCAGAATCTGACTGAGATGACCTGAGCCGAACTCAGATGCTTAACCAACTGGGTCCCCCAGGTGCCCCAGGACAGGCTTTTTAAAAACTGACTCTTAAGTCGAACCGTCTGGGCTTGAATCTCAACTTTTCTCCTTCCCAGTCTGGCAACCTTCCGTAGGCTCTCTAACATCTTTGAGCCTCAGTTTCCTGCTCTGTAAGATGGCAGTAATGAGGGTCCCTGCTCTGTAAAGCTACAAACATGACAGCCAAACATGACACTGTGAGAAACATTTAGCATGGGGTTAATTTAATTTATTGTTGCCATTTAGTTGAGTGACATTGATCAAGTTGTGCTTAGAGGCTGTAAAGTTCAGTGTCTGTATCCATAAAATGGGAGTAATAGCTTCGCCTTACATCGACTGTGGGACTGGTTCCGTGGGATTCTTCAGGCACCAGACACACAGTAGGCCCTCAGTCAGTGTCTTTCATGAGCGAACCATTAAATATCTTTAAATGAGAACAGCCCCGTGTACCATCCACGTTCTGCCAAGACGGGGCTGAGTCTGTGTAGCAGAGTGATTCTCTTTCTGATAGGTTTGGATAACACCTAACAATATGAACAGATCCCAGTTCCCCAAGAGGAAAAGAATCAGTAGCACCCTATAAATAATGAATGCCTTTTTGTACACCAATAACAAAATGCAGTGCTCCCATCACACAGGGCAATCTTGCTACCACCAAACATTCCAAACAAATGAATAAAGGCAACAAAAGAATCTGTAAGTGTAACCTCAGACCAAGCGATGCATGCCGAAGCAGCCTCTGTCCACAGATAATGTATTGACGGACTCCAACAAAGCACCTCTGAGAGAGGTCACTTGTCTCCTCTCATTAGGGAAATTGTAATGCTTCGAAAAACCTAAAAATAGAGTGCACCAAAAACGTTTTTCAGATCTTTGTAAATTCTTGGTATTTCAAAGAGGCATAAGGGACAGATGCTGAGACCATATATCAACTAAAGCATTGGCCTTTCCTGATTGGTGTCATCTCCTTAGTGGGGGGAAAGTGGGAATGTGGGGCTCAAGAACCCCCCCTCCTCTAAGCGATGCCTGGAAAAGGCCCACATTAAAGACCTCTTACTTTGAATGCAGACCATGTGTTTCAAGCTGGAACATTCGTGGAACCCAAAGTCACAAGGGTTCAACAGGAGCCACCTTCTTGTCATATCAATGCACTGGTAAAGTCTGAAACGTTACTTTTATACTAAATGAACAGCCATGTTACCGGGTAGGATGTAAAATGTGTAAGGTGTTTAAAATCAGAGTACTCTGGATTAGTGTGATGCTTACAGAGCAGCATTTTTCTGGAGAATTCAAGCTTACCTTGAGACAGGTGAAGAAATATGGATAGATGGGGCTTTGCTTTATTATTTTACCTTGTCCCTCCACCATTAGAAAGAACCGAATTGAAACAGCAGATCTTTTGGGATCCCATTTATGCTGCGCATACTTTTGTGAAGACACATAGGTTAGGCCGTGGTCAGCAAGGTTTTTTGTAAAGGGGCAGATAGCAAATAATTTAGCTTTGCAAGCCATGCAGTTTCTGTCACAACTATTTAACTCTGCTATTCTGGTGTGAAAGCGCCATACATGCTGTGTAGATAAATGAGCAGGGATGGGCCCCAATACAACTGTATCTACAAAACCAGGCAGCCGTCCGGCATTGGCCGACACGACGTACTGCCTGGGTTAGATGACCCTCGTCGATACCTAAGTCAGCATAGATTGTTGTAACCAATTTAGAATTCTAACTTCATGAGAGCGGAGACCTTTACTACCTAATACTCAAAGTACCTAGTACAGCATGTGGGCACTAGGTGCCAGTCGATGCGTTGAATGAATAAAGGTTTTCAGACTAGTCAGCGTTCTATTAAGAACTTGAAGAAGTAGAACTCAGGACAAGTAAGGTTTGATTAAGAGGTGTTCTCAAGAAATGTTTAAATAATGGAGTAGCGCCAACGTAATTGGAAGAGTCGAATGTCAGGCACTAAGTAAGAGGCAGCAAGCATCTGAGAGGAAGAGATACATAGAATAAAGGAAGAGTAAATGAGAAAGGAAGAGACAGGTGAAGAAATATGGATAGATGGGGCTTTGCTTTATTAATGCCTTCTGTGGCCGTTAGCAGAACCCTAATTCTAAGTAGCTTAGACTGAGAAGAGATTTCATTATTCCTTGTAACTGAAAGGGGGCTGCCAAAACCTTAGGGTGGCCGTTTGCTGCCAGGAGTTCATGGGTTCCATTCTGTGAGTGTAGTACCCCCAGCAGAAATTGTTTCCCTCCCTATGGTTTTAGCCAAAGTCATTTGGCTAACTCTTATTGCATCAATTGAGTCAGGTATCCACACCTGAACCAGTCTTTAGAGCCTAGGAAATGCGAATCAAGAATGGCTATGTCTCAATTCAGGACTGGGGTCAGCTTCACCTGAACCATATGAACAGGGTTAAGGAGAGATGGTGCCCAGGGGGAATTGAAATGCTGTACCTAGAAGCAGGGGCAGAGATGTTGACAGGCAGAAATAACTGTCTATGAGGTTCACCTACATCACCAATTTTCCCTGGACCAACTCTGCCTGCCCTGTAGCTCAGTTATCACACCAAACCTACAGATTTCTATCTTTTAGCCAACAGCCTGAATCATCATCCTCTATAATTGCCAACACTTCTCTGTGCAAGTGAAATAGTGACTCTGTGCGTTAGATGCTCTTACAGAGTGACTAACCAGGCTTTCCCTCTCTCCTCCCCATATTAAATACTCTCCCACACTGTGTGATCCCTCAGCCCCTCTGCTTTCACCTTCATAAATACCACACATGCTCTCATTCCATTTGGGCTCCTCCACTAGCCTAGGGGCTCATAAAACCAGAGACTATCCCTGCAATGTTTCTAAGCACAGTAGGTTGCTGATAACTATTTATTAACTGAAGAAATGAACACAGAATTTGAAATTTATTCTGGGAGCAAAGGACAATACTGAGGGAATTTTTCAAGTTTATTTATTTTGAGAGAGAAATTGAGAGAGAGAGAGAATCCCAAGCAGGCTCCAGGCTGTCAGCAGAACTCGATGTGGGGCTTGAACTCAAGGACCATGAGATGATGACCTAAGCTGAAACCAAGAGTCAGACACTAACCATCTGAGCCATCCAGGCCACCCCCCCAAAGGATTTTTAGTAGCAATTGCTTTCAACTTCCCCTCTCCAATACACTGTTTCTGTCCTTCCAGGTTTTATCCATTTTTAGGATCCATTCTAGTTGTCCCCTCCACACACAAGCGTGCACCATAATGGATTCTGAAATCACTGCCACCATGTCAGTTTCATTCTCTCCTGAGCCGCAGTGTTCATTACCTCTATTATTCATTTATTAGCTCACTGTATTCAGCCTTGGGACATGTCTTGAACTATATTAAACTGTCTAATTCCTCTTTGCAGTTCCTTAATTGTTCAGGTAATTACTCAGTTCTTCAAATGAACGAGGGCAGAAAATGGGAGCCAGATAGCCTATTAGCACCTCTAAACTTAACATTGTGATATACAGAGTAGATGATCAATGAATGTTTTGGAGAGATTGATCATACACCTTTTCCTAGGATGCCAGGGCACCATAAAGCCATAAAATGTAAGATGTCTATCTTTTTCTGCAGGATTTTTTACAGGGCTAAAGGGACATTTGCATAAAAAATTATTTGCAATAAAATATGTGGCTAAATTTGCCCAAATAATTTTAATACAATGTGGACCTAATAGCAATATACTATTAGACCATATCTTATGATAAATTATCTTTGGTGCTAGACAAGGCAAAATCCACCCTCAGCCTCCGTGAGGCTCTAGGACACCTTACCTGTAAAATAGAAGTAGTGATTCCTACCTTTGTTTGCTGCAAGTAGGTTTGTTGCAAGGACTCAAGCAGGTGACGACTCTACAGTGTGAAACATCATGTCTAGGACTTAGTCAACATAGGAAGGTATAAATGTTGTTGACAGTATACAAAGATGTGGAATTACAGACAAGACGTGCTGTGACATGATCCATCATTACAAATAATGCATTGACCAAGCCAGTAGCCCTAGACATGACCATCCGTCATGGCAGCTCCTTACGGTAAGGTATGAGTATATGCCAAACATTTCAGCTGTCCTGCAAATAACACTGCTCTAGAAAGGGTTAGACTGTATATCGGTCTGCTTTTTGGGGGCAGTTTCCATCACTCTGCCCCAGAACAGAATAGCTTTGTTTTTGCCACCCTCTATGAAGAAGAGAAAGTTTTAACACCCTAAGTATCACCAGTAATTGTGCCTGACATAAGACAGAAGGAGTAGAGAAACAAAAGTCTGTCTGATCCAAGCAGCTGTACATTTTCATGTTGGGCATGTGTTAAATTTTTAATGATGCAAATAATTCATAAAAGTTTACAAGCAATCATAATGGATAATGAAATTATCATTCCCCACTTAAAGTGATGAAATTAATGACCACATTTCTCTGAATTTTCTTGGATGATTGATGGAGGGAATAAACCTGATTTTATTGTGCTCATAATGAACTGCCCAAGCCCAAGCTACTGAGAGCCAGGTCGGAGGGAGGGAAGGCATTTGTAGGCAGAGAAAAAGGACAAATACACTTCTTAGGGGCAATGTAGACTACAGCTTAATTGAAAAGCAGTGTAGTATTGATTCTGCGCTCCTCCATTATGGAGAGGGAGGTGACAATATGTAGCAGTACTCAGAAGGTCATGGATTCTTATTTATGAAAATCTGAAGGCAGTGAGGGGAGAATTTAAAACACTAATGGGTTGCTGAATTGTGACTTCCAACAAATTTACTCATCGCAACATTTTACTCAGAAACAATTGCTCCCCCCTCTTCCTTTTTCTCCTTTTCCTTCCTTCTTTTCCTTCTCCTTCTCCTTCTCCTCTCCCTATGAGATTGACCTCATATCTGCTGCTTGTTTGATAGTCCCACGCTATTGTGAGACAGTCACATTAAGGCACACCATTCTTTCTTCATCCAAATCGGTTTTCTAGACATGGAGTGCAAATTGGTATCTTAGACATGCTTCATCAATCAAACCTTGATTTTGGTTGTGCTCGTCCAACTGAGACACGTGATCGTCAACATTCATTCAACTCGGGTTCAGTTCTTAGTTTACTTAATGAGATATTCCATGTAAAAGCACCTTGAATAAAGATACAAAGTAAGCATTCAGTGAGAGATTTGGGATTATCATCATTCTTTGCTAGAGAGTGGGAGAGTCGGGCTGCAACTTCCTACCAAGAGTAACAATTGTAGAAACGCTTACAAAGTCACCATTCCAAAAGCCAGTGCTCACCAGCAGCTCACCAGCTAGAAAAGACAGTTTACCTATGGTCAGTATCTCAAGGAAACAGTAATTATTCTTTCCTCCCTTTAAGGGCCACCTAATATTAAAGGGGAATCTGTAACTGGGAGATCAAAGTCCATCCACATATTTTCTATAGGCCTGTTTGCTCTTTTTCCAGCACCCTGCAGCAGACTGTCTGCAGTTGTTTGAAAACATAGCCAAGCAACAGAATCACCCAGGAAGATTATTTAAAATAAACACTACTGGGGGTACCTGGGTGGCTCAGTGGGTTGTATCTGACCCTCAGTGTTAGCTCAGGTCACGCTCTCACCGTTTGAGTTTAAGCCCCACATTGGGCTCCAGACTGATGATGCAGAGCCTGCTTGTGATTCTCTCTCTCTCTTTCTGTCCTCTCCCCCACCCGCCGCTCCCCTTCAACTCACTCATGCTCTTTCTTAAAATAAATAAGTCAACTTTAAAAATAAATCAACATTCCTGGACAGGCACTTCTTTCTATAAATTCTTGCACAGTAAGTATGGGGTAGAGCCTAGAAATCTCTATTTCAGTATCTCATCCATCCTCCCTCCAGCCTATGATTTTGTTCCATCTAAACTCTTATATGCTCCCTGGCCTCTTCTTATTCCCATCTGTTCTGTACATTCTCAACCAATTACTGTCCTCAGTTACAAATCAACTAACTTTTATTGAGAACTCTCAATGGTTCCCGACACTATGCTAAGCCCTTAACATTCATTGTCCCGTTTAATCTTCACAACACCCATGATTAGTTCCCCATTTACAAATGAGAAATTTGAGGCTCAGAGGGGTTAGAAGACTTACCTGAGATCACATAGCTAGATAGTGGTCTGCCATGTCTGTATCTACATCAGTACCTGATACATGAAACCCAGAGCTCCAAATCCTAAATCCTACATCATAATTATTACATCATTACACCCATACATATACTATAATCATTATCTTACTCTGCTAAAGATTCCCTATAAGGGATCACAAACGGAAATGCATACAAAGGTCAGGCAACAAATGCTGATTCTGGAAGATGATGGGGTCAAGGAATAGAAGCTAAACTTCATGCCTACCCAGGTACGAAGCCTTTTCAAACAGTGGCCAAATCTTTGGCTCTTTACCTTCAGGAAATCCTCAACATGATCAACAAGGATCATTCATTAAAGTAGTGATCTTTACTGTTCTTTCTTAGATCTGTGCTTCTTAATTATGAGAATTTCTATAGCATAGCTCAGGGACTGACTTTGCAAAGAGGAATCAAAAGTTTACCTTTTGGAGAAGACGTTGCAAGGTCCAGAGGCTCACAGAACTCAGCTCCTCTTGGTTTTCTGACCACTGCCTTCCCACCTACCCACATGTGTGGGGCACTCTAGGGTAGGTTGACCTACCTGAGATCCTGCAATCAAGTTATCAGAGTAAAAGGGCTAAGAATGGGACTTAACCATCAGGAAGAGGAAGTCACATTTATCACTTAGCAAACTTTGGTCGAGTTATTTAATATTTCTAAGATTCAGTCTCCTCATCTGTGCAACAGGACTAACAACCCTCACCACCCCCACAGCGTCACTATAGGGATTACATGAGCTAGTAAAGTGGAAAGCCTGCAGAACATTCCCTCGCTCGTAGTAAGTGCTCAGTAAATGGTAGCTGTAGGGTTGACCTGATGCCAAGGATGGTGATTAATAGTTAAAATGGTTCCATTATGCAGCCTAGAGTATAACAACTTGAGATTTCCCCCAAGCTCTTCCCCTGTGGCAGGTAGGGAGTTAGGATGCAGGGAAATCATGCTGATTGTATTAACTCAAGAAAGAGAAGAGTAGAGAGAAAAAAATGTTTATAGAGGTCTCTCCTTTATTTTCTTGCTTTTTCCACATCCCCCAGACCTTTTCCACCAACAGTACCACCCACAGCAAATTGAATGGCCTGCCTTCTATCTTTCTAACAAGGCCTGTTAAATGGTTTGATTACTTTCTCCTACAGAGTAGTAATTAGTCTGTACCAGGACACCAATACTAGGACAAGAGGAGGGCATTCTGGCCCCAACGCTCCGAGGAGATGACCTTGGTAATCCAGAACCAAATTATTAGCTAGCAAGGATTTCCTTGGTGCATTGGTCACCATCCTTCAGAGTTTCTCAAAGTATTATCTACTACCCACTAGCAATTTATCAACGAACCTCTTTGGGGAAAATTTCTATAGTCCTATAAGCTTGGGAAATGTTGTATGCAGGGGCCCCCTTAAAGATTCAGAATATACATTAGCATAATAAAAACTCTGAGAAATCCTGCAGGAAGAAACCAGTTTTTGTTTAAGCCAGTGTTTTCTGAATCAATTTCATCATGAGACCCTTCTTTCTCATAGCATCTGCTAAATAAACTCGTGCTCAGATACTTTCCCTGTGGAACTCTGGAGACTAAGAGCACGAGAGAGACAGGGAGACAGGGAGAAATAGAAAGGGAATGAGGAAGGGGAGAGGATATCCAACCAGACTCCTTCTTTCACTCAGTGAGTATTTTCAGGATGCTGGATCCCAGAGATAAAGTGCACACCAAGAATTTAGGTCCCTCCCTTCTGGTGAATCTGAAGCTGAAACTCCCCAACCCCATCTTCCCTTTACTTCACTAAAGGAGGGAACAGAGGAGGAAGTGAGCATGTTGATGCCAATTCCTCGTGTCTGGTCTCAGCTCAAGCACCAAGTCCTCAGACAGGGTGTTCCCTGACCAAGCACCTAGTATAACCCTGCTCCCACCCTTCCCTGGGTCATGAACAATTCTACTGTATTCATAGGTCCTATCATTTTCAGAAATCACCATGCTTATTGATTTAGTTGTGTTCATGAGTGCAAGGAGCTTCTCTGTCTTATTCATTGGGCTTTGCCCTAAGCTCAGAACAGTGCCTGGCACATCGGGTGCTCAACATAGATTGGGCAGGTGAGTAAATTTGTGAATGAATGAACAAATGAAAAAGAGCTACAGAAAACAACATCAACAACAAGAAGTGAGTTCTTTTGAAGCTAAATCGATACACCTGCTCTCATTCACTGGGAAACGCAAAGAAATTGGCAAGGGAAGCTGCCCAATCAATTTTTTTATTGTCCCCAATTCTCTGTTATGGCTCCCGCCTCCCATCTTCTAAGCACCCACAAACTCATCTCCATTACAGATGTAATAGTGTCCTTTTAGCACTTAGGTCCCTTATCTACTAAATTGATTTGGATTAAAATAAGCGGCATCAGAGGGCTCAGAAGCCTAGAGGATCCTGTACCTAGCCTAGAATTCTCACTGTGGGTGGATATGGAAGAGGCAGATGGGGACACTCAGAAAGGGTCTGTGAAGTTGGGCAGTTAGAAAGGGAATTCTTGGTGGGTTCCTGTACAGACTAGAGAAAATCCCCATGTATAGCCTCATTACCACAAGTAAACCTATTACTAGTTTTTCAGTGCTTTGTGTGTTATAGACACTATACTAAATACTTCACATGCCTTTCTTTCATTTAACCTCAGAACAGCTTAGAAATTGAAACTCTGATGAGTTTTCAGGTGAGGCAGTTGAGGTCCAAAGAATTTAAGTAGCCTCCCGTGATTACACAACATAGAAGTGGCAACAAGCAGATTTCCCACCGGCCTAGCACATTTGGAATGTCCTATTTATAATGAATGAAAATTAGTCTGACATTAAAACTCGCAAATATCACCATTTCAAAATTGATTATTGATTCAACAAATATTTATGAAATGCCGCAGCGTGCCAGGCATTCACCTAGATACAGATGTGCAGAGAACAAAAGCAGACAAAAGCCTCTGCCCTTCACAGAGCTTGGCTTCTTTTTCACAGGCAATAAACAGATAAGAACAAGAGGAAAATACATGTGGGAAGGCAGTCAGTGTTAAGGAGAAGAATAGAATAGGAGGGAGACCAAGGAGTGGTGGGGATACTCTTTTATTCGGGACAGTCAGGGGAGAGTTCAGAAGAAGGGCAGAGCCTAGAAGAAACTGAAAAACTGACTCAAGCAGAATCCTGGGCCAGGAGCATTTGAGACAAAGGAGGCCTCAAGTGCCAAGACCCTGAGGTAGAAGTATGTTTAGAATTTTTAAAGAACAATAAAGAGATGGGTGTGGCTGGAACTGAGTGAACAACAATGTAGGTGAAAAGGTCAGAGGCAGTGAAGGTCCAACTTAGGTAGTCAGGATTTTGTCTTTTATTTTGACTGAGATGGGGAAGTGTCAGGAGCGTTTTGAGCAGAGGAGTGATTATAGCTGATTTACATTTACATTAGTCCAGCTTCTGGGGGCATGCAGGACACACAGAAAATGCAGGAAAATGAGTTAGAAGGCTCTTATAATAAACCAAGGGAGAAATGATATGACTTGGACCATCAGTTCAAGGGGGTCAGTGGAGCAGTAAGAAGTGGTCAGATCATGCCTATACTTTGAAGATAGGACCAACAGATTAGCCGGAGTCATGGATAACCCCAGAACAATTGGAAGGAGGAAGTTGCCAATTGCTGACCTGAGGAAGACTTCAGGCGTAGCCAATTTGGATTTTGGGCAAAGATTAGAAGTTGAGTGTTAAACATATTAAGTTGGAGTACCTACTAACACTACTAGAGTGGTCAGTATAGACCACGGTTTCTCGACCTCAGCCTTCTTAACATTTTGACCTGGCCAATTCTGTGTTGTTGGGGACTGCCGTGTTCATTGTAGGATGTTGTGTGGCATCCACGGCCTCTATCCAGAGATGCCAGTGACAGCTCACACACCCCTAACCACAGTCATGACTGTGAAAAAAATGTCTCCAGACATTGCCACCTGTATCCGGGGGAAGTGGAGGGAAGCAAAATAGCCCCCACTGAGAACCACTGCTGTAGACTGAGGCCTGAGTGCGCTACAGTTTAGAGAAAAGAAGAAGAAAAGCAGGTGCAAGGGCATGACAGAAATACCTGTCCATGTACGTTATCTGAGCAAAGGACATGACACTGATTTTACATATGCGAGTTGGAATTAAAGGAAGTTCTAGTTAATTTTGGTTCCTATCAGTTAGTGAGCCTTCACATTTATTATTTCAGAGTGAAAACCAGTGTCAGTCATGATATTTTAGATAGCATCTGGGCCCAAGACTTTTGGCCTCGCAGTCCTCTTATTTGCTAGCTTCCGGTAGGTACAGCACCTAGCCCAAATGTTTTTTAAGAGCCTAGGAAATGATCAAAACCTCAAAAGACAATGTATTACCTCTGTTTTTTTTAATGTTTTATTTACTTTTGAGAGAAAGAGAAAGATAGCATGACCATGGGAGGGTCAGAGAGAGAGAGGGAGATACAGAATCCAAAGACAGGCTCCAGGCTCTGAGCTAGCTGTCAGCACTGAGCCCAACCCACAGGGCTCGAACCCACAGACCGCGAGATCATGACCTGAGCCAAAGCCAGACGCTTAACTGACTGAGCCACCCAGGCGCCCTGAATTAGATGTCTTTTAAATTTAACCTACATCTGCTAGTCGATTGCAATTCAATTCAATTCAATTTTATCCGTGTTTTTGTACATTTTTTTACAAGATGGTTTGGAGTACCTTGAGCATGTTTAACGGTATTTGGGCGGGAGTCCTAGAGTAAGAGCAGCACGGCCTGGTGGCACACCCTGTTGGCCAGTGGAAGGAGAGCCAGGGTTGACTGGGAACATAGGTGTTATTTTCACTCTCTTGAGACAGTGTTTTATACTGTAGTCTGCTTGAGTGGTGGTGATAGTTCTCAACAACTCAGAGTTGTCATTTTTGAAGGACAACTCTCTGGCTCCAGATGGGGCTGATGCCATGCATTTGGCTTCAAGAGCAACTTCCCCAATGCTTTTAGACCTCAGTCTATACTGAAGGGCATTTGGCCAGTTGGCCCATTCCCCATAGCCCTTTGAGACTCCTGGCATTCGTGACCACTCCCAGTGGTTTCTCATAAATGTTAAACAGAGAAAGAAAGAAAAAAAAGAACAAATCCACAAGCCAGTCCCAGGAGAAAAGACAAGCATGGCTTACAACCGTGTCCTCAGGGATCCTTCTCTGTGGGATGATGGGAACCCAGCCCATGAAAGCAAAACCAACAACAGTTCCCATAATCCCCTCCATCAAAGGCAACTGGGAGGTCTCACAGGATGGGGCTGGCTGCATGGAGGGAAGCCAAACCTCTGAATGGTCATGACTGAACCCCCCAAGTGCTGCCTCTGTGTGCCTCTCCCCTCCCCCAGCTTGGGGCCCACTCAATCAGAGCCACAAATACTGGGGGCACTCAAGTGCTGCTGAGGTTGGCTTCATGGTCATTGCTTTCCATGTGGGAGGCTCAATCGGGGGCACCTTTGATGTGGTGAGGGCTTCCCTGGGAGCACTTGACCACAAGTGGTTTGAGAGACATTGGCTGCCTGCCTTGGTCTTGGGAAGTGTTGACACTCTTGCTCATTAGGGGAACCTGGACAGTGCTTTTGGCAGCCTTAGCCAGCACAATCAGGCCTCAGTCCAGTTCTCATACTGTGGAGAGACTGGCAAACAGGGAAGCTGTTTTCAGAGGACATATGGATGAGCTGGGAACCATTTTTCCAATGCAGCAACATCATTTGGCAGGTGTTTATTGAGTGACTGCAGTAGACATTTTAATAGTATGAAAGGACTATAAGATGTGTCTGGGTTCTCCAGGATATGCTATTCTACCTGATGACTCCAGACCAAACTAGAAGACACAGAGTAGAACCAGGAGGACGTGATTAGGTACCAAATAAAGGCACTGTATCAGTTGGCTATTGTTATGTAACAAATAGTCTCAACACTCAATGGCTTAAAACCATAGTCATTTATTTCATTCGCTCATCTGCAAATTGCTGGGGGTTGACTTAGTCATGTCAGGCTCACCTGGGCAGCTCTGCTTCAAGATGTGGGCCTGGTGAGTCAGCTTCTCACTGTGGGCTGGGTTCCCACCTGTTTCCTGCATCTTGGATGCAAGTTGGAGTGATAACAGCTACCTGGGTAAGCTCTGCTCATGGCGACGACAGAGGGCCTGGAGAGTAAGCACAACCACTCAGGCACATTCTAAGCCTCTGCTTCTATCACATCTGCTAATACCCCGTTGGTCTGTAGTTTTTCTGGTACTTCCAACCTCCCGTTTTTGATTTATTTTCCTCTGTAGCAATGTGTGATCAATGTTGGAGGTATGAAAACTCTGATGATGAAGTGCACATGGGGTGAAGAGGAGAAAAGAAGAATGATGTCCGGCTGGCTGGCAATTCCTCTGGCTAAGTTGGGGAAGTCTCAGAGGCACAGATGTAAGGGGAGAAAGCTAAAGCTGAGGTTGGGATAATCTGATTTCAGATTCCTGGAGTGAAGACATTCCAGTGGAAATGTCAAGTAGGCAAACCAGAGCCGCCTTCTCTCCACCTCGCGGACAACTCAATTTCTACAAAGCAAATGCCTCGTTTATGTAGATAAGAGCTAGTTTAGCTTTTCTGGTACATTAAAGGCCCTGAATCACCTCCTATCAATTAGTTTGCATGAGACACACTGTGATGGCACAATTGATTCGCTTGGCATAGAATATCATGCCGTCTGCCTGAGAGGCAGGCCAGTTGTCTCCACGCAATGATTAACTTACCCTCTTAGCAACGGGACCAAGGCACTTTCATTCCCTGAAATGACAATTCTCCTGTGTTAAAGCTCACAGTTAATTTTAAGAACCACACCAATTTAACAGCCAGCTTACATGATCCATATACCTTGAGTAAATGCAAATCCAGTCTCCGTGGCATGAATCATGGCCTTATGCTGAGCATTGCCATGGCAACTAATGACATCATTCCCCAAGACCAACCTGACCCAAATCCAATTCTCCAAGGGTCCTAATTTGCCTAACGTGGATGTGTTGTCTTGGCTTATTCACATATGCCTTCATAAATATCACTCTGTTGTCAAAGGTTTGCAGTGGATGTTTACTGTCATTTTGGGAGGTATATTCCCTTTGTGGCTAATGTTGTTTTTTGTTCATGGGGGGAGTGGGGTGGAGGAAATTCTAATGAAAATTACTGTGTATATTTGATTAGCAACATTTGTTGATAACATATGGTCTGAGGAGGCTTCCGCAAATAAGAGGCTTTAAATAGTAAACAGAGATGTGACTGCAATGAAGCAGATGCTCTCCAAACACACAGTAGAAGGTTGCTTTGCAGCAGTTTTCTTTCCCTCCACCCAAGCATATTCCTCTCCCTTATTTCTCCCAAGGATCAAAGTGCTTACTTTCAAAGCCATGGCATTGTGGAACAGGTTTGGAGAAATAATGTGCTGTGACTTTAAAAGTCATCTCCGTGCCCCAAAATATGAATTATCTGCTACTCATGTTTATTATTTGATATTAATAATGATGTAGTGTGACGAAATGAGTCAGCCAGCATCAGTAGGTCTGCAAGCAGCATTTGGGCACCACGTGTCTGAAACGCTATGATACACAATCCCCAATCTTCTAATACACCAAGAGTGTTGGAAAGAGCTCTATGAAGAATTTAGAGCAGCAAATCGAATCACCATGAGCTGAGCTGTCCTTGTAAGTGCGTGTTTACAGTTTATCTTCGTGGATGTGCTCCAGCGAGCATACTTTCTTCTGATCTGCTAATGAAAATAAAAGTCTTCTCATTAGATTGAACCAGCGGCTTACCTGTGTCTGTCAGGCGTCAGCATGCTTTTTCTATAATGGACCTGAAAGTAAATAATTTAGGCTTGTTGACCAGATGGTCTCTGTCATAACTACTCAACTCTGCCTTTGAAGCAATAAGCAGCATAGGCAATGTGTAAAGGGGTGAAGGTAACTGTGTCCTTATAAAACTTTATTGACAAGCATTAAAGTTTATATATTTTTTAATTTTTTAATGTTTTTATTTTTAGTTTTTGAGAGAGAGAGAGAGAGAGAGAGACATTGTGAGCAGGGGAGGGTCAGAGAGAGAGAGGGAGACACAGAATCTGAAGACAGGCTCCAGACTCTGAGCTAGCTGTCAGCGCAGAGCCTGACGCAGGGCATGAACCCACAAACCGCAAGATCGTGACTTGAGCCAAAGCCGGATGCTCAATCGACTGAGCCACCCAGGCGCCCACCCATGATAAGCATTAAAATTTAAATGTCATGTAATTTCCATGCATCACAAAATATCCTTCTTCTTTTGATTACTTTCAGTCATTTAAAAATGCAAAAACCATTCTTAGCTCATCAGCCATACATAAGCAGGTATTTGGCCATGGCCTGTGGGACATAGTTTACCAAAGCCTGGTCTATATTCCTAAAATGGAAGGGATTTTATTTATTTTAGTGTTTTCCGCGTGCTGGGTTTTGAACAGTGTATATGCATTAGCTCTCTTACTTACACCTCCATCAATTCTCTGGGGTCTGCGTTATTCTTATCCCCAAGTAAAGATGTGAAAATCAAGGCTCAAACTCACATCTGTTTAGTGTGATTATTTCTGCATAGGACACTGCAGGAGAAATACAATATCCACAGGTTCTGATATCTATTCACCTCTGGATTGGCCGCAGTGCCGAGCACAGTGACTGCATCTGGTAGACATTCTGGAAGGGTTTCCTAAATGAAGGGAGAAACGAAGGGCTGATTAGAGGTATGATCCCGAAAGCACTGGAAGTCAGAGCTTCACCCAATGCCACATAGGGCATGTATTGAATGCTGGACTGCTCGTGTCTTTATTCCCCAACCTCTTGTAAAAGGTACTTGGTTTGGAATGGACTCACTTGTCTCAGTATACATTCCTATTTAGTTGGAGATGTCACTCTGAGTAGTTGTATTTCTTTTTTTTTTATGTTTATTTATTATTGAGACAGAAAGAAACAGAGCATGAGTAAGGGAGGAGAGAGAGAGGGAGACACAGAATCAGAAGCAGGCTCCAGGCCCTGGGCTATCAGCACAGAGCCCGATGCGAGGCTGGAACCCATGAACCGCAAGATCATGACCTGAGCCGAAGTCGGATGCTTAACCGACTGAGCCACCCAGGCGCCCCTGAGTAGTTGCATTTGTATAGTCTATGCTTGCATGTTTATGGCTAAAAAGACCACAAGTGGCAATAATAGTTCATTTTATAACCTAGTGGCACTCTCCAGCATTATAACAATGGGCATTCACATTGCTTCCAGCCCTCGGCCTCATGAGTTAACCAACCTTGACCTTGAAGGACATACGCCTTGCTCTTCAGTGTGGTGTCCTACCTGCCACGTATGCTGGGTCTCCACCGTGTGCTGCCAAACTCTAAACTTCAGAGAGCTGGTGTGCTCCAAAAAATCATCCAGTGTCCAAGGAGATAAAACTCTCAGTTTTGCTTAAAGGAGGCAGTCATACTCTTGGTTATCTCAAATGTCGCATCTCCACAATCCCCTGAATTCGGTGACATGGTTACTCAGAATTGTCACTTCCACCTAGTCATTAAATAAGTATTTGTTGTGTGCCAGCCCCTTTGCTTGGTACAAGAGATTAAAAATTAATGCCATGTTTCCTGCCCCCAAGGTGTTTGTCATCTAGAGAGAGAGACAGATACACACAGATAGTCAAGCTACACTATAATACTGTGCTGTGAGTTACCAAGAGGCCGTGAAGCTCTATGGTTTAATCCGTGGGCTCTGGGGTCAGAAACTCTGAGTTTGAAGTGTGGCTCAATGATAGCCAAAAACCCTGGACTACTTACTTCATCTCCCCAAGTCCTGGCTTCTCCATTTATAAAGTGGAGACAGATAGCAGAATACACCTCACAGAGCAGTCAGAAGGATTAAATGAGATAATCTATGAAAAGCATAGGCCTGGTAAACTTTAAGCACTTGCTAATTGCTGCCTATTTTTAGCTTTTTTTGTGTGAGCTAGCTGTACAGTGTGATTATAGTGGCAAATATGATGGGAGAGGGTCACGAAAGAAGGACGCCTCACCCACTTTCCTTTATCTGCCTGTGTTCAGAGAGAACTTAGTTAACCTCCCCAGCTACTGCTTGCAATAAATTTTACCAACCTCTGGTCTTTTCAAATCAAAGTGCAATTGTATTTCCGTTCTGGGAAACTTTTAAGAAGAGGCATTCATCTTAATAACCACAGTCAGTGCACAGCAAAGCAAAAGAAATGAGCAGGGAAGAAGGCAACAGTGAGGAAGAGATTCATTTAATGATGTGTGGACCCACCAAAAGGCCAAGGCTTTTGATGCTTCCACTGCTGGCTAATTTGTCTATCGGTTAGGTAGTGCTCTGTGAAGCATATTGAACATGTGAAATAAATCTAAACTGAGAAGCTGTAGTGGCCCAGTGGCCCATCAATCCTGAAACAGAACTCTTTCTTTGAGTTAAAGGTAAAAGGTAACTGATTTCAGTGGATCAAGACACAGAGCAGCAAGGTGGTGGAATGGGCAAGGAACGCAACATGGTGCCATGTTTGAGTTTGAGTTGTGGAGTCAGATGGCTGTTTGCTCCTTGTGTGTGATTCGGGACACACTGTAACTGGTCTGAGTCTGAGTTTACTGTCTGTAACTGAGAGTAATAATTATAAGCATTTCACAAGATGGCTAAGATGACTTAAAAAAATGCGTGTATGACTGAATAACACTTTTGAGAGAAGAATTTGTGCCTAGCACATAGTAATCACTGAATAAATATTAACTTTTTGTTGTAAAGATAGTCAGGCCTCTCTGTGCCTAGAAAAAGATAAAGAGTGGACATTTCCCTGACTTGGTAAAAAAGGGAACAGGGGGAGGGAAGCGTGCTTATAATGTAATCTCCCTCAGTCTTCTTCAAATAAGAAGCATCTACAGAAACAAGTCAGAGTCATTTTTACAAAGTCTATAGACTGTAGTGAAGGGTGAGGGTTCACATCAACACCAGTGACAGCCAGTCTCTCTGGCATGGTCCATCCTCAGTCCTGGCTAAACACACAGGGTGTCATTGGACTCAGAACTTTATTCATGGGCTTGTGACCCATGTGACTGCACAGGCCCCATGCTCAGACCTGTTTGGTTGAATGCTGTGTTGCCGTCTTGAAATTCTTCATTATTTTATATCTAAACCTGGGCTCGTCAAGTGAGGTTCAAGGGAACAATGGAACATGCATTTGAGCTGAACTACTCTGAGAAAGGAGAACACTGTATCTCTTAGTACCTCTAGTGGCACCTTCTCCTGCTTTTAGAGCAAGAAGCCCAACATTTTCATTTTGCACAGGCCTTGAAAATGACATAGCCGATGCTGATTAGACTGGAGACTTTCCTTCCTGACCTGCTCCCCTGGGCAGGGCTTCCATTTTGAAATCTGATTGATAAACTGGGAATCATCAGTGATCTAAAAACTTGATGGGAGCCAAACGCCATGGTGGGAAGCCAAAAGCACAGCTATAGCTCTGGTGGAAAGGAAAGGCCACTTAGTGTCTAAATGGACTGGGATCTAGGGCAGCCTCCAGCGGCTTGAATTCATCCAGCTTGAAATGGCGTTGGAGGCCTTACTGGGTCCCACACTCTGCATCATGTTGAACATTTGCTGAGGTGAGCATCCTTGGCTAGCTGGGGGTTCAGGCAGACTGACTCAGTGCCTGCTGAGCAGCCCAGAAATGCCCCACAAACCAGGCCCAACAACAGTATCCTACGAATAGAGTGCACGGGACCCCCAGGGCACTGAGATCAAGGCCTCACTGTGGCTTGGTGTTAATGCATCTCACTCCAGAACTCTTTTGGTTTCCAGAAGGAATCTTCTTCATCTCTATGACCAATCATGGTAAATGCCCAAAGAGACTTATAGCACAATCAAGCACAAATAATAAATTAATGATCATAGGGGGTTTTTTTGCCAATATTGCTAATTATTAATAATGCTTATTTTTTAGAATTATGACAGTATAGCAGTGAAAGTTGTAACATTGGGATTAAGAGATTTGGGTCCCAGCCAGCTTGGTCACAATTCACTGGGATAAAATGGGCAAGATCTTGAGTTTCCTCTCAGTTTTCTCATCTGTGAAATGGGGATGATGATAACTGTTGTACTGCTTACCTTGTGTAGGAGGAAGAGCAATGTCTATCTTGCTTGCCTGGCACAGGGTTGGACACTTAGTACACTCTTAGTAAATATGTGTTGAATAGATAACACGAAATAAAAGCGATCATCATGTTACTAGAATATATCTTACATACCCTAATTGGACAGGAAGGTAGCCAAAATCTGTTGGGTTCTCCTGTTGTTTCAAGCCTATTTACTTTTTCTTTTACTCCTTCCTTTTATTTACAAATTTTTAAAGTCCCCCCCTTTTTTTTGAGAGATAGAGAGCATGCACATGTGAGCAGGGGAAGGGCAGAGAGAAAAGGAGAGAAAGAATCCTGAGCAGACCCCTGTGCTGTCAGCACAGAGCCCACTGTGGGACTCAAGCCCATGAACCATGAGATCATGACCTGAGCCGAAACCAAGAGTCTGACCCTTAACCAAATGAGCCACCCAGGCACCCCTACATTTATTTACCTTTATCTTATTTTTATTCATCTTTACTATTTAATGGTTCTGTGAAATGAGCCTATTTTATAGCTGAGCACACTGAGGTACAGGGATGTTCATTACTTACCCCAAATCCTACAGTTCATCTGTGACTAACCAGGATTTGATCTAAGCATGTCTGATTCAAAACCCTACGCCCTGTCGTGTTGCCTTTATTAGCACAGACCTTCCCTGTCCTAGGAGCTTGCTTGCAGCAGCTGTGGACCAAAATTCAGAACTTCTGTCTATACATCTAACATCGCGCTGTTGTGTTTGGAACCTGTTGCCTCTTGGTCAGTTGCCTGTCCTTTTACGTGTCTTCTCCCTTTCTCTGTCATGACTGGTGTACTTCCTCAGTGATTTTTGTGCCCTTAGGTCCCCACCTGGGTCCCCTTTACCTCCATTTTTCTGGTGCTGTCCTGTCAGCTTTCTCTAGACTCCTCATGCCCTTGAGTTAATGTAACAGGATTTATTGGAGTCCAACATGGAGACTAGAAGTTATTTCCATCATTTGCAAAAGAAGGAATACAAACAACCTATAGCCACCAAGTAAAATATTCAAGCCTGCTCTTAGTCAAAGGAGTACCCATGAACACAGGAATGACAAAGTAAGCCAGGAGAAAGGGGGAGTAGGGGCCCCATGAAGGCAAGAAGTATGTGATTTTCACTTGTTCCCAGATGGTGGGAGGATGGTGGCCACTTCTGGGGAAAGCATTTTGGGAATCAGTGTCCCAAGACTTGGAAGTGTTCATTGAAGAGCACAGTTCTGGGAGCACTGTAGGAGCAGCCTCTCTAACACCCATCTAGCTCTCTATCCCAAGGAAGTAATCAAAGATGAAATAAAGTAATGTCCAGCCCCGTGTCAATAATAGAGCATTGGTTAAATAAATTATGATATATCTAAAAGGTGTTATATTACAGAGTCATTACAAAATAGTATTTTAGGTGCACCTGACGGGCTCAGTTGCTTTAGCCTCCGACTGTTGATTTTAGCTCAGGTCATGATCTCATGGTTTGTGAGATTGAGCCCTGCATCGGGCTCAGTGCTGACAGCTCAGAGCCTGCTTGGGATTCTGTCTCTCCTCTCTCTCTGCCCCTCCCCTGCTCACAGGTGTGCATTCTCTCTTTCTCTGTCTCTCTCCAAATAAATGAATAAACCTAAAAGTAGTAGTAATATTATAATGAATATTGTACATTATGGAAATTGGCCATCATATGAGGCAAAATGAAAAAAATCTCTATGCAAAATTATATCACTTCCTGTTTCCTAATTCTGTGAAAGAATATATAGTTGGCATCACTTATTTATTCAACAAATATTTAAGTGTCTTCTGTGTGCTACACACTGCTAAATAGTAGGTATGCATATAAGCAAAAAAAATCCAGAGGATTCAGTTATTGAACAATCATACAGAAATAAATAATTTTAAGTCCAGGAATTGCTAGAACAGAAAATTAAACAGTATCTTCCAGAGAGTTTAACTCTGGACCACATTGAGGCTGGAAGACCTAAGGATGTGTTATCTGGGCAAGTGTTATTGAAGCTAAGCTCTGAAGAGGTGGCCAGGTGGGGGGAAGGATTGCCTAAGGAGGAAACATGTATGCCACAGCCCTGAGGTGGCACCATCAAGAGACTCATGACCCTGGAGCAGATGAGTTGGAGGCTGCACCCCAGGGTCTGGATTGCACCCTGAGTGCAATGGAATGGGGGGCATGGAAGGCTTTAGAGCAGGGGCTCAGTGCAATCCAGTCAAAACTTCTGGAAGATCACACTGATTTCAAGTGCAGAATGGGTGGTATGGCTCTGTGAGAACAATGAGGAGTAGATGAAAAGGCCACATCTGAGGCCCGGCCCGGCCCGGCACCCGGGCCAAATGCTAGGTAAGCCAGGCTCTCTTCTGAGGAAGTCTAAGACTCAGATTCCCACAGACCCGTGGGGAAGGGCATTTCCCACTTCTCCTTCTTCTGCCTTTCACTCTTCAAGCTTCATCCATCCCTCTGTTCAACATTTCTTTGAATGCCAAAGGAAATAGGGCCCCCCACCTCCCGACTCCTACTGACGTAGCATTTTAAAGTCAGGTGTTGGCTTTGACCAAATGAAGCCTGGTCTCAAATTCTAAAACTGTTTCCAAGAAAAAGGGATTCAAAGGATACAAGGAAGTATTAGTGGTTACCCTGAAATAGTTTTTAAGTATCTGAAATGCATGGGGAAAAGTTCTCGCCAACTCGATTTCATGTTAATTCCAAGTGATTCCTTGTAGCTCTGTGAAGACCCGTGGCAACTTTCTGAGCATCTGTCTTGCATTTGCCTAACAAGTTAATTAACACTTTTTGTCACTCTGGCAGCTTTGGGGGGGGGTGGTGGGATGTGACAGCCCGTGCTGCCTGGGGTTAACCCTGCGTTCCCCCTACTCAGGAAGAAGCAGCTGAGTGTAGCATTGTCGAGGCTGAGGTCCCCGCACTGACGTCTCTGATTCTGTCTGCAGCTGGGGCACCCAAGGCGACTTCTCGACGACTCACGCACTGCCCGCTGTGAAGGTGAAGCTGTTCACAGAGAGCACAGGAGTCCTGGCCTTGGAGGACAAGGAGCTCGGCCGGGTAAGTGCTCCCCATCACCGGTTGTCCCCGGGTCCCGTGAGACGGCATCGCCAAGTACTGGAAGGTTTGGCTTCATGAAGGTTTGAGTCCCGGGCTCTACTCTCCATTGGTTGTGTGATCCTGGGCAAGTCCCTCCACCTCTCCGAGCCTCAGTTTCCCCTCTTTAAACCTGGGCTACGAGGAGGGCATGCCGCAGAAGATAGAGCAGGGGTGCTCAACACCCTCAGACCCAGACACCCTTTAGAGCAGAGATTTGTAGTGCCCTTTCTAGCTTGAAGTGAAATTCTCAGACAATGTTACAACCTACCCACCTGACAATTTAAAAATCAATACAGTGACATAGAATAAAGGAGAAATAAAAGGGAATTAATAACATAATTTTGGGGTGACCAACTGGCTCAGCTGTAAGACCATGTGACTCTGCTCTCGGGGTTGTAAGTTGGAACCCCATGTAGGGTGTAGAGATTATTTAAAAATAAAATCTTAAAATTATAGTAATAGGAAGGAGATAAATTCAAAAATGTAGCAATTCGGGTACAACTGCACTAGAATACCCGCAGAAGGAATGCTTCCCTTGTTCCCATATGGAGAACCACTCTGTAGGAGTCAGCCACAAAACCCACTGTGGATGGTAGAAGCTGGAAGGCTTAAGCCTCAGTAAACTGATTTCTTGAAACTTTTAACCAGGAAACAAAGTTTCCTAGGCTTCCCTGGAAAAGTGCCAAACATACTTTGAGTGGGTATTGTTCCAAATTCCAGAAACGCGACGAGTCAAGTTTAAAGTTTCAATTGGAAATGATACGTGGGTAAGGCAGCATTCCATCCCATCTGCAAGTAGAGGGGGCAAGAAAATTATTAGCTAAGGAAAAGGATTGTTTTAGGCAAGGTGGCTTTCCTTCAGGGTCAAAGTGAGGGGTCTTGTCACGTAGATGATACCATCTTTCTTTGGCGGAGGATGGAGAGGGGAGACTCATTGGTGCTGATTGGAAAATTCCAGACAGACATGTTAGGACTACATTTCCGGGGGAGGTTGGAGCTGCAGTCAGATTATGTACTGAGCGCTGGTTTGGGAATAAGGTCTAAGTGACACCACATTGGGCCTCCGGTTTTCTTTTTAACAATATGAAAAAAAAAAGATTTAAGATCTGGACTTGGTTAATGATAAACAGGCCTTTCCACCTCCATTCATATCCAGTGGGGATATTTAGAAGTCAGGTGAGATTCAGGATGATTCCTCAGTGGGGAGGAAATATCTCATTCATTGCCTGGCGTGTAGTATCCCTGGGCCCCGTCCATTCAATACCAACAGAGCCCAGCACCATTATTTTGCCAACCAAAACTGTCCCCCAAATTTCTGAAACACCCCAAAGGGTGATACCAATCCCTTTGAGTACCACTCAGATAATAGAGACCTTTCTTCTTACTTCTCAGCTATGGACTCTGTCCCAAAAAGCCAGTATTTTCAGGAAATAAATTAGATTTGCTAGCTAAAATGCTTTCATCACCCCATACTGCTTGTAACAAAAATCTGAACTCTATAGCACAGCCTACGAAGGTTCATGTGATCTGGCTTCCGCCCAGTTCCTCGGCCTCATTTATTGCTACCTCTCCCCTTTTCCACTGTATCCGAGCATCATTGGCCAAATTTCAGTCTGCCACATAAGCCATTCTCTCCTGCATTCGAGGGCTTTCTCCCTGAGTGGAGCACTCTCCCCACTGCCCACAGCTCTTCAAAAGGCTGCCTCCTTCCTTACATAAATGCCTCCTCCTCCTCAGAGAGCCTTTCCCTGACTGCCCATCTTCCTTCATTCACTGCCTGAGCCCCCTCTCCGCTAAACTGATCACCAAGGAAAAAAAGAAGAATTTACAGACATGTTGGTTTCCATCCCCCTCCATTAGATGATGAAAAACCCCATGGGCATAGAAGCCTCAACTAGTTTGTTCACGACCCTATACACCCAGAGCCCAGCATGGAGACTCTCAATACATTTCCTGTCATACTGGTTGATTACATAATTTCTCCTAAAAACTGTATGACTTCAGCCAAAACATTCAATCTCTCTAACCCTCTGATATGTCATCAGTGGAAAAATGAGAGAATACCTCGAGACCAACACAAAGGCACACACTTCTAACAACGCCAGCAAGAACACATTAGCTGTGCTTTCTTTTTTCTGCCTTTTTTGCCCACTTTCTGAATCTGGCTTTCATTTATCCAGCTGACCTGGAATCATATTACTAGGATTTAGACCAGACTATTAGAAGAGCCAAGTCCAGGAATGCTCAGCTTGAGTCCACAGAAGGTTCCATGGAATCCAGGAACCCCTTGAAATTGTTTGCAAATGTTGAGGTAGGGAGGGGGCACATTTTTCATTTTTCCGGACTCACTAGTCCCAAGCACTCACCAATCTCTCAAAGCTGTTTCCACTCAGAAAAGTTAAACCCACTGGGCTAGTCAAAGCCTTTTATTTTGTAGAGGAGACAACAGATTCCCACAGAAGGCAGGTAGCTTCCTCAGAGCCACCTAGTTAGTTGGTGCCTGTGCCTCGTATATTTGCCGTTGGCCAGGGCACTGCCCTGAGGACTCTGCAGTCCCTCACTGAGGCTTTACAATAACGCTAATGAGTTATTACTCCTCTTGTACGGATGAGTGTGCTGGGGCCCAGAGGAGGTGAGGAACTTGCCAGGAGTAATGTTGACTCATCTCCAGGATCATTTCCACTTTCTCACATTGTCTCTATGCAGACATAGAACCCCCGGCTCTGTGCTGGGGTGAATGCCTCGAGCTGCCACAACCTGGTACTCATTTCTTAAGAACGCGTTCTCTTCTCCAGCCCCACAGATGTTCCCCTAGATATGAACTGACCCTTTCTCCCAGAGGTACTTTCCACCAGTTGCCGCGGACCTAGCCTGCCCCGTCCATGTGCCAGCTGGCGCGCCCTCTTCTGTCAGCACCTCCACAGGCCGCAGCTGGTGATGCCTGCTTTCTTTTTTAAAGTGAAGCAATTCCTTGTACCCCCAAGGGAGTGTTTCTGGGCTCTGATTGCTCCCAAGCTTGGCAGGACACGGCCGCATTTCAAATCCCAGCTCTACATTCATTCATTCATTCAACGATATTCATTGTGTTTCACTTTAATGGACATTTTTCGTTGAAAAAATAATTCATACATTGTAAAAAAAAAAAAAGTAATGGATAATAGGAAAAATGAATGATTCTTGCCCTAGTATTTTCTCCAGAGAAAAGCCTTGTTTTCAACTTATTGTGTATTCTACCTCTAGTATTCCATACATGGATAAACATAGCATATATAAGCGTGTGTGTGTGTGTGTGTGTGTGTGTGTGTGTGTGTGTGTGTATCCCTTTAAGAAAGGAAGGAAGGAAGAGAAAGAACAAGTGAGCACAGCTGGAAATTACTGTATGCATACTGTTTTGTACTTTGCTTGAAATATCAGTCTATTTAGAGATTAGTCTGTGTCAGCCCATACTGCCGTGGTTCCTGTTTCGTAGCTGTGTAATAGTCCATGTATAGATGTATCATAATATATTTAGATTGTTTCGAGTCTTTGGCTCTATAAGCAATGCTTCTTTGAATAACTTTGAATTTATTTCTTTGCACATATGTGTGTATATGTGTGGGATAGTTTTTAAAAAAGTATTTTGCTGAACGAAATCTGAATTTTGACAGACACTACCAAATTGTCCCTTAAAGAGTACACACCAATGGATACTTCCACAAAAAGCAAAAGCGACGATTTCTCTACACCCTTGCCAACACTGTAATATTATCAATATGATCAATATGATCATTGGATACGATCGTGGGCGCGTGGTGTCCCATCATTTGTGGCATGCTGAGAGCAAACAGGGCTAGTGACAGGCAAAAGTCTTTAACTTCAAGAAAACTTAAGGGATACAGATATAAAAGCTAGCAATTATAGTGCAATGTGGTAATGCTCTGCTAGAGAAAGAGCACCTGGGAAGCACATAGCAAAGGGATGTAATCCAATCTGAGGGTCAGGGATGCCTTCCCGGGGTCAGGTCAAGTGGATGCAGAAGTAGGGAAGGATGTGTAGGCTAAAGCTTGGAGAGGATCAGCCAGGTGAAGGCTCAGGGGAAAACAGTCCCCCCGCCCCCTGCCCCCAGAAGGCCCTGCCTGGGCGGCCAGGTAAGAAGAGAAGCAGGGGCTGACTGTCCTATAACTTACTGCAGAGAGTGGGTTATGTTCCCACACCAGAGTCACCACATCAAAGCACAGCACACATGGGCCTCGCTGGGATGACAAAGTGCTTGATCAGCAGCCTGAAATGTCCAGATGAGGTGTCTGGACTGCTCAGGGCTCACGTGCACCCAGGAGGACCCCTAATAATTCAGCAGGACTGACACATGCAAAGGAGACGTCGACCCGTCAGGCACATGGCAGGGTGGGGATGAAGATGGAGGAGAACAGCAGTGACCTCATCGCTCCATCCACCCTGGAGAGGAAGTCTCCCTGGGGAGGAGCCACCACATGGAAGAAGTCTTTGTGGAGCGGCCAGTAATGAGCTGTGGTCATTTGTGTCGGCGAATGGACGCCATATTGCCAGTGGGAAACACGCCCAGAATCCATATGGCGGAAGTCCTGTTAACGAGCTCCGGGTGCCCAGAGCGCTGCTCCTGCTTTGATTTCGCCAAATGGGCAGGAGCAGAAGGAGGCTCAGGGACTTGCCTGCTGCTGTTTGGCCCTGGCTGGGCTTTCTTTTACCCCCACCTTGCTTCCCAGCCCATCACTCCCTTCACCTCTCAGGCCAGACTAGCTCGGGAGAGAGGGTCAGCTTCCCTAGGATCTGTGGCACCTCCCTCCATCTCCCAAATGCTGGGGTCTCAGGAAACGGAACAGGATATGGAGTGACATATAGGGACAGGCCTTCCCTTGAGGGGAGGAGGAGGTACACCCGCCCGCCCCCCACCCCCGCAAGTGGCACCTTGACTTACCTGCGTCCAGCAGCCTACAACACATTATACTTTGCTGGCACCAGCTACATGAATTTATACATTTTATGATGCAATTTTAACTAAATTAACTCTCACAAAATGAACAAATGGTCTAAAAAGATTACTACAAAGTGGTATAATCTTAAGATAATACTACAATTGCAAGCCTGGCAAACACCACAAAAATGGTGGGGCTCATACCGCCTTACTAAGAGGACTTCTGCCATCCACACTGTGAGATAAAGTCATTGCCAGTGTAGTCAGATAGGATCAGGTGTCAGGCAAGATGTTTTGAAATTATTTACAAGACTACTTGAGCTGCTTGTGGCTTCTGGATGGGTCAGTCAGTTAAGTATCCAACTCTTGGTTTCAGCTCAGGTCATGATCTCACAGTGTTGAGATCAAGCCCTATGTCAGACTCTGTGCTGACAGCATGGGGTCTGCTTGGGATTCTCTGTCTCCCTCTCTCTCTGCCCCTCCCCTGCTCATGCTCATTCACTCTCTTTTTCTCCTCCCTCTCCCTCTCTTTCCCTCCCTCCCTCTCTTCTCTCTCAAAATAAATAAATAAACTTAAAAAACAAAAGACTACTTGGACAGCAGATTTACATCTAGTATCATTAACAATGAGCCTTGCCCTAAATATATATGATACCTTAAAATATAGCTAATAATAGTACAAAGCTACCACAATTAGCAAGACATTTGAAAATATAGTTTGGGGAGAACCTGGGTGGCTCAGTCTCAATCAGTGGAGCATCTATTTCTTAATTTCCACTCAGATCATGATCTCATGGTTTTGTGATTTTGAGCGCCACATTGGACTCTGCACATTGACCACATAGAACCTGCTTGGAATTCTGTTTCTCCCCCTCCCTTTTTGCCCCTCCCCAACTCATGCTATCTCTTTCTCAAAATAAATTTAAGACACAAACAAATATATATAGTTTTTATCTGTAGCTCATTTTTGAGACTTCTATCTTTGTGTATATTTTATGATGTATGTAGTAAGCTAATATATTAATACAAAGCAAATATATATAATGTGAACATATAAAATATAAATGTGATTATATATAGTGATAGAGCTTATATAAGTATATAATGGCATTTTATATATTTATATATTGATGGTATATTTTTATATTGATAGTGTTACATTTGCAGATATTGGGCTATTTGCTCCACATATTTCACTGGCATAGGGCATGATCAGAAAAACTTGATCAGCCTCTGGTCTGAAAAATCGGGCCTGGTATTTCAATTGTGTCATACATAAGACATTGAGAAAACTCAGATTTTATGCTTAGCAAAAATGGATACATTTTCTTTCATCAGAGAGAGGGAATCTAATGGTGAGCGATGGGGGGGGGGGTCAGGCCTGGAATGAGAAGGGGTGAACATTTAGCACACACGAGGCATATCAGAGTGGGCCAATTGGTGGTCTGCCACACTGTCTCACTTTGCCCCGAGGGAGTGAGACTGGAAGCCTCTGGAAGGCCTCATGTCCTCTTCTGAGACACCAAGCCCCTCCTGTCCCCCTGCAGAGGTGAAAGAAGCCCAGGAGAGAGGCAGCCTCCCCCTGCACCTAGAGAAAGGAGATGCTTTGAAAACAGCCAAAGCAACATTGCAACACACCAGAGCACGCTGCCACCACAAAAGCACATGTTAGCAAGCCCAGCTTTTGTGGTACCTGTGTTCAGTTCCTGTTCCTCAGCCTAGGGGTTTTCCAGCTATCCCACTCCTGCCCTGGGGCATGTTCCTCAGATCCCACGTGGCTCCTGAGAACGCCAGTCACGAAATGAAGAAGGGGATGCACGTAGTTATCCGCTCCTTGCCTCACGTCCAGCCTCTGAGACAGAACCGAGGCAGAAAACTAACCCTGGCCCACCGTCCCTGAAGCACACAGTCCAAGACATGTTGTGAGAGCCCATCCTTCCTGCTCTGTGGGCTTCCTTTCAAACCCGGACAGATTTGGTTGTCGTTATATGAGGAGATGCCACATCCCTGTGACACTGTGTGCAAATGTGGGACTGTCAGCAAGAGCCTCCCTCCCCTAGGCCTCCCCTTTCTCATCTGTCCCATCAAGTCCCTTCCATTTTCCCCTGTGGCCTTTGAGAGAGTCCTACTCCTGAAACAGGGGAAGGAATCCTGAGGACTGGAAAATGAGTGGACGAGAGGTGCTCTAATGTGTAATGTGTAATGTCTTCCTTTCATACATCCATCTTCTATGGAGACAATTCCGGGGAAGCATGATTCTCTGTTCTGGGTTGCTTTGGGACTTCTCTTTGGGACTTCTGAATTTCAGACAGACGCATAAGCAGAATGACAAAAATCATGATCGTTACTTTTACTGAATTAGCCCAGGAGAGAGAGAGGAGAGCAAGAGACCACTTCCGTCCTCTGGCTGATCTGCTTGGCAAGAGGGAGCCATGGTTGGTAGAGGAGCCTTGGACTGTAGTCCCAAGGCCAAGGCCCTGTTTTATTTAAATGCCTCCCTGGGGCAGCTCAGCTTCTCAGCAGCGAAGTTTCTCATTGAAAACAACATGCTTGTCCCAGTGTTCCCACTTTCTGGCTAAGATCCATGTTCTTTGTGCCTACAGGTTATCCTCCATCCCACCCCAAACAGCCCCAAACAGTCCGAGTGGCACAAAATGACAGTCTCCAAAAACTGCCCTGATCAAGACCTCAAAATCAAACTTGCTGTCCGAATGGATAAGCCTCAAAACATGAAGCATTCTGGGTAAGTGTTTCTCCTCCAAGTAGAAGTTTTGCAGAGATTTTTATCCATTTCTTAAAATGTTTAAAAAGAAAAGCTGATCTTCAGAAAACTGCATGGAAAAACATATAAAGGATTCATGAGAGATTCTTGAAATATTTGACTTTTATACTTACTATAAGCCTTCTCAATCCTTATGATTACCGGATATGCATTTGTGCTGCCCAAATAGAATGATTTCCTTCTTTTCTGATAGGATTTCCAGTACCATTCAAGCCTGCTGAGTGATTCTGGTTTGGGAGGTTTTACTGGCTTTGTGTACCTTTTCAGTGGCATCTAGATCTTTCAGACTCTGCGATCATCCGCTTCACTTCTTTAACAGCCACGTCCAAGAGACATGGGCAGGTGCTACCAGCGACCTTTAAACAATTAACATTAAATCAGCGTTAGTGTTCAGAGTAGTCTTTAAAAAAAAAATGACCAAAGCATAGGAAATATATGATCACCTTCAGTTTCTTTAGGTTGAGAGAAATGAGCAGTTAAATGAGTAGCATAAAAAGAGTAAGTGGAGGAAGTTTCATTTCACAGATCAGACCAATGATTTGTACGGAAAATGTTTACTGACCACTGGGTAATGCCATGGGCTAATCTCTTACACTGCTTGGATGTTACTCTCTGTCAGCGTGCTCACTCAGAGAGGAGTTGGGCCATATCACTGAAGAGGGAAATGTCCAACCAATAGAAGGGAATGGATCAGGCAGCTTTAGCCACTGGCTCTCATTCTGCTTAGCCCCTCTAGAACCGTCTTGTTACTTCTCTTTGGGGTGTATGCATTTACGAGATAGTTTAAAGTGATAAAATGGGGCCACCCAGATGACTCAGTCTGTTAAGCATCTGACTAAGGCTCAGCTCATCATCTCCCAGCTCGTGAGTTTGAGCCCTGTGTCTGGCTCTATGCTCACAGCTCAGAGCCTGGAGCCTGCTTCTGATTCTGTGTATCCCTCTCTCTCTGCCCCTCCCCTGCTTGTGCTCTCTGTCTCTCAAAAATAAATAAATAAACATTTAAAAAATAAAAAAATATATCTTAAAAAAGTGATACAATGGAAACGAAAACCAAGAATTGATTGGTGCTAGAGGCTTGGGGAATGCAAAAACTCAAACCCAGGGACTAGCTGGTGATTAAGACACATTCAAACAGAAGCATTCAAAGAGGTCCAGGAGGGGCCAATCAGGACAGGAAGGACGCGCCGCAGCAGAAAAACAGACCAAAGCAGCATGGGTGCAGGAAGTAAAAAAAACACATTCTAGGGAGCCAGTGTCTTGGTATTCTAGGGAACATGGAAAGCTCAAGGTTTCAAGGAAAGATAGATACCTCCTAGTCAGGGCACCGGAGGGGGTCGGCATGGGGAACCCCAGAGAAAGAAAAGGTCTCCCAATAAGCTGGAGACCCCTTACTGCACCTGAACTCTGGCATGGAGTTGGAGAGTTTGGATGGCATTATCCTGAGGCCAAATTGTTCCCAGAGCCTGAGATGGGATTATGTCACAGCTGTTTCGCCTGCGGCCGCTGGACAACTGTGGGAGAGAGAGCCAGAGCCTTGCCACACACTCCTTTTTACTGCCATCGTGATGAAGGGCAGCCAGCTTCTCCCCAAGTGAGTCAGCATCTCATGAAGATGTCTCAAGAAATGTTTGTGGAGTCAGCTTTTTCTCCTTCTTATACTCCTGGCATCTCTTCCAAAAATGTTAAGTGGAATTTCTCCCATGTGTCTCTGCCCCCTCCATGTAATCATTCTGGTTGCAAGCCACACGTGGTTTGAGAATCCTGTTAGGTCTTTATAGCATCTGCATCTTTAGCAAAATACTGGCTCATAAATACCCAGTAACTATTTGCTAAAGAAACAGGAGCATAAATAGGATGGAGCACGCATGTGTGCATGAGAGAGGAAAGAGAGAGAGAGAGAGAGAGTAGGAAATGAAGAAGGTAGAACAGACTGAAGAGAGAGACAGAACAAAAATATGATTGAATGTATCTGTCCTCAAAAGTTCAGTTTTTTAAAAAGCTTCCTTTAAGGATCATCAGTTCAACCCACCTAGTATGGAGTTTTGTAAGGACTTTCTTATTTAATTCCCACAGCAAACTTTGCATATCTAGTAATTTCCCCAAGAGACAGACTCCCATCTCCCACATTCTCTTCATTTACTCGGCTGAGATCTGAACGAACTCATCTGAATTCTGTAATTTTTCTGTTGATTCATTTGTAAAATTACTGAGACATTCCAGGCTATCTCGACCCCGCAGATGACAGAAGAAATATGTAACTCAACTTCTGACAGTTTCCACAGCGATTTTGTGTTTCTAGACTGCTGTGTAAAAATTACCCATCTGCCAAGAAATGTACTAGGAGGGCCTAAAGTAGCTCTGAAGAGTAGACAGTAGCTTTCTTAACAACACTGTCAGAGACCCATTGTGGCCTAAATCAGGGGTGTACAAAATTAGTTACACACGGGATGACTCAAGGAAATTAAAAGGGTTTCTTATGGACTATAATTTTTTTTCCATTTACACTTAAAATAGCTTTCTTGAGCCCCATTGTGTGGGGAAGGATAGAAATATCCAAACAGTGCTCCAGCTTCAAGAACGGTAGAAAGAAAGGGATTTTCAAGAAGCATGGCTGAGGTTATAAATTTTATCTATTTTAATGTTTATTAAAACATAAAAGGAAAAATCAGAATGACTGTAAATTAGTCCCTGTGAGTAGACTGGGACATTTAGAATCACTTCGCTTACTGAACAGAAAAATGTTAGTGAGAACGTCAACCCTACTTTTAGGCCTTAAGACATGGGTATTGGGGCCTGTCTGACCATAAGCAACTCCTCAGAGAGTAATTTTTCATATTTTACCTCCATATGGTGTTTTCAACTTCAGCACGTGTGTTCACATGCATTTTCTCATTTCTTCCCTGAAACAGCCTCACAAGGACTAGGTATCATAATCCTCCCGTCTCAATAAATGGCCTGTCCCTTCATCTACTTGCTCAGACCAAGAACCTTGGGGTCCTCTCTGACATTTCTCTTTCACTTTCACCCCCTCATATTGTCCATCAGCAAATTCTATTCACTCTACCTTTGAGAGAAATCTAGAGTTCAGCCTCTCCTATCACCATTTGGATGCCAGCCTTTAACCTTTATCCCCCTCACTTGTGCCTTTACTGCGTAAACAGCCCCCCTCTTGCTGTCCTTGCTTCACTGTAGTCTGTCTCTAAACATGAGCCAGAGTAATTTTTTTAACACACAACTCAGATCCTGCCACTCAAATGCTGGAAAACCTCCAACGATTCCCCATCTCACAGTCAAAGCCAGTGTTGTTACCATGGCTACGAGGCCCGATCGGATAAAGACTCCACTACCTAAATGACCTTGATCACGCTTCCAGCCACAGTGGCCTCCTCACTCCTCCCCAAAAACACCAGGTACACCCCCACCTCGGGGCCCTTGTCCCCACTTTTTCCTTGGATGCTTTTGCCTTGGATGTCTCTTCTCCCCTCACCCAGCTTTCCACAAGACCCACCCCGATTTCTCCATGTCCCTGTACCCTGTCAGAATGCCTTTTCCGGCCCACCTGTGTCCTCTCTCTCTCTCTTACTCTGCTTTATTTTCAGCAGAGCACCCGTCATCATTCACACATCACGTATTTCTTTGTTTATTAGTTTGTTGTCTCTCTCCCCCCATTACACTGTGAGTTCCTTGTCATCGGGGGCCTTTGTCTTCCTTGTCCAAAGTAGCTCCTACATGGCCTGCCATGTAGTAAACGTCCAATTCTAGAATTATATTATTCGTTCTGGTCCAACCTTAAATGGCGGGCCCAAAACTTGAATGAATACAGAGCTCCCTTGATTCCGCTTTGGTTTCATCCAGTGAACTGACAGCACCCAGCATAATTTACAGCAGCTCTGATGTTCCTGTTATGCTTTAACAAAACTTGAAGGGGATGCAGTTTATATAAGTTGCAGCCATGCTTCTTGAAACCCCGTTTCCTCTTCCATTTTCTTAGCTGAGCTGTTGCGTTAGACCTCTTGTTCGTTACACCTGTCACACTCTTCTTCCCTCCCTGTAAGTCTCCAAGACACTGCTCAGGTTGGTGCAGCCTCTCACACAAGACTACAATGACTGGCCTAGTTGAGTATTTCTAGGATTCCACTTTATCTCCCTTGTTGGCTTATTTTCTACAAATGTCGATTAGGTCAAGTTGGTTGATAGTGCTGTTGAAATCGTCTGAATACTTACTGATTTTCTGTCAGTTATTGAGAGAGAAGTATTGTAATCTCTGACCATAATTGTGGATTTGTTTGTTTCCTCTTACGATTCTGTCCATGTTTGGCTCATTTATTTTGAAGCTCTATTATTTTTAGTTTATGCCATTAGAGTTAAAGTGCATTTCTTTTATGCAGCATGGATTTGGCTCTAGCCTTTTAAATCCAGTCTGAAGATCTCTGCCTTTGAATTGGGATATTTAGTCTATTTCTATTTATTGTGATTATTTATATAAGCTTTAAATTAAACTTGTTTGTCAGGGCACCTGGGTGGCTCAGTTAGTAAAGTATCTGCCTTTGGCTCAGGTTATCATCTTGTGGTTTGTGGGTTTGAGCCCCGCATTGGGCTGTGTTGACAGCTCAAAACCTAGAGCCTGCTTCAGATTCTGTCTCCCTCTTTCTCTGCCCTTCCCTGCTCCTATGTGAGTGCCCTCCCCCCCCTTTCAAAAATAAACATACATTACAAAAATTGCTATTTATCATCTTGCTTTTTGTTTTCTGTTTGTTCCATCTGATTTTCGTTCCCTGTTCTTCTTTTTTCTTTTTTTTTTTTTTTGCCTTCTTTTGGACTAACTGAATATTTTTATGATTCTGTTTTATCTTCTTTGTTGTATTATTTTCTGTAAATGCCAGTTAGGTGGATTACCTAGAATATAATCCTTGGCAATAACCACTTACTAGCTGTAAGCAAGTTGCTTAACTTCTGTGGACCTCATTTTGCTCAGCATAAAATGGAAGTCATGATAAGTTTGCCTCATAAGGGTGTTGGGAGAAATTCCACAAGTTAATACACATAAAGCATTTAGAACAGGGTCTGATATATGGCCAGGGCTACAGCTATGGAACAGTGGTGGTGGAGGTTATCATTACCCGTGTTTGCTACCATTTATTTATTGTGCATCTCCCCAGCCCAGGGCCTCTTCCTGCTGGGCTGTGGCACGAAGACTGGGCATCTGAAGCCTTAGCACCCTCCATGCTCTCACTCGCTCTCCAAGGAGGGGAGTAATGCCTCCAGAAAGAATCTTAGTTTTGTCTTAATGTGACTGCTCATATTTTTTTAAATTGTTTTTTAACATGTATTTATTTTTGAAAAAAAGAGAGAGAAATAAAGGCCGAGCACAAGTAGGGGAGGGCCAGAGAGAGGGAGACACAGAATCTGAAGCAGGCTCCAGGCTCCGAGCTGTCAGCACAGAGCCCAATGCAGGGCTTGAACTCATGAGCTGTGAGATCATGACCTGAACCAAAATCGGATACTTAACCGACTAAACCATTCAGGTGCCCTAGAATTTCCAGCATAAATAAATAAATAAATAAATAAATAAATAAATAAATAAATAAGACCCTGCCTCGTGACCACTTGTGATGGGCTGGGCACCACAGTGGCACAGAGACACAGGGAAACCAGTATAGCCCCCTCTTCCCTTAGGATCAGGCCTCACTCTCCACCTAGACCAACAAGCACCAACTTCTCATTTTCTAGGCTCTTCAGTGACTTCTGGCTTCATGGCCCCCCACATTGAAACCTCAACCTGGTTTTGGTTTCCATGTCCCTCTCAGCCATCCTTACCCCTTCATGAGGGGTCTGGGGGCAAGTGATGCTGGCAGAGGTCCTGAGGGGAACCCTGTACTCTTCTCCCTGGCCTGGGTGCTCGTCCCCAGGCATCCTGGGAAGAGGCATACAACAAAACACTTCCCCACGAATAGCTATGGGCACCCACCACGTGTAGGCCTAGTGCTGAGCCCAGGAGATGCTTACTAAATAGAACGGAGTTACTAATTCATTGATACAAACATCAGATGAAAGAAGACTGTCCCATTTTTTGTACAAATGACAGGTTACAAGCATCACTGTGGATGCTGCGCTGCCAAGTAGTCCCAGGACACAGGGACACTGAGGCCAGGGGGCCATCGAAAACCCAAGAGCATCTTTCTCCTTCCTCTGTTTTGTCGTTTGTAGTTCATCCTGGCCTTTCACTGAACTAAAATGACAGGGACATCTTTCTACTAGAACTACTATTTCTACTACTGCTACTACTCAGGATAACGACAAGCAACCATATTACCTAATATCACTGAGCACTAACTGTGTGCTAGTCTGTGCTAAACGCTCACCACGCGTGGTCTCCATCAGTCCTCACGACAACTTTGCACGCTGTCCCCATCTTACAGCCAGGGAAACGGAGGCACCGGCAGCTACGCCAAAGGGCACTTGGTGGCAGGGCCCAAATTCCCACACAGGTGTTTGCACTCTGAGTCCAAGAAACATTTACCAGGCTAAACTTTTGCCTCTGACTCTAGAACGCTGATTTATATGTAAATCCAGATCTCCACCATCCTGATGGCCCCAAGAGAGAGTTGAGGGCCACGAATGCCCATGCTGATAGATCTGTCTGGAGTGTGAGGAGCTTGAGGGGAAGGCCAACCGTGCGTTTGCCATGATGGAACGCCCCTCTGCTGCAGGTACCTCGTGTTCTGTCTACGGAGCGCATTTCAGCCTAAGAGAATTCGGAGCCGGCGCTGACTAGACAGAAATGATACAGTGCAGCCCTCAGTTTTTCTCGGTTTTGACACCTTCTGGTATGTGCCAAATTAGCAATAAATTCTGAGGAAAACCTCCGAGGGAAAGCCCCTCCTTCACGCAAAGCAACTGATACTTTGCAAAGGAGGATTGTTGATTTTTCTCCGATCCCACTCAGCTTTCCCATTCAGAAGGCTTTCACCAGAAAAGCTTGATTGGTATAGCCATTCGTGCATGTTCTCACTTCCGGAAAGAAATCAAAGTTCGTAGGAGCACCTGGGTGGCTCAGTCCGATAAGCAGCTGATTCTCGATTTCGGCTCAGGTCATGAGCTCATGATTTGTGAGTTCAAGCCCTGCATTGGGCTCTGTGCCAACAGCTAGCTCAGAGCCTAGAGCCTGCTTCGAATTCTGTGTCTCCCTCTCTCTGTGACCCTCCCCTGCTTGTGCTCTGTCTCTCTCTCAAAAAGAAACCAAAAAAAGTGTTAAAAAATTACAAATTTCAGATGTAGTGTCTGTGTTAACTGTTCTGAATTTCTCTATGTGAGTTCAAGTTAAGGAGAAAAAGAAAATGGGTAGTAGCTGCCAGATATAATTCCAGAAAAGTAGGAGACTGTTATAACCCTGCTAGTCATTACTACAAATACAAAATTTTTCACCTACTTTCTGCATGATTTTTATTTCATCTGTTTTCCTATGTCCATATGTCCGAGCTTCAGTCTCACGTATTTAGCTATTATTTACTATGAGTAGTGATACACTTTCCTCTATACACAGAGATAGTTTATAATAAGGCTGACATTTATTGTGTATCTACTATCTGCTATGCCTTGTGCTTATATTTCACAAGAATCATCTCATTGAATCCCCACAACAACCCTTTGGAAGACGAACCATTTCCTTTTCCAGGGCACCAGATGGTTAAGCACCTTGCCCAGAATCTCTGAGTAGCCATCATAATGAGAAACGGAAGACAGTAATGCTAACAATTACAGGCCAGCAAACCCTCTCCCTCTTTAGCCCTGGCCACACCTCCCTTTGGGTCCACATCTGTCATGAACACGTTAATGTATTAGGATTGCAGTTGGGTAATCCACTCAGCAGTGGAGCTGACCATGTTGGCCTTGGGGCTGATGCACTTACCAGCCATCTAACTAACCACTGCCATGGCCTCCGTCCTGGTCCAGGCATTATGCTGCCTCTCGCTCCTGGTCCACTGTCACCAGGTCCTCATTGACCTCCCTGCCTTTTCTCTTGCCCCTTTCATCCACAGTGGCTTCTCTATCCAGCCACCCCTGGGACCATCTTAGACATGTAATCACGTCTCTTCCCTGCTCAAAACCCTTCCATAGATTCCTATCCCGACTTAGAATGAGTGTATTAACAATCTGATTTAGCCATTTAAAAGGTCACTCTGTCTGCTGTGTAGTGAGTGGAGCAGGGGCAAGGGGGAAGCAAGGAGGCCAGCTAGAAGCCCGTTGCTGTGGCCCAGGTGGACAAGATGGAGGCCTGACCGAGGAGCAGCAGTGGGGATGGAAACAGTTGAGATGTATTTTGGATGGAAAACCCAAAGAACTTAGTGATGGATTGCATGTCTTTAGGCAATGTTTTAAAATCTCACCAGAAACATTTACAAAGGTTGCTCTAGGTTCCCAAGATCACCACCTTCCCAATCAATTGAAACAAAACCAATACAGACTGACGTCCTACTGTGTATCAAGAACTGTACTAAGAATGTAAAAACAATGACAAAGTTCTGTGCTAGGAATTTAGAAATAAGAATTTAGAAAGAAGGAGTAAGGTTCCTTCCTCAAGGAGCTCACAATCCAGTAGGAATAATAAATAGAAAAACAAATTATAGGAGTGTAATCATTGTCACAGAGGAGTCATCAACAAGCCCCAGGGGGGTGAGGACGTCAAGGTAGGGATTTAAACTTAGAAAGAATGTGAGTTTGAACATAGGAGCTGAGAGAAGACATTGTGAGGCAAGTGCAAAATTACAGAGGTGTGAACCTTCCTGCTGTGGTCAGGGATTGCAGATAACGTAATGCACAGATGCTGAATCTAGACAGTTGAGCAGGGCCAGAAGAATGGACAGGTTTTTAGGCCAGGTCAAGATGCTGGATTTTATCTCTATAGACCATGGTTTCCCTGAGTGTATTTATATCTCTGACGGTACATACAATCATTTTAGTGATGTACAGACAAGCAAGTGTATGTTTGTTAAATAGTTACGAACTATTAAATTTAATTTAGTTTGTTAAATAGTTATGCACTAAATTAAAATATGTATTTTAATGTGAGTTACAAAATATAGAACTAGTGGGTCAAGGCTATACTATAACGTTTTCTTTCAAAATAAATGTAGTCATGTATCATAAGTGAATTTGAAGGAATATGTCAAGTAAACCATAGAACAGCTGGACAGGTACAGGATAGATCGTGAAAGTGGAATGTGAGTGGGAGAGATTCGAGGCTCCTTTCATGTAAACAGGGGAGACCCACCGAAGGCATGACAGCATCTGCAAGTGGTAGGCTGCATCCCCTGGTCAGGACGGGGATGATGAAAATCATTCTGAGTGTCTCTGACACCCATTAAAAGTTTCTTCTACAGTTGTCCATGGAAATACAACTGTGGGCTAGGGCTGAAATACTGTGGGTGTGAAAGGTAGATACTGAGCAGAGTGATGCACTTGGCAGGAAGTGAAACTCAGTTTCCCGTGGTAATGAAGGACTAGGGATGAGAAAACAAAAGAACCCCCTGGGTTTCTGGCTTAAAGATATGAGCCCATTTTGGCCACCAGCCAGTTCCCAGAGCCCCTGAAATTTGTCAACAGTATAAATTTTAATTAGGTACATTCTTCTTTATGTTCCAAAGTGGAAGTTCTGTCTGATTCCAGGTAAAGGGAGGATTTGGAAGTTGTCTGGTTGATTTTTATAGCAGATAAAAGCTAATTTGGGAACTTGAGTATTTGAATGTTTTTGAGTATGACCAGTTGAGAGATCTGGGTCCAGTAGAGGCTGAAAGGCAGGGGCCCACTTCCTTGATCAGTGCCAGTTGAGGGTGTGGCAGTCCACAAGGCCAGTGGAGTAATTCACGAATGAATTAGTAAGACTGCTCATAAAATCTCCAGATAGCTTTGAGTTATTCCTCTGTAATTCTTAACTCTCCTTTTATTTTACTTTTCCGTATCAAGATGAATTTCCATCAGCAGAAGAGCATTTGGGGAAAGGGGAGAGTTATAGGGAGGACTTTCTATGTTGACTTGAAATTTCCTCCCTGTAATATACCTGCATTTGACAGAATTACAATGAAAAGGCAGGGGGCAACTCCGGACTGAGCCTCAACATGAGGTGAAGGGGCTGGTTGTAGAATTTAGCATTCTTTTCACTCTCGTACAGCTTTGACAGAAGTTTCCCTACCTGGTAGACTTTTAACACATACAAAATTAAGTCTCAAGGTCACATTTTTCGAGGTGCTTTCTGGAATCCATCAAGAAATATAAGTCAAGTGTGATGAGGGGCCACAATTCCTTCTGGGAGTGGAAGTGAACCTTGCCTGCTATTCCTTATCCTCAGTGACACAGCACCAAAATTTGAGTTCCTTTTCTGAGCCACGTGCATTTCCTTGTTTATGAGTACCAAGCTTCATGGTGAAGTGAATGAAACAGTGCTGTTGCTCAAGCATTAATGCAACTCTCTTTCCTTTTCCTTAGGTATTTATGGGCCATCGGTAAGAATGTCTGGAAGAGATGGAAGAAAAGGTTTTTTGTTTTGGTCCAGGTAACTCTTCAACTTTGTCTGTCTTAAGAGCCATCAGTATTAAGGATTTGATAGGATTAATATGGTTTTTATTTGAGGAAGAACTTAGAGCACACAGTGTTCAAGCATTTAGCTTCATGAATTCTTACCCTTTGTGTAAGTATGTGACCACCATTCAGAGGGACATAGAAATTTCTATGACCCACAGCACTCTCTTGTGTTCCTTTTCCCAATATTTACATCACTTTAAAATTATAAAAACTAATGCATGCTCATTATTTTGGAATCCTGGAATACAGAAGTAAGTAAGATGAGCAGGAGCGGTGAGCTGCTGGTGATAAAGGACCCCCGGGAGGAAGCAAGCATGTGCCTGGTTAGGCCAGTAGGAGCACTGACACTGGTTTAGAAGAATGTGCTATTTCCAAAGGTACTAGGATACTCATTATGAATAAAGAGTCAGAATTTATTCAGACTTTTGATATCTCTTTTACTGTTTGGTATGCTTGATTTTGAATTCCCTGGCTTTGGGGGGAGTGCACCACTCTTCTTGATTCGTGAGGCCTTCCAAAAGTCTTAACTGACCACCTTTATGTTTAACAGTCTGGAATATATTTTTCCAGATCAACTCTTTTGTGTATGTATATATACACACACACACACTCATATATATACATATATATACATATATATGTGTATATATATGTATATATATGACTAAACTCTGTGTTGTCCACAGTTCGCTTGGTTTTTTTTTATGTAAAAAATTAAAAAAATTTTTTTACATTTATTTATTTATGAGGGACAGAGTGAGACAGCACAAGCAGGGCAGGGTCAGAGAGAGAGGGAGACACAGAATCCAAAGCAGGCTTCAGGCTCTGAGCTAGCTGTCAGCACTGAGCCCAACGCGGGGCTTGAACCCATGAACCGTGAGATCATGACCTGAGCCGAAGCTGGACGCTTAACTGACTGAGCCACAGAGGTGCCCCATTTTTTTTTAAAACATAAATCACTGTAGACATTTTTCAATGTTTGCATAGATAGCTCTGGCTCAAATACCTGTAGAATTTTCCTTTTGGAAGGTCTTGTGGGATTCCCCGGTTGAGACTATTATTAACCGTGCAGTAAGTAATACCTATCTATATATAGATACTGATGTGGATGCAGATATTGGTATTAATAATACATGAGTGGGGCGCCTGGGTGGCTCAGTCAGTTGAGTGACTAGCTTTGGTGCAGGTCATAATCTCATGATTCGTGAGTTTGAACCCCGCGTAGGGCTCTGTGCTGACAGCTAGCTCAGAGCCTGGAGTCTGCTTCAGATTCTGGGTCTCCTTCTCTGTGACCCTCCCCTGCTCGCACTCTCTCTCTGTCTTTCAAAAATAAGTAAAAAAACACTAAAAATTTTTTTAAAAATACATGAGTAACGTATAAATAGTACCTTTGCTCTCTTGTCTATTTAAGAAAAAAAATGTCCAGAAATAGTGCTACTTGTCCTTGAGAATCTCCCCTGCCCTTTTTAAAAATTGGTTCATCTGTTTCTTGCATCAGGATTTTTCAGTTTACAGGGCATCTGCCATTATCTCTTTTTAATTTGCGATCTCCACTAGAGCATATGCACTGTGATTTAATTTTTAAAAAGTATTAATATATACTGTATTCTGGAAGATGCCACAAAGCGAGGCAACTTGTAGTTCAGTGACTGAAGGTGTTCATTGGGCTACTGTGTTCACCATAGGCATTGACTAGTATGTAGAGCCATTCCAATTCTAAACCCTCACTATAAAGCAATGGCCTCTTAGGCCTGGTGGCCTTGAAGGTTCTCCCAACCCTGACCTTCTAGGATAAGACTTCCTGTAGATCTAGTCAAGCCTCTGCTGTGCCACTAAGGCAGAATGCATCTCTCTGGCCATAAACAAGAGGTCATCTTTGCTTTTGTGATTGCTACGGGGCAGAAGAAAACCTTAGAATAAATTAGCCTAAGGGAAACTTTGGAATGGTGTCCAATCTCCCAAATAATCCACAGCTAGGCAAAGAAGATATTTCATCCTGAGATATATTTCCTCAAACTATCAACTATGTTTGATATTTTGATATCAAACATACCTAAATATGGCCGATATTTATTGAGCATCTCCTCTGAGTAGGGCACTTGGTAGGTCATAGAGAAGAACTATGAGGACTGGTCTCTCACCTCCAGAAGGGAATCTGTTAGAAGTGCTTTATATGTGTAAGCAGCAGAAACAGACCCAAGCTAATTAAGGTCATAATCATCATCATCATCATCATGTATTAGAAGCCTCTTAAGATAGTTTAAAGGATTGTTGAAAAAGCTGAAGAAGCCATCCTTACTACAACAAGACCCAAAGAAGTTCCAGAAATCCAGGCAGAGGGAATCATGGCCATGTCATCAACGTGGTCCTAAGACAAAGTTGGCCTGGACCACTTTCCACCCTTGCATCTCCATTCAGTGGCTGAATGTGAAAGAGAAATTGATTGAGCCTGAGTCACAACCTGACTTTTAGCAGGGGCAGCCCATGGCACTTTGATGAGTAGTCCCACGGGGCTGTCTCCAATGCAAAACTAGGATACCATTACCAGAAGGAGAAATGGATGCTAGGCAAGCAAAAACAGTTGGTGCCCACTCTAAAGAGAGGGCTTTATAAAAATGGAGAAGCAAAAGGCACCAAGAGGCAGCACAGGATTATGGAAAATTCTCCCCCATCCAGCACCTCTCACTGGGCATAGTGGCCTTCCTTGGAATCACCTGTGAGTTGGTCTGGCCTCTCCCAGTAGATTATGTGTTATCACAGGGCCAGTTTGGTTTCATTCATCTTTGTGTCCTTCCTTCTTTCCCTCACCACACAATTACACATCCTCTAGCTCAGTACCTGATATGGGCATCCGGGAAATGTTTGGTGGAAGAAAGAAGGAAAAGGAAGAGTGAGAAGAAGGACCCAGACTAGGCTTCAAGTGGTTCTGAGAAAGGAAAGATCAAATGGCCTGGAGAGTGGCTGGTGACAACTTTGCAGAGGAAGTGGGACAAGTGGCCCTCTCCCAATAATAGAGAATCTCCCCTCCTCCCCTTGAGCTAGCCATTATTGATCCACTGGACACATGACTTTTCTCTGAAAATCTTTGAAATGACAAAATACTTAGAAATAGCTGACCTCTCACTCTGCAAGTGACTACAAGGGGGGGAAAACTTTTCAGGAAAGAAACACAAGGAAATGTGCCAAAAATATCAGTGAAGCCCGTCTGTACAATATGTACTGAACTGAGGAGAGAATGATTGTTTTAGGCAGTATAACTGGAACACAGACGTTTTAGGGCCTTCACACTGAGCTTTCTACCACAAGAAGATATGAATCGCGCAGTTGCTAAAAACCAAGTTCTGCACTCACTGTAAAAATCAGCAAAGAACATACCAGCCCATTTAAAGTTCAACATTTTTCTTAGACGGCAGAAGAGAGCAATTTCTGGATCTCAATAGATTTCACTTACACATGGTTCTCATAACTTTCAAGAACCATTGAGGTTTGTTGGGTCATTGATCCTCCAAATGTAACCATCAGTTTCAACTTAAATCAGATTCCTCCCTTAACCACCTCTGTGGCCAGCAGAGGTGACGTGCCCGCCCACCATCACAAAGCCCTGTTCAGCACAACAATGTCTAAAAGCAGTTTGATCCTGCCTAGAAAACACCGCATTGTCTTTGGATTCTTTCCACTTTTTCTCCTCCGTTGCTTAAGTGATCACATTTACAGGTTCTTTATCAAACCGATAACCCAAATACTCACCCCTTTTGAAACAACCCCAGTGTCATAATAGTTATGAGACACGTTCAAGGCCACCCTAGTCTGGCCCAGTTCAAGGGAAGCGAAATCTCTCAGGCTGCTTGGTTTGCTAGGTGTTGGTTTCAACCACAGGTATAAATGATCACCAGTTTCTTTTAGCCACCCAACCCTTCCATCGAAACTCAAAAGGCAAAACCAGGAGAACCACCCTGGCCAAATGTGGGGAAGGCTGAAGGAGCCAGGGGGGACACAGATGGCCCTCAGCCTGTCCCTCACTCCCCAGGCAGCCTTGGAACCAGCTTCAAGGACATCACTGTGCAGACCACACACAGGAAGTACATCTACCCAAGTGACTCACTCAGTGTTTCTTCCTTTCTACTTAGATGTTAGGTCTCAGGAAGTATTTTTATAGAGAGTTTGCAATACTTAATTCCCAATACAATTATGAATTCCATTAAATGTAATTCAAGGAAAACCATTTGGAAAACCAAAGAGGAAGAAAACACATCCAACACCTGTCTCAATATCATCTCCCCTCCCAGCCCCAGCCCCTCCATCCCACATGCAGACAAGCATACAGAGCTACATCTTGGTCTATAATGCAGAACTATTAAAATTCTCCCTAAGTGAGATTTCCTTTTAGTGTTACGACCTTGGGGGAACCAAAAGATAGATTGTAAATGGAATTCCTACTAGCCAGGGACAAAGGACATCTTCAGAGAGGTTTTGAGCCAAAGCAGTGATTCCCATTTTTAAGGACTGTGGCTAAAATCATGATGGATGTGGCTGGAGGCTGCCCCCAAGCTGGTGGCGGGAGGGTTCTGTGCCACAGACTTAAGTCTTCCTATGCAGTGAGGTGGTGTTCTCCAGGTATGGGCCTTGACCACCAGCACTGGGTGCTATTTAAAATCCACATCCTGGGGCGCCTGAGTGGCTCAGCTGGTTACGTGACTGACTTCAGCTTAGGTTATGATATTACAGTTCATGAGTTCGAGCTCTGCTGACAGCTCACAGCCTGGAGCCTGCTTTGAATTCCGTGTCTTCACTCTCTTTCTGCTCCTCCCCTGTTGATGCTCTGTCTCTCTCTCTCTCAAAAATAAAAAACATAAATAAATAAATAAATAAATTAAAAATAAAATGAAGGCTCCTGTCCCCTTCAGACAACACCAGCTCAGAGTTTATGCCCCCCTTGGAGCAGAGCATCAGAATAGTGACACAGATGATTACACGCAAGTGACATCACAAAGCTTCCTCAGCCACGTTCCTTTACATTCCAATCAATGCCTCAAAAACATGGCTGCAAACTCTAGCTGAGGGAGTTAGGGGAAATGAGTCCTCCGCACCCCAAGTCAAGAAACTGCTGGTAAATTCATTCTAAACCCTAGAAGCCACGGCAAGGACCAAACACTCTGGTTGCCCTTGCTAGGAACTCTGAGCAAACCAATGCTAATGATAAATGTGCCAATTCCTGAGAGCTCTCCCCGGAGTTCCCGCCTTGGGGGCGTGAGGGGAGGAATGGAAGCCGCCAACTCATCATCCAGACCAGGCTAGGAAGTCTCATCACTCTGATCTTTTTGCTTTACAAATATTTTACTCAAAAACTAGAATAAAATAAACTTTTTCCTCTATGCCCAAAAGACTTCAGGTTAAAATCAGTTTTTGACGGGTCCTCAGCAAAATATTTCTGAGCTATTTTTTTCCCCTTCTAGCACCACACAAACCATAATATTATGTGGCTCTTCTAATAATGCTAACAATTGCTCACATTTGTGTGGCCTCTTAGACTTTGCAAAATGTTCATCCAGTTGGTCTTTACAGCCTTTACCGCCTTTACAGTTGGTCTTTACAGTAAGGACACGTCTTATCCCATTTCATATTTGAGGAAAGTGAGGTTCAGAGTGGTTAAGTGACTTGCCCACAGTCAACAGCTAATAGGCAGCCAATGTGAAACGTAGCACAGGTCTTCTGACTCCAAATGCATTCCAAGATTCCAAGCACTTGGTGGGACCGGTCTCCAAGAGATTTATGCATATACAGTGTTCTAGAATTAAATGACCTTGCATCAGACAGAAGCAGGACTACCCTATTGCTGACTCCCTATGTAGAATATAAAGACTAAAAACTCTGACTGCTCTAGCTTCTGGAAAACTCACTAAATCTGAAGGAGATCAAATATTGTCAGAAAATGTAAAGTGCCTTGGAATATAGCAGTTGTCACTCAGGAAACCATATTAAAATAAGTTAACCCTGCAAATGAATTGTAAGACCTGGATGCCTGGGTGGCTCAGCTGAGCATCCAACTTTGGCTCAGGTCATGGTCTTGAGGTTCATGGGTTCAAGCCCCACGTGGGGCTCTGTGCTGACAGCTCAGAGCCTGGAGCCTGTATTGGATTCTGTGTCCCCCTCTCTCTCTGCCCCTCCCCCACTCACACTCTGTCTCTTTCTCAAAAATAAATAAACATTAAAAAAAATTTTTAAAGAATTTTAAGACCTATAAGTAGTGGTTTTTAACTCTCCAAATGTTCATTTTTCCCACTCAAGTTTACAATTCCCTTAAAGAACATGTCTATTTCTATTCTGGTTGCACATGACATCAACCCAAACTACCTTAAGTTTTCAAGGGAGAAGAATTGTATTGGTTAGTTAGTTAAATTAGCAATCTAACAGAGAGTCTTCTGGCCAGGCTAGGTCCTAGCGGGGCTCAAGCAAAGCCCTCAGCGCTTTGATCCTCTATCAATACCATCTCTTGATTGTGCTTTCTGATGAGTAGGTATCACCCTCAAACAACTTCCTTCCATGCAGAACACTGGGAAGGCTCAAGATTTACTCCAGTTTAGCAGCCTCACAGCAAAGAAAGCTTTTCATCCTCAGTAGTTCAAGCAGAGCCTCTGATTGAGCTTTTATTGACCCAATGCAGTCACGTGCTCATCTCCGTACCAATCACTGCAGCCAAGAAAATAAGATTCGGACTGGCTAGGCCAGGGCCCTATGTCCCACCCACCCTACCTCCAGCCCCACCCTACCTCCAGCTAGAGGTGCAGATACCGCTACAGGAGCTATATAATAGGCTGAAAGTGGGGGAAATGGTGATTCCCCAAGTAAAATCAGAATTCAACTACCAGGGAAATTAATGCTCTGTATTCAAACATAAGAAATGTTCCACAGTGATCATCTCCGTTTAAAGAGAATGAAACTGAATCCCAGTAGAGTTAACTGAATTACCCCAGGTCACACACCTAGAAAATAACAGATCTGAAGATCAAATCCAGGTCTGTATAGCTCTAAAACTACTCTCCCTCTATTCCACTAAGTGGCCTTCAGGTTAACGTCAACCAGGAGTCTAGGATTTAGACTCTGTGGCCCTTCATTTACTACCAAGTCACATTAAGAATGGTTCTAGGGTGCCTGGCGGCTCAGTCCACTTGATCTTGGAGCTGTTAGTTCAAGCCCCAAATTGGACATAGAGATGACTTAAAAATAAGTATTTTTTTTTAAAAGCCCCTGGGTGGCTCAGTAGGTTGAAGTCTGACCCTTGATTTCGGCTCAGGCCATGATCTCAGGGCTTGGTATGTGGATTCAAGTCCCGCCTCTGGCTCTGGGCTGACAACAGAACCTGCTCAGGAGTCTCTCATTTCCCTCTTTCTCTGCACCTCCCACATTCTCTCTTTCTCGCTCTCTCTCGCTCTCTGTTTCTCTCTCAAAAACGAATAAACTTTTTTAGAAAAAAATTTTAAAAATTTAAGTTAAGCCTATTTTTAAAATAAAAATATTTCTTGATCCCAGGAATTCTATTCTTCATATCATAAAAATGTCTCCATCTTCAAATCTTGGCTCAGTCAGTGCTTCCTCCCGAAAACTTCCCATGGCCACCCACTAGACCAAATTCTTGAGCTCGCCTGGTACCATATATCTCTCTTTCAAATCCATGTCCCGATCAAAGTTACACATTTCTGAGGGAGTGTGATTAATGTCTGCCTTCACCCTAGACAAGAGAGTGGAAATCATATCTGGTTTTGTACATCTTTATATTTATAAACATTTATTTTTATATTTTTATAAAATCATGTCTTTTTATAACTTTATATTTATAAATATTTATATTTATATATACAACATAAATGTATTTATAAATATAAATATTACATCTATATATAAATATGTCTATATAAATAAACATAAATATTATAAATATTATAAATATAAATATAAGTATCACATCTCTATATTTATAAATATATAAATATGTTATATATTCATATATTTTATAATGTATAAATATATATTATAAATTTATATACAGGTTATCTAGCATCAAACGTATTACCTAAGCGTTTGTTCAATGAATGAATGAATCTACTGTAAATAAAGAACTCTTCTCTAAAATGGATATATGTGAACTTTGGGCAAGGGCTAGTGACCGGGGTTCTGTAAAAATAACAGCTGAGGCTTCATAAGGAATGATGGTGAAGGCAAGGAGAGGGGTTAGACAAAATGCATTCTATCTTTAGTTGTGTGTGCAAGGACTTCCTCTCCCAGGGGTGGTGGGAAGGGGGAGAAGGCAGAGTTCGAGAAAAAGAAAGCACTGACCCTTTCCTCTCATATCTGGGCACCAGTTGTTAAATATCACTGAAAGTCAGGGACCGAAAATAGTTGAACAGCTCCTGTATATGACAACGATGGTTCTCAAGCTTTAGGGTGCTTTAGGAAATATCTAGAGCAGTTATGAAAAATATCCCTGAGACCCACCCTGACCTGAGATTCTGTTGTTCTGTCTTAACGAATCCACATGTTTATAACTGACACTCCCTCTCCCATACACTCTAGTGAAAGCAGCCTCAGCCCCTTTCTTAAAGTGTTCTTTAAGAAACAGTTAATAAACCTTGAACTAGTTTAAAGAGTGACCTAAAGTGAGGGTTGCCTTGTACATTGGAGGTCCAGCGCCTATAAACATCCCTTGAAGGTGACACCCTCAGAAGTCCCAACAGCCCGTCTGATCCCATGATTCCGTATGTGGGATGCACCAGCTGAAAATCCCAAAGATGCAAACCTGGCAGTCTTGGGGAGCTCAGATGTCTGCAGATCATTTCAGATCACTGCATCTCTGTTTTCTGTTGTTCTGGGCCAGCCTCTGTGGCACGGTGGCCAACTCTCTGATTTGTGACGTGTATTCTGGGTCTTTCTGTGCCATCATTACACTCGTGCTCAACATCTCATTAAGCTCTTGTCAAAATTCAGTTGAAAGAGAATTTTACTGCAGCAGAGAAACTTTCATGTCATTGGCAATACCTTTCACTTGGTGATGTCTTGTAGAAGCTTTAAAAAGATCAAAACTGGGGTACCTGGGTGGCTTAGTTGGTTGAGTGTCCACCTTTTGCTCAGGTCATGATCTCATAGTTCGTGAAGTTATGCCCCACATAGGGCTCTGTGCTAACAGCTCAGAGCCTGGAGCCTGCTCCAGATTCTCTGTGTCCCTTTCCCTGCCCTTCTCTCCCTCCCTCTCCCTCTCCCTCTCCCTCTCCCTCTCCCTCTCTGTCTCTGTCTCTCTCTGTCTCTGTCTCTCTCTGTCTCTCTCTCCCCCCTCCCATAAATAAAACAAATTTGTTTAATCAAAACATTCCCAAACCTCTTGCTATTTCCCCACCCTTCCAGCGTGCCAGAAAAACTGAGGTTTCCCCCTCAGATTTGTAGTAATTGGAATTTCTTCTTTCTGCCTTTATTTTCTCAAGTCGGTTACCCAATCCCCACTTAACAATGCTTCTAATAAACCGACTCTAGTTTGTTAGCCTGAAGCTTGCCAGGGCAACTTCTGCAGTCTTACCAGCAGAGGGCAGCAGAGTACAGCGCTCCAAGAAGCAGACACCTGAAATAGAACAGGAAAATCAAAAAGCCCAAAGTGTGTAGCAATAGTAAATGCATGAATCTTGAAATAACACCCTTCTGTTGTGATATTTTTCTGATCTCAAGTTAGCGTCTGCAACTCTCTGGCTAATCATCATATTAACAAACTACATCATTTCTTGTGTTGCCAGAGACAGGTAAAAATCACTACGCAATCACTCCAGCCATATGTATGGCCACTATCATGCTGGGAGATCATTTATTCAGACAAGTAATGAGTTGGAAAGGCCTGGTGCTGTGCCTGGGATAGCATGTAAATTTGGAACCCCCCCAAAACTCTCTTTATTAGATTATACATACTTGATTTTCTAGAACCAATCAGACTCAATTAGCAAATGCCCTTTATATCGTAGACTTTGTTTATAAGGAGGCAAATATAACCAAGACATTTGACTCCCTAGCCTTACTTTCAACGGATTTATAATCCAGGAGGCAAATATACCTACTCAACTTCTCTATATTAGAATCCTAGCACTAAATGCAAGGAAGCTGCTTATTTAAATGCTATATTGAGTGTTTGGCGTGATTGTCACACACGGTATGTAAAGTTCTTTATTGCTCAGTTCATCCCCCCTGCAACAGTAAGATGCAAGTAAAATACAGATGAGGACGCTGGGACTTAAGTAGGTGGAAGCTTATCAGAGCTAGGATGGCCCCCTTGGCCAATGTGACCCCCACGTTTGCACCCTTAACCCTCCGTTTTAGGAGAAGAGGATGCTCTTGGCTGTTCTGCTTATTGCAAAGAGTAGTGCATGTCCGCTTACAAAAGTACTCTTAGTGATCTGTCCTGTTTTCCTTGAGGTCCCTCAGGGCCTTGCACTATAAGGAGCAAGTTCTGCAAACCATATGCATCGTGAAGAAAGTTTTCACTAGGAACCAACAGAGGGCAGCAGTAGATAAACCAATTACACTCCTTTATCTGCCATTAGGACCCTTAGGCCCCAGAGGATGCGGGAGATGGGTGATGGGTACAGGGATGGAGAGCACCAATTTCTAATTGCCATTAAAAAAAAGATCTCATCGTGGAGGAGGCTAATGATGTCCCCAGTAGGGATCAAAATTCACTTAGAAAATGTCTCCCTTAATAAAGGGAACTAAGAGATAAGGGATGTGGCACTCCTTCTCCGAGATGCTTGACATCATGGATGGTAAATAACCCCACAGGCTTTTAGCCCAAACCCTGAAGGATGCTCGCTCTCCCCCAGACACCTTGCAGATGAGCCAGATGCAGAAATGTGAAGGATCCACACTGGGTCTGTGCACACCATGGCGACAGGGTCCTGGAGGCCAGCCCGCAGCTGCGGAGCCCTCGCCCAGCGCTGGCGTGGATGCCCGTGTCACCAGTGAGGGCTGCCGAGGGACAGCGGCCGTGCTGTCAGGGGCTGAGGATGGCTCTACTGTGACTGGCACCTAGTGATCGAGTGCTCATTGCTTATGACAGCATGTCACTCCTGCACTTGTCTGAGATGCAGGCAAGACTTCCCAAAGCAACCAGAAGCCCTCCTTCCGTGGGAGAAGGGAGAGGGGAAACGAAGTGTGTGGCTTGATGCTGAGAATTGGCTTGCAAAAAATAAAATGGTGACAAGCAATAGGGCATTTGTAAATGAGCGTCTGGTCCCTGACGACTGACCAAAAGGTTTGTACAAACGTGGCCGTCTCAGCCAGGGCCAAGGTTATCTCAGGTAGAACCAATAAAAATTTCCACTATTTAACCAGTTTTGACTACAAAATATGGCAATTTCATATGGCTTGGCCCATTAAAATAACAAACAGCAATAATAATAACTTCTAGCTTTTATCAAGCACTTACTTAGCACCAAGAACAAATTCTAAGTACATTCCACGGGTGAACTCATTCAGCACTCACAATAAGCCAGTGGGGAGGCAGGTGCTCAGAGCATATCCAACACATGGGGTAACAAAGGACCAGAGAGGCTGAGTAATGTGCTCTAACTCACATAGCCAGCAGGTAGCAAACCTCAGCTTGAACCCAGCTATGAAGTCCAGGGCCTCGGGGACAAGGACATGGTTGACGGGAGAAGGTGTCTTCAAGGGACAGAGCCGGGGAACAACCTGACCATTTGCTTTGCCTTCCCAGGTCAGTCAGTACACGTTTGCCATGTGCAGTTATCGGGAGAAAAAAGCGGAGCCTCAGGAACTTCTGCAGCTGGATGGCTACACTGTGGACTACACGGACCCCCAGCCAGGTACCCGCCTGCCGTTGAGGCTCTGAACCCACAGCACTCTCCCCTGACACAAGTCACAGCCAGCTAACATTTCCTGGGCACTTCTCAGTCCTGGGCACCGAGCAGAGTTACTAGGTCTTATACGTGACCAGGACAGACCTAGGCGCTGGTCTTGCAGAGTTTCCATCTTGGGTAAGTGAGTGCCATCCAGTCAAGGGATTCAGTTTCACCCAGTACTCCACCTAGAATACTACAAAGGAAATGCCTAAATGAGGAGTCCTACTGTGTGTTGTCTTTCACCAGGGACGTGTGGGCTTGGCGGGGTCTGCGTCCCCATGTCTAAGGGAGCCCGACCTGTATATCTGTCTGCCAACTACATTTCAGGGGCAGCCGATGGCACTTGAAAAGAAAGCCCTCCCTACACGTCTCCTTTCCTAAGATGCCACCAGTCCCCGGCATAGACATTGACATCCGAGTTCTAAGCCTTATGTAACTAAAAGAACCACACAAACGGCAGCATTTCTCATAAGTTCTACATCCTGCCCCCTCACACCTCTTCCCCCCCCCCCACCGTTTCATCTTTTTCCCGGGGGAAAATATGAATAAAAATCAGCCTCAAAGAACCTTCAAAATGGTGGGGGGGGGTGCGAAATCATTTCAGCATATTAATGATCAACAAGCACCAACAGCCCTCTCCCAGAGAAGTTTATTTTTATGCCAAATCCGCACAAGGGAAGCATTTCCAACCATACTGCTTTATTTGGCCCAAAACCTTTTTTTCTACTCCCATATTGCTCTTCCACATGCAACAAAATACACATAAAAGAAAAACAGAGTTTGAGAAAAGATCGGATGTTAACCTGAAAAGGTGCGGCAAGGAAAGGCCCAGCCCCGCTTCAGAAAGTCAGCACCTTCCGGATCCCAGCCCTGAGTCGGGCGGACCAACCCCCACCTCCCGCCTTGGCAATCTGCTTTGGGGCCAGAGCCTGATTGGGAGCTGACCACGTAAGGCAAACGTTAGAGGCTCTGCCTGGAAAGCCGGCCTAATGAATAGTGACTATGGGTCTGAAACAGTTTCCTACAACATCCCATTGAAAGGCTACGGCTTCTACATTAAGAAACCAGTCTCATAGGTTTCTGTGATCGTTTGCATTCCTCGCAAACCTTCCAATTCCCTTTAGAAAAATAGATTCCAACTTTCCAAAGACCTGCGTTTTCAGGTGGGGGGTGAAAGGGCCCCAGTGAGAAGGAAATACAATAGCATCTTGGGACAGTCATTCCTTCTACGCCCGTCTGGGGCTCCTTTCTCCCACAGGGTTGCATTTGCACCTGACACAATCCCACCAAGGAGACCGGACCAGGATCGTGTTTCCCATTTTGAAAAGAGAGGAAAGGAGCTGGAACTCAGGGTCTAGCCCACGTCATTCTTTGGCACTTGCAGGAAAATACAGCGATGCGTACCGCTAGAGAAAAGCTAGAATTGTTAATTTAGCATACATAGGAAAGCAGGATTCTGTTCCTCCAGTAGGGAGGGCAGGAGCGGAGAGAAAGCTGTTCTGTACACACAAAAAGTTAGCCACGCACATATAGTCTAAGCCTCTCTCCTCCTTTCCGCACTGATCCCAGGGGATGGAATTTATAAATTCCTTTCCCAGAGATGCAAATGGAAAGTAAATGGATTATGTTCTTGAGGATAATCAGCCGTTCTTCTCTGCTCTTCCATGTGTGAAGTCCTATTTACTTCCAAAATGACATTTGATTGAAAATGGAGATTTCAAGGCTCCCAATTGTCACAGGAAGCCTAATTCAGAACTTCTTAAAGAGTGCTTGTTAGCAGTAGAAGCTCCTGGCCCCCACTCCTAACCTACGAGCCAGAGGGCCGGAGGGCAGAATCCTCATAGTTAAATAAGCACTCTAGAAGGATTCCTATGTACGGTCAGGCTTGCCAGTTGGAGATCGAAGTCATGCACAATTTAGCCACTGTCCTCAGAAGTTTGAAAACTCCCTCAACTGCCCCCTGACAGGTGAGTGTGCAAATGGGGAAGGACTTCTGAGTCCCTCCTCCTTCTCCTGCTCTTGGCTTTATGCAGGTTGTGAGCCGAGCGCACAGGTGGAGGTTGATATGGGGCGGCACAGAGCCGTGTTGTAGGGGTGCGTGTCCTTGCCTTTGCGTCGGCCTCCCATCTAAATGGAAACCTGGACATGCGCCTGCGTGCCCCGCCAGCTCTATCTGCTTAGTATCTTGGAAATGTTAATTTGGAGAATTCGTAAATAATCGCGTGTGAATTTTACATAGAGGCTATTCATCATAACCTAAAAATGAAAACCTTCAACTCTCCCTGGGTATGGTTTGTGATTTCTCAAGTTCTATGAGATTGAGTAATTAAGTCTGAATAAAAGGATGTTCTGAAGAATTCAACGGCACAATTTAAATAAGCATGTTAAGCCTTAGACAGCTTTGCCATTAGGAATAGACTAGGTCCGGGCTCCTGGGTGGCTCAGTCAGTTATGCTCCTATCTCTTGATTTTGACTCAGGTCATGATCTCATCATTTGTGAGTTCGAGCCCCGCATCGGGCTCTGTGCTGACAGCAGAGCCTGCTTGAGATATATATTCTCTCTCTCTCTCTCTCTCTCTCTCTCTCTCTCTCTCTCTCTGTCTCTCTCTCTCTCTCTCTCCTCTCAAAAGTGACTTAATAAACTTTTAATAAATAAATAAATAGACCATGTTTATCCAAGCAGTTTGTTGGAACAGCAGCCCCCCCCTCCCGCTCCACCTCTGCAGGGAGCTGGCCACTATTCCTTCCCTGGGCTGCCTCTGTCCTTTCCCAGACATGCTTTCTTGTTCTTGACAGGTCCATACCTGTGGGGCTGTGCTCCACGTTCTCCTTGAAGTGCCCAGGCACTGTCACACATCACGTTCTACAGATTCTGTCCCCAGAATTGCTGCCTGATCTAAAACCTCTGCTGCCTCAGAGCGAGTGTCGATGTTCACTTTGCTTTCTCCTCCCTCGGTTTCCTTTCAGCTGGGCTGCTCTGCTCCCTCCTTATTGTCATTGGTGTGCCCTTGGTCCCCCGTGCTTTCTGGAAAAGCTCTACTGCTCTCCGCTGCTGTCATTCCCATGGCTTTTGCTGCTGTGGTCATTGCCACGGCTTCTGCTGCTCTAGAGATTTCACCCTGTGCCTTGCTCTGTCCATGATTAGGCTTCATTCTGTTATTAACAACTAATGCTCAGAGAGCTTTTATTTGCGTCAGGCCACGCTCTTCAGCTTGGCAGCAGTATAGCCCAAGGGTTACGATTGTTAGCTCTGGAGCCAGACGGTGGGGTGAGAAGCCCAGGGCGGATGCTTACAGCCCGATTTTGTGTTCGTGGTCTAGTTACTGCCTTCTCTGTGACCGTTTCCTCGTTTATAACATGGGAGTCGTAGGGCTTCCTTCCTGGGGCCATTGAGAAGATTAAATAAACATCTGAAAACTTCTTAGTATCTTTCTGCCTTTACCTCTCCACTTTCCAAAGCAACCCCATGAACTGGTGTTCTGACAGCAGCTCCGGGCACACAGCATCCCCACGCCCAGGAGGGTGGGGGTAGGACAGCGGAAAGTTCCCTCCAGGGATGTCTAGCCTGGCATTCACTGGCAGCATCAAAGTAACTTGTCCCAAATGTTACCATGAGGCTAGGTTGCAGAAGGTCTGTTGACTAGCTCTTTCTTTTAGCTCCTTAGCGTTCACTTTTCAGGGCTTAAGGCATCCCTCAAAGCTCTTCTTCCTTTCCTGTCCAGATTTTCCTTCTTATCATGCCATCCATTCATTTCATCAGGTTTTCCCAGCTTGCTAAGTGTATACCATCCTATCCAAATCACACGTTTAAAAACCCTCCATAAGGGATTAGGCAAAATACTCTCTCATAATCATAACTACTAAAAAGCTTTTGCTGGGGCGTCTGGATGGCTCAATCGGTTGGGCGTCCAACTTCAGCTCAGGTCATGATCTCACAGTCCATGGGTTCAAACCCCGCATCAGGCTCTGTGCTGACAGCCAGCTCAGAGCCTGGAGCCTGCTTCCGGTTCTGTGTCTCCTCCTCTCTCTGCCCCTCCCCCTCTCATGCTCTGTCTCTCTCTGTATAAAAAATAAATAAAAAATTTTTTAAAAATGCTGTAATACTATACCCTCCATATAAAGAAGTAGATGTTTATTGTTCTAGAGACCCTGGAAATTCTAAGTGCAGAACTCCCAACACACACGGAATGGACACTCGAATTAACGTCATCAGCACAATGGAGAAGTCTTAATGTCACCAGAAATCTTTTCCAGAGGCAAATATCAAACAGGCTAGTGACTGGGCCTTGTTGGAAATTTTGGGATGCTATCTGCCTCACTCATTCCCTCTCAGTATTAAACCAGCATTTGGGAGGAGGATGCAAAACCTGATGAAAATATGAAGCTTCATTTCCAGCCAGCAAGTACCCAGTGACCCTAAAATACAGTCTGTTGGAATCTGTTGACAGACACGATGTAGCTTTGGACAGAGCCCAAGGAGGCCCCCACCTACCTCTCTCTAAATTTTAACCTTGAGAAAAGCCTGTGGGGAAGATGGGTCTGTAGAGCACTCATTCATTGGACAATCATTTGCTAGATGCCTACTATATGCCATGCACTGTTCTAGGTACTAGGGATACAGCAGTGAACAAAACAGACAAACATTCCTGTCCTTATGAAGTTGCGTAAGTTATATAGCTTGTTGGAAGGCGATAAGCAAGAGAAGAGAGACAGTGACTGAGGGGTAAAGGTCAAGGAGGGACTCAACAGAAATGTGATGTTTGAGCAAAGACATGAAGGAGGTGATGATGTGACTCATACAGATATCTGGAGGAAGTATATTCTAGGCACAGGAAAGAGCAGGTGCAGAATTCTCAAGGTGAGAACATACCTGGAGTGTTCCAGGAACAGCAAGAGATCAAGGGTGGCTCCCGGGAAGAATGTGCATGCATGCACTAAGGAAAGAGTAGGAGGAGACAAGGGTAGAAGTAGTGGCAGGTCAATTCATGGGCCTTGCGGGCCTTGTGAGAACGTAAGCTTTTCCTTTGAGCAAAATGAGGAGCACCTGGCTGGCTTTGAGCAGAGGAGTGACATGATTTGACTCTTGCTAAACTGATGACTCTGGCTGCCACTAAGAATCAACTATAGGGAGTGAGGATGAGACAGGGTAGATTAGGTGGGAGGCTATTAAAATAGCCCAGGTGAGAGAAGAGCATGACTAGATCCAGAGTGGAAGCATTGGAGGCGGAAGAAGGGTTCAAATTTTGGTATAATGTTCTGAAGGTAGAGCCATTGGAATTCCACTGGAAGTGGGTAGTGAGAGAAATCGAGGAGTCAAAAAGGATCCCAGGGTTGAGGGCTTGAACAGCTAGAGGGGTGCGCTCAGCTTTATTTAGATGGAGAGGAGTTTGGGAGAAAGACCAGTTCACTGTTGCATATGATAAGCATGTGGTATCTTTCAGATATCCATGTGAAGAAGTCAAGAAAACCATTGGGTGTTCAGGTCTGCAGTTCACAGGAGAGGTCCAGGGTGAAGATAGACATGTGAGGACCATGAGCATATTCATGGTGTTCAGACTGGAAGGCATCGTTGGGGAAGAGAAGAGGTCCAAGGACACAATGCCAGCAGGCTACACCATTCAACAGTCAGGAGGAGGAGGAGGAGGAGACAGCAAACAAGACTGACAAGCAGCAGTCAGGGAGGGAGGAGGAAACTGAGTGTCTTGGAACCAAGTGGAGAATTCATTTCAAAGAGAATACAGTGTCAAGTGTGGCTGATAGGTCTATGGATCGAATAAAATGTAGACTCTGAACTGATCTTTGGATTCAGTGATGTGGAAGTCATTCGTGACCTTGACAAGTTTCCATGGGAAAAGTTCCCATTAGAGAAGCTTTAAAGCAGAATGGGAGGAGAAAAGACTTGTTGCTGACAGTGTGGTCCTCAGATCAACACCATCCATCCTTTGGGAGCATGTTAGGAATACAGGATTTCAGGTTTCTGCCCTAGACCTCCAAATCAGAAGCTGCCTTCTAACAGATGCCCACAGGATTCACATGTGTGCTATGATTTAAGAACCCACGGGAGAGACTCCCCTTACCTTGAGAAGAGAGCAACAGGACAGTAGCCGAAGGGAGAGGTGGGGTCAAGAGATGGTTGTTGTGATGTGGTTGGCAGTGGTTTGTTTGTTTTCAAAGGTGAGGAAAATAATAGTATGTTCATAGGCAGATATCTACCCAACTAGCAGGGAGCCTGCTTGACACTTCTGTCCCCAGGAAGACAAAGAGAGAAAGAGTGGGTCTCAGAATGTCTCCTTAACATTGTAACTTCACTCTGTGACCAACTAGGTGTCAGACTTCCCATCTTAAAGTCAGACAGACTACGGAGTCTCTCTTCTCTGGCCTGCGGAAAAGCAGCAGAAATGACCTTTCTTGGGGTTCGGTTCTGTCGAGAACATGGTGGCTCAGCTTAGTAGTATAACTATTCCCTTTTAATTCCAGGTTTAGAGGGTGGCCGAGCCTTCTTCAATGCAGTCAAAGAAGGAGACACCGTGATATTCGCAAGTGATGATGAGCAAGATCGCATCTTGTGGGTCCAAGCCATGTATCGGGCCACTGGGCAGTCACATAAGCCGGTGCCCCCGACCCAAGTCCAGAAACTCAACGCTAAGGGAGGGAACGTTCCTCAGCTGGACGCCCCCATCTCCCAATTTTGTAAGTAAATATGCCATTTGTTAAAAATAGCTCTGTAGAGGAAAGCAAATTTTCCAAAGTTGAATTAGAAAATCTAGTTGCTTTTATGTTAAGGATTCATAAAATCATGTTTGCTGGGGGGGAAAAAAAGAGTAATTCAAGGGGAAAAAGTTGGAACTAAAATGGTAGATGGAAGTGATTTTAAAGTGCAATACTTGACATTTCCCCCCAAGGCCTAAACAGAGGAAAATATATTTTAGGTGTATTTTTATCTCTTTGTTTTGGTGAGAATTCGGAATTCACAGCCAGGCTTGTATTTGTTCGAGTCCTTCAAATATAGTAGGTTATGTATGTATGTCCTTGACTCATTTCTTCCTATTAAAAGTAATTTTAAAATAGGGCTTGATTTGAAGTAAATTTAAATCTGTAACTTAGAACCATTTAAAAATAAATGATGACATTATCACATGCAGTGGAAAAAACAAAAAAAAATGGTACCTAAAATCCCATTCTGAGCAAATATACCGGGACCCAAATATGGAGCTGTCTCTTTAAATGGTCCTGGTTCATTTTCCACTTCCTTTTTCTCTTACCTCTGTATCCGTTTTAATTTCTTACCCCTTTCCCATGACTTTTTGCTACTGAGGAGAGTTTTTTTTTTCCTCTCCCAACACTTCTGGTACATGAGGCCAGGTGAAATCCAACATGCACTTGGAGATGTTTATTAAAACAAAGGAAATGGAAACACTGGAAACATAAAGCACCAAATAAAGTAATTCATTTTAATTACAAACATCAACTCGAAATAGAGACTTCTGCCTTGCCCTGAATATCAGGTCATTTGGGGATCACTCAGGTACAAGTCATTTTTAACAGTCATCATGATGACTCCTTAGAATCCTTAGTAGATGAACGACTCAGTCAGGTTCACAGAGACAGCCATCTAGGTCATGAGACATACAGATGAGGAAGGCAGATGAGGTCCCTACTCTCAGGATACCTCCGTCCTAGTGAGGGAGTCTCGCCAGCACACAAATCAAAAAATAAATAATATAGTTATAGACATTGAAACTACAAAGAATATAATGCAGTGGTGACTGGATGAAGAGAGATAATCTGAACGTAAGCCCAAGTGATGGTAAGGCAGCTCAAAAATACCTTCCCAGCAGACAGAAAAGCAAGTGCAAAACTTCACAGCAGAAACTTGACCTTCAGTGCAATGGTTCTCCATAATCTCTCCCTGCCACTCTTAAGCAAAATGCATATGATTCAAATGATTTTACAGCTACACAACTAAAGAGAGGTGAATTTTCTTTCTTAATGGCTTCCACTGCTGTTTCCATTTCTGTATTCTTGTAACACCTTGCTTATGGTGGGGGGGGAGGGGAACAAAGTCTTTTTGGATGAGAAACACTATCTGTCAGGTGTTCCCAGGAATTCCTGTCCAGTACCAATGATTTCTTGAAGAAAGATGAGTTACCCATGGAACATTGTGGATAATCACACAATCACTATGGGTTTCCATGCAGGAAACCCTGAAAGAAGGAGGAGGAGGTTGAGGAAGTATTCGGGGTAAGGGACCGCCCTCCTGACCGTAACCATCTTCTTATTTTCTTGAACATTTGTGACGCTTAGGTTTATCTGAGCAATAAAGAGAGAAGGCAACATCTCTTTTTTTTTATGGTTTAGTCAGGAGTTGAGATAAAGCATACCCAATATTTATTTACTTTGTTTTTAAAAAAACACCCTGTGATGGAATCCTTTCTTTAACCCTGCCTGACAGGCTCCATTTTAATAAATCTAGAAACAACACATCCTATCCTGTTCCTCTGAAATGGAATTATGTGCCTATCAGGGGAGCAAATTCCTAATTGTAATCACCACCCAAATCAACCTCATAGAACATGTACCTTAGGTGGTATTTGGAAAATACTGGTTTTATACAAAGAATCTCAATTTCTTCTGAAGTCATTTCACCTACCCTTCAGTGTTTCTGTTCTGTCATATGCCCAGATCAAGAACTCACTGCTTGCTTTGTGATTAGCCTCACTTTTTCCTCACTAGTGTAGGAAAGAGGAAGGAATTCAGGAGTAAAATTAAAGGGAAGCCAGGTACTGATTTAAAAAGAAGAAGAAGACAACTGATAGAGGCTGATGAAGAGGGTGTCTCCTCCTGGAAATACCGGAAGTACACAGGGAATATTGATTAGATTTCCCTCTGTGGATAAGATGCATTTAGCAAGGAAATTAGAATGCTAGTCATTAGGCATGAGCAGGAAGATTTAATTGAGTGAGCTTGATGTATGTTACCACCCTAGTTGACAGAGGGGACTTGTATTAAATGGAGAATCCAAAGCAAAACTCTAAAGGCTAGAATATGGGTAATATCATCCCTAGGTAAGCATGGGAGGTAGACGGAGTCCTGAGTGAGAAGGTAAGGTAACTCATGCCTCCGGAATTTGTCAGTATCTCCTAGTAGAACCACCTTCTCTAGTGTCTTCTTAATCACTGCTCAGGATCAGGGGTTCTACAAAGACTGCGAGGTCCTACTACACCTCCAGGTTCTATAAGAACAAAGCTCCCACGTTCATCCATGCAGCTTGTGCACTTCATTGGTCATTCTGCACACAGACAATAATGTGAATGGTGCCTGTTGAGTTGTGCAGTGCCCAGTCTACACAACTGTATACCGTGACCCTGTAATAAATGATAGTCCTTACCTGGAGCCTCAGTCCAATAATGTTGAACCCAGTAATCTCATAGTTCCTTTACTACTTCTAAAACAGAGGTTCCACACCCCTCCAGATTCTATCTACTGCTAGTTTAGGCACTTAATAAAAACTGCAGCCAGAGTACCAGCACGTGAGGCTTCTTGTCCCATAATTTAGCAAAGGAATCCAGTCAGGATTTTAACCAACCCAGCCTTTTGCACCATACCCGATCATTTACAGTTAGGCGTATATAAAACCGATGATAAAGATTTTTAAAAAAAAGGAACAAGGAACTTTATATTCTATAGTGCCACTGAGTAGTTATGCATAACAGCCAAAAGCTGGCTGGGGGGTGGAGAGTATATCATCATTTTTAGTGGAATCTGCCACAAAATGGGGATTATGTCACAATTACTTTGTAGCTGCGTTTAGTTTGTTAAATTCAAACCATCACTATGAAACAGATCAGGCCTTATGTATGGGAAGTGGTCATACATGGTTGATTCACATCTAGGGTTACCACCTTATCTGGATTTGCCCACGACTTCCCTGGTTTTAGCACTGAAAGTTCTATGTCCCCAGAGACTCCTTGGTCCTGGGCAAACTGGGACAGGTTGGTCACCTGGCACTACAAAACAAAGTTCTAGAGAAATGAAAAACAATCACAGCATAGTACTAAATAGCAAACTTTGATTCTTCACTGATATTCGGCTCTCTGTCTATATTGTCACATCGCAAACATTCAGGCACCCGTTCTGGAGCCAAATGAGCAAAACCAATCAAGTATTGCATTTTAAAAAAAGGTTTCCTTGACTCTCAAAAGGTAAGGGTCATTATTAAATACCTAATTCTGTATGCAGTTCATCAAATCCAATATCTGTTTGAAGTATTTGCCAGTCTTGCAAGTGAATAATTTTTAGGAACACCGTTTGAGTGAGTTAACTCTGTCATCGCTTTAGTAGTATTACTCGGCAAAGGGAGGCTATGGAAAAATAGGAGAGGTTTTTTTGGGTAGAGAAAAATAAACACTCCAGTCTTGTCCTGTCGCTGTCTGCTCAGGGGTAATTTGAGAATGGATCATCTTACAGTTTGGGAAGCTCAGGAGTAATTATGAGTTTACTTGGGTCTTTATAAATTCGGTTTGACAGCCTTCTGGGTACAGTTTTGAGTTTTTGCAATATCAAAATGAAAAGACACGTCTAAGAAAGAGTGGAGTGGAGTATTTCCATGGAACTGTAAAAACCGAAAGAAAAAAAAAATAGATCCTGCTATTCATTTGTTTGTATGTGACTCTACAATGATCTGGGGAGGTTTCCACCAAACTTTAAGCCTTTTTTTGTTCTTTTGTGGTTTTTTTGGTGTGTGTTGTTGTTGATTTAATTTCCTCACCCTTTCATTTTGGTTACAACGTGAAAAAATTAAGTCAGTGGCTAGCTGTCCAATGTTTTAAACCAATATTTGCAATGTTCCAATTTTGAGGACCGATGTTACTCACCTTGGAAACTACATCCAAATCTGTTGTTGAGGGTGGCCACCATTTATTACACCAAGTGGCCTCTCACTGATTCCTGTCCAGTCTGTGTTAGAGGAACAGTAATAATCAGTACCTCCGTTCTCATGTGGGCTGGGGGCGGGGGAGGTTTAAGCTTTGCTCTCTGGTGAATGATTACTCGATAAATCCCTCGAAACGAGTCTCATTTTAATGTCTGTTTCTCAACTAATGACTGTTAACCACATCATACATCCCCAAAGTGGAATGTTTTTGAGAACTGTTCTATTTTTGCTGTCACCCGAACAGCCTTCAAGTCAGCGGGGTCTCGGTAACTGTTGGTTTGGGAGGGAGGGTTGATTTTGGTTTTTGTTTTATTTTGTATCATTTACGTTTTCTTGTTCAATCTTTGCTCAAACCCAAGAACTTTAGCTGCTAGGTTAGAACTCCTGTCTGCTTTCCTGAGCCTTGTTGCTAGTCTTTATGTTATTCTGGTTTGTTCCTTCTTACCCTGCTAACTTCTAGCTGGACTGAAGGGTAAGTGTTCCCCTGTAGCTAGCACAGCTCAGATAATCAGACTAGATTATCTGACACCTGCAATGTGCTTCCTCCCTACCCTCTTAAATCTCCCTCATGTCTAAACTTTGTAGTAAAACTTTTCATGTTATTTTCCTGACCTTAGGTTTGAAATGTAAGCTTCCATACCGGAACTAGGATGCATGTGATGTGTGCATAATTGCCTCCTCTCCTTGGCTTTCATATTGGCATCAAATGATCCTCTGAGTAAAGCCAACCATTAACATCTCCTAATTTTTTTCATTCCAAGAATATGAATTAGCGTCACAACAAAATGGCAAATAATGCCTTTGCTTCATGGAATTTACAGCTACCTGACTGCTTAATGCCTGAAAACAGATCATTTTGCACTCTGATAATGTGTTGTTTCTCCTCTCCCATTCCAAAGATTAGAACGGTCAGTGGTACCTGTGGGGTGGTAACCATGGAAACCTTAACAAATAGAAAGGTGGGGTAGGAGGTTAACTGAACAAGATTTCAAGAAAGTGCAGAAATACAATTAATAAAGTAAATGCATTATTTGAACACTAAAGAGGTCATTCTACTTGACTTGAGGGTGTGCTCTAAGAAAGACCCAAAAGAGGATTAATTTTTAAAGGAGTATTCTAATACATGGGACTGCCACGCACAAAAACAGAAAAGTAAGGGCATGATTGGGTCCATACAGTTGATTCACAAAAGCTTCAGATTCACAACCGCACAATACTGTGGAGGGTCTGGACCTCTGGTCTCAAATGTCTCTCCGCTCCTCCCCCAAGGACAAGGATAGCAATAACTTTTTCGATGTCACTTATATTTCTCTTAATACACACCTGTAGGAGAAAAAAGAAACTTTAAAACTTAGAAAACCCTTTCTTTTTGCGGACTTACTGATGAAAAAGAATCTACATTTCCTTTATTCATAGAGGGAAAAGCTGTCCACCCACCCAATGTGTTGAGGAAAGACTTGACCTTAAAAGGAAATAGAAAAATCAGTCAAGAGAGCAGGCAAATATGTACTTGAGTATTCTGAATGCTGATTTAGAAACCATAGGTCATATCATTTCTCCTGCCCATTTAATAATAGTACTTTCTTCTAATTCTTTCTGTTTCTTTAATTTGCTTTCTTTACCCCTCTCTTTTCTTCTTTTGTTTTGCATAAATGTACCCCTGGCTAGCAGACAGATTTTTTTTTTTTAGCCACTCCAAGCAGATACTTAATTTAACTTTATTTTACTTTGAATGTCTGATGAGGCATTTTGAAAGCTTACCATAGAATGTGAACATAGCGGGAATTTAGGATTTTGCTCTACTTTTTTTTTAAAGAATGAAAGAAAGGATGGATGAATACATGATTGAATGAATTCTGTTCTGAGCGAATTTACATATATTTGCACAACAACGCATTGCTATCCTAGTAGATTTCCAAATAGTTGTTTGCCTTTATTCCTTTCTATAGTTTTATCTCTGAGAGTTTTGCTGTATCTTCTTATATTGTCAACTTGCAGTTGCTACCTTGCAGGAATGCAATATCAAAGAATTAACTAAATGCCAAATTAATTCGCATGACCCCAAACCACACTGTAAATCACTTTCCTTCTCATTGCAAAAGTAAATGACTTTTTTGAAAAAGAATGGACTCCCACAATTAGGTCGAAAATTTTCCAAACACTATGATAGGATCTACACAGTGCATGTTAAATGAAGGTTCATTTCTTTGTTAACTGTTTCAGGCACATTTTAAATGTATTGTTCATTAATCAGCTGAGCGCACTCATGTCATATAGTGATTTACAGTAAGACACATGATTAATTAGCCAACTACAGGAAGTTTATTTTTTTGCCCATGTCACAGGGAACATAAAGACATCACCAGGCACTCTGTAAATTCACTGAAAATGTACTAACTGCAGGAGGGAAAATTACAGATCATTGAGTTATTCATCTTGAGATCATTGACAAAATCTCTGTTTTGATTTTTTACTCAAAGCAACTGTCATATAAAGAATTGTAAAAACTAACTTGAAATAAACATCACATGTTTATCCCCTTGGGTATATGCCACAGTAGTTTTAAATTCAAGATTTTTGCAAAGTGCACTGTGGGCCTTCATAGGTTCTGAGAAGCCATGCTCTCCTGGCCATCCATGTTAACTTGACGGAGTCAAGGAGACCATGAAGGAATTATGTTGTTTCTCAAGGGCAATCGGCATGGGAAGACCAATCTTTTGCTTGCTATGCAGAGGTCAGGCAGGGCACAGCATCCCTTCGTTACTTGATCATGCCAAGACAAACTCTTCTAGAAAAATCTGTAAACAGCCAGCTGCCATCAATCATTGTCATTTCTTTATTTCATGTCTTCTGATGAGGTTGACTACTGTCATTGTTCGTTATTGTCCAGACCATACATTCACTCTGGCACTGTCAAGCAGATATGACAAGCACACAGTTTCCATATAAGAAAGATATAAAGTCACCTTTTAATTTGCAGTTGGGGTTCACAATGACTTTAGAGTCACATTAGCTATTCTCTTGCCTCTAGCATCCATCAGGAATAACAACATCCATAACTGTGCTCTAAATTTCAGTGAGAAAGCAGCTACCTTTAGTTTTTTATAAAAGGAATTCATTAGAGAAAGGAGCCTCTCTCAGACAATTTAGTAACAATACAATAATTGTGTTTAACAGCAGACTTCCTTTTTTCCTAGTGTATGAAATGTTCCAAAATGTAATATTACAAAATAAAAAGAGAGATATGACCTCTTGTCTTCATTCTCTTGGCTGTTAGAATAATAGAAAAATCTCAATAAAATGAAAGTTTGAAAGCTGCATTAGTTCCCCCCAAGAAACTGACATTTATTTGGTAGACATTATTGCAAACTTATCTAAAAAATGGTATGTCTGAAACAAGATCACATATATATGCTTGTTATAAAGATAAGAGATCATGAAAAATAGTTTTTTATACTAAAGAAAAAAAAGAAAAACATATCAAACATGAAATAAACCCAGGCATCATGATCAATTAAAGAACAACATAGCCACTAGACTCACCAATTAGTGACATCACTTGGATTTTAAGGAAGTAGATTAATTGAGAGTATAAAGTCCACATAATCATATCACGTTAGGAACCAGTATTTTCCCAACATTCCTTAAATGCCAAACCAAAATTGTTTCTAAGCAAACTTGGGGTAAAGCTTTGATTAGTTTCCACTTGCAAGTGTACTTGCCTTCCATATGCCTTTGTGTCCGTCAGCCTACTTCTGTGTCATAGATACCATCAATAATGCTTTAAGTTTCTTAATGTAGTTTTGGTACATATGTCCATTTTATTCCCCTAAGGTTAGTCTGAAGTCATCTCTATTCCTGCGCTACACAGGACTTCAAAATCTTTATGCAGCTAAACCCCAGAAGGAAAACAAGTAGCATTGTTTGGAAGATGTGTTGAATTATACCCTACCTGCAGAGCCTATAAAACCACACGGCCAATTTTTAGAACATTTGGGGCTCTTGCAGCTGAAGAAAAACTTAGGAATCATTCAGTCAGGTCTGGAACAGGCAAAGGTTGAAGTCTGTTCTTAAAATACAGTCAATCCTTGATTTCTTTAAACAAAAAACCAAACGAACGAACGAACAAAACAAAAAACCCACGTAGTCATGAAAAAGAGCACTGGAATGCATCTCCCAAAGCAAGAGATAATCCAAACATCATTGGAGATTTCAGCAGCCACTTTAGACTCCTAATTCTGTTTTCCTTACCCTGGTGTTCAAATTCATTTTCATTCTCCTGACACAAGCCAAACATTGGCAGAGGAAGCCATCCCTAGGTGTCCTGAATTCAGGAAGTCACTTTCTCATATTTTGCCTCAGGCTGTTTCCCCCTGGCTAACGGCAGCATTAGAGTTTTCCTTTTTCTTTAATCAACCAGTTCCAATTGTTGGTACAGGGGGAAATGGAGTTGCAAGGAGCATCTATTTTGTAATGTTCGGCACCATGGGAGAACAGACTGGGGCAGTGCAAGAATGACTATATGGTGTTGCTTGGGAAGCACCCACAAGTTCTTTGAAACAGAATTTGGAACAGCTGGACCGCTGCAGTGTTTTATTTTAAAATAGACAACATATGTAATGCATATGGTCCTAGACATGTATGGAGACACAGGCAGACAATCTGAATGGTATCCAAAGACACCTGCACCTAGAATTCTGTTTCCTTCTAGAAGATTTTTTTTTCCCCAAAGAGCACATGTTCCCACTTTTGGATTTGTAAGATGCCATCTGAATCCCCATGTGTGTGACTCCTTAATAAAGTCAATGGGAAGTCTCCTGGGATGGAAGTGTCAGAATAAGTCAGTTAACAAATACCTCCTTGGAACCTGGCTCCCAGGAGAGCAGGCGGCGGGGGGAACAGATCAGCAACTTCAACTTACCCTCAAGGAACATAGTATCTAGCAAGGGTTTGAACTTGTATGTGGGTGTTCTGACCACAGAAAAATTGGAACGTAAACCAGCAAGAACACAGAGACAGGACGTGAGGATTAGTTGGGCAGGGGCAGAGGGGAAGTACAAGGCAGAGAGGCTGGGAAGGCTCCCAGCTTCCTCGAAGCAGTGTGGTTTAAGAAGCAACCTGTAACTAACATTAGCCATAAATGCAGAGACATCCTCGCCTCGCTGAAAACATTAAACAAGCTGCCTTTGGGAGCACTAAGAAATCTGCTCACCCACTCCTAGCTAAAGTTTATTGAGCACTTACTGTGTGCCAGCTGCCTGGGTACTTCTCAGCAGAGCCCCTCTGCAACCTTCCCCAGGTAGAATTAACACTATTCTCAACTGACATACAAGAAGGCCACTGAGAAGCACTGACCAGTCTGCCTCACATCACATCCCTAGTCATGGCAGGGGCTCATGTCCAACTCAGTCTTTGTGACCCCATAAGCCCACCCACATAACCGCCTGCTACCCGAGCTCAAATAAACCGTTTGCACTGAATTTAGTATATCAACATTTCATTAAGTCAAGAAATAGAAAATATCTGTTGAAGGAGTGAATTTATTTTGATGAAATAAATTCATCATTTTAACACATAGGTCTTGAGTGCCTGCTTTGCACTAGGTACGGCGAGGGACTTGTTCTAGGTGCTGGGAACACAGCAGAGAACAGAAGTACCCAAATCCCTGCTGGGATGAAGGTTAAAACGAGACCCCTTCCCCTGACACCTTAAAATAGTGTTCTTGCTCCTTCCCCACCCCGGTCCTCTTTCTTTTTCTAAAGAAAATAAGCTCAATGAGACTCAAAGATTTCACGGTAGCCAGCCACCCTTTTAAGTGCTCTTGGCTTGTTGGAACATTAAGATAATGAGGCTAAATCTGAGTAAATGATGATTTTGTGTAAGCAAAATCCAGAGGCTGTTCGTTTTACCTGCTGGAAATTCTCACTGCGTTAAGCGCCATCTTACACACGGAGAGGGTGTGCAAAGAGCTTAAGGATGGCTAAAGGACAGTGACCTCCGCAAGGGAAGTGAAGGTTCGGCTCATTTTACACCCAAGGAAACTGAGTCTCAGCGATCAACAAGCTGGGATCCCTCAGCTATTTAAAAATAGAGCTCAAACGAGAGTCCAGACCTCCTAGAGCGGTCCCAGGCTCATCTCCATGTGGACGGAGAGAGAGGGGGAGGAAAGAATGGAAGAAGAGAAAAGGGATTTTTGTGTTGACAGAGTTGCTTTCTGAAAAGGAACACAGGCTGATTTTAAGCATATTTTTTCTGTAAGTCTCCTTTAAAACGTAAGTAAAGGCAAAATTGTTCTTGAGATGTACCCTCAGCCAGGAATTAGCCCGGGGAAGCTGTATTGTGATGCATCGGGAGGCGGGGAGTGGGTCTGTAGCCAGGTCCCCGCGGAGGAGCCAAGTTGCCGTTTCAGCTCCATTTCCTGAGTGGGCAGGCAGCAAGGCGAAATAGTTCTGCGCAAAGTTTTCAAGAGGTTCAACGAGTAAAGAGACAGAGACTCGAAACCCGTGTCCTACATCAAACAGCTACAAAAGAGCCCCCTTCTCTCTGAGCTAAATGACCGGTTGCGCCATCGTAATTGAAGAGCCGTAGAGTAGCCGAGCCAAACTGGCAAAGTAAGGCCCGGGCCGATTTATCAGCTTGCAGCCTCTTCTGAGAAATCCGAGAGCAAGAAGTGGTGCTAGCCAAAATTCCTCATCTCTCTGTTAAAATTGGGAGGCATGAGATGGGTGATGCTTTTTATGAGGATGAAATAGGATGAGCAATTAGTGTGCTCCACTGTTATTTTTCCTCCACGAAATTGACCTGGGACTGACCGGAAGGAGGAGGGAGGGCATCATCTGTCCTGAGGGATGGAAAGGTGCCACCTGGATTGCAGGTTTGCTCTCCTGAGGAGAAAGATTTAAAGTTGGAGCAGGTTTGAGACGCTTGTCTCAGGCCAGAGGAGTCTCACACAGACGCAGTCTAGAAGCAGCTAGTTTTTTTCCCCCCAAGCATCAACTTCCCTGCCACCTCTCTTAGTAGCCATCCTGAGTCAAAGGAGAAATACAGCTGGGAGCCCAAACAACCAACAAAAGAATCCTCATCGATAAAGCACCTAACTTCACATTGAAAGCACTTTCTTGAGGACAAATCCGAGGCAATTAACACAGCAAACAGAATTCTTTCAGATTCTCTAATATAATTCTCACATGTGTGATATTCCTTCCAAAAGCTGGTGTTTCGTCATCCTAATGGAGCAATTTGGCTATTAAAATACACATTCTTCGACTTGCCTTCTGGAAGCCGTTGCTTCTGTGTGTCTAGGGCATAAACAACACATCCCAAACACTGACCACTTGCTGCTTCTATGAAAAACGACTAGAGATTTTAAAAATCCAACAGTAAGAGGGCAAAAATCTGATACACCGTGGATATAGGTCTGAATGATACACCAAATCAATAATGTGATGAGAGAGAGTCAGCTTAAAGCCAGGCTGCTACCAAAATTTAAGTTTTCAGTCATACCCCAAGCATGGGGAGGGGGAGTACTGCCTGTGGTAAAGGCCATGTATGAAAATATATCCAAGCACGCTCTCAAGTCAGAAATTGATTTTCTTCCTGTCCAGACAGCACTGCTGGTCCTTGGCAGGTCCCCCTCTTCTGGTAGAATACTGTATACAAGGGAATGAATAAACTCTTGCTTAATTTGATATACAATGCTTTTTCTTTGCAGTAAGCATAGCAGGCGAGTGAGTGAACATGAGGTGGAGTGAGCGAATTCCTTTAATGTGTAGGCTCTTCATTCCTACCTCTTCGGGATTTACTTGTTCTCACTTGAGTTGAATTCTGAGTTATTTTGCCGATTGAGTATAGAGTATTTTAGTTACACATATTGAGATTAATTAGTTAGCCCTTAGGAGGTTTTGCTTGCAGCCTTCACCCTGTAAGAAAAAGTGTGAATACATCGAGACTATTAATTCACAATAAATGGCAGATCATAGCCCTTGCTGAGTAAATCTGTTTGTCTCTTTCATAAGCTTTGCTAACTGTAAGCACACTATAAGGCAATGACCTTGGCTATCACAAACTAAATTCCCATTTAACTTATTCTCCAGGTTTCAATGAAAATCTTTTGTTATTATTATTATTTTTTTTAGTTTTGGAGGGCGGGGACCCAGATCTTTTGCGAAATCAAATTGGCGATGGGGATTTGGAAGGGGAGGATACAAATATTGTCACTTGGCTGAAAATCAGCGTAACCCTTTTTCCAGATAATCCCAATAATTGTAAAGAAATTGCTCTAGACATAACCACTGGAATGGCAGAATCTATTAAAAACCTAAAAAAAAAAAAGCTAACTAGGCTTTTATAAGCAAAGATCCGATCTGCTTTCAGTGTTTGGTGAAATACAGGCGAAGTTACGGTCGTGTGCTTAGTTTTTAAAGAACAACATAAATGCACTGGAGTTGTGATCATTTGATAAACATATTGATGCCAATATATTTTTGCCTAAATGCAATAAACTCACCAGTAAGTGATGCAAGTTGACAATGGGAGGTAAAAAGAGTATCTTGCGGATGTTGGTGGGAGGCAAAGGGGAAACAGCTAGCGTTCATAATGCCTAGTGAATTCCTGTGTATTTGAAATGTCAAAGAAAATGTGATGTGTTTCTCTAAATTGTGTCTCTCTCTACATGTATAAATGAACAGACGCAGATAGAGCTCAAAAACATGGCATGGATGAATTTATCTCTTCCAACCCCTGTAACTTTGACCACGCTTCCCTCTTTGAGATGGTGCAACGCCTTACTTTGGATCACAGACTTAATGATTCCTATTCTTGCCTGGCAAGTATATTCTTTGGTCTACAGTAATTTAAACGTGATTAACATTTTTTTTAAATACAGTATTTCTCTACCTTTATATGAGAGCCTCTTTAACAATTGCACATGTGTTCTTGATTTCCTGGGTTGAGATAGTTTTACTTACCAAAGAAAGAAGACAGAGCGAGAGGCAGTTATCAGTAGAGATGGATCCAAATCCCCAGCCTCCCCGTCTAAGCTTCCCCCTTTTCAGCTGCTACATGAGAAATATTCCCAGGAGGGTAATCGAGTTTGGCACCTGCTTGTGGAGAACTTGTAAAAATTGCCTCGGTTTCGTAGACTTTAAGATTCCCCCTCCCTCCCCTTCTCAGATGATAAGACCCTGTACTTTGGTCTCAGGAATGAATGTGGGGTTTGTTGGGGTTTTTTTGTTTGTGTTTATTTTTCAAAAATCAAAACGATTTGTAAATAAACTTCACTTCACTTTTCAGAAGCTAAACTGGTTTGGATTTGTTTGTTTGGATGGCTTCTTGTGATCCATAGCCTTCAAAGCATTTTTCACCCTTTGGGGGAATTTTTTCTGGTGCTTTAGACATTTGGAAGTCCAGCTTTCCCACAAGAACATCATCATTTCTTGAAATCCTGCTCTGAGCCTAGATTTAAATCATTTAAATTCAAGGGACAACTATTATGTCTTTTTAAAAATTCTGTCTTTATTGGATTCCTGAAGATATATTTGGGGCTTTACACTTATCAGATTCAGAAGCCTAAAAAAGACCCAGTTTATTTCCTTCTATAAACCATCAATTGTGTCTTCATTTCTTAAAGGTAAATGATATGATTCCCAGCCTATAGATGGGAAAGATGAGGGGAAATAATTAAATGGCTTTACCCAGAATCAAACCCTCATTCCTGACTCTGCACGCTAAGGTTAATATGTCTGTATACTGTCATGTTATATAATTTACTGACGGTAACACATTATTGATGGTAATGTAAATATAATGAAAATGTGTTTCTTTCCCATGACACGCTATTTCTTAAGTCTATTCTTACTACTTTTTATTTTAAATTCCGGTTTTTTCCTGTAATCAGAAGCCAAACTATTAAAAATAGTAGATAAAATAGTCATAAAAACAGAAACAGGATTATATGGAATAATTTATTAATCTGCGACTCATAAAAGATTCATTGATGATCTCGGGTTTAGAATCACTTCATCAGAAGAATCTGAACTTTGCCAAATTGGAAAACACATCACTTTGACTTAAAAAAAAAAAAAAAAAAAAAAGCTTACCTTGCATTGCAAGGCAATTTTTCCCAAATGTGTTTCCTATGATTATGTGATTATTCACGTAATTATAAGTTATATTCATGAAAGTTGTAAAAATATGCCACTGAGCTTAAATCATTCCCTTTTATGTATAATTCCTATTCTCTTGAAGAATTTTTTCAAGGTGTATTATTTTCAAGACTTTTTTCACATCATCATTTTTTAAAACAATTTTCTTTTTCACCAAGAAATTTGTCACTAAGTACAGCTAGTAGACGGCCCCAAAAAAATTAAACCAGAAGTCAAATTTTGAAACTTGCTTCGTATTAATCATGTATAGGCTTAAAAATATGCTCCAAAATCCACAATTAATTATGAATAGTGTAAAATCGTTTCCTTCTGCATGTGTACACCTGTATCTATTAATCATTTTCCCAAAATTTCAGAAAATAACAGCAATTAAAAGGACCTTATCTCCTGCCTCTATATATTTCATTTTCTCATTATTACAATCTTTTTTTTTTTTCAGTTAGTTTTGGAGACCGACCAGCAGGGATACATAAATTTTTCTGTGTCTTCAACTGAGTTCCTAATTGATATTTCTTCAACTCTTTTCAAAGCAGCTATTTTGGCATCTACAAAAGACTTGGTGTCATCTGAGTCGTAGAAAATATATTTTAATCTTTCACAGCAGTGTTGTTTCTAAGATTTAGCATTTGGGGTAGCAGATGGAGTGGCAAAGAAGTTGCCTATAGGGGCAGCCCACTGCCTCAACTACTCTCCCGCCCTTCGCAGTAACTTATAATTTGAAATAGGAAAGATGCCGTCTTTCGCTGGATGCATTGCTAAGCTGCGTGTTGTCAATTGAAGATTCCCCAGATCCCTGATACAAGATCAGAGTATTGCAGAGGCCTCCCTCTCTGCGCTTCTGTGGCCTACCCCTGCCCCATCACTGGCTCCTTTTACCTTTTCTCTCCCAAGGAGGAGTGATATTCGAACAACTTAGAGAGGACCCTCAAAGTAAAATTAGATTTATTATATTTAAAATAATTCTAAATTCCTGGCTTACAAGGTACCTCCTAAGCTGGTTCACAGGTTGCCCCCAGCTAACAAAAAGTTCACTTGATGCCACTTCACTTTTACGAAAGACCTATGTTCGTAGGTTTGTTTTCAACCTACGTTGTAGTTGTTTTCGAAAACCAAAAGAAATCCAAAGAGGATTTTCACTTTCACAAAATGATTATTGCTTCTTTACTTTATACCATTTTCGCTTTCTGAAAGGTTTCACAGGAACATTCCTTTTTCTGATACTGAGGGAAACCTGTATTTTTTAAAAATTTTTATTTATTTATTTCTATTTTTGCTTCAGAGAGGTACCAAGACCGATTCATAAATCAAATCAAAACTGATTTGATTTCAGGCTTGGCTGTCAGCTGACCTTGAGCAGGTGACCTTGAGCGGGTCACTCAGCCTTCCCAAGTGTCTGTTTTTTCAAGTGCATCATGGAAGCACTGATTTCCATGCCAGCATGCATCCCAACTGCTCTGAATCAATGATTCCATCCAGATTCTCTTTTATAGCAGCATTTCATCTGGTCATACAGCAAGCAAATAAATAATAAGAAAACACATAATTGCCAAGGGAAAAATAAAACAAAATGCTAGGCATGGGCCCAAGAAGTACCTTGGAGTTTAATTGTATCATGTCTGATTCATAACCTGAAATATTGCTCTCAGTATCTTCATTACAAAATTTTAAAAAGCTTTTCTTTCAAAACGAAAGAATGTATGGAGTCCTAAAATGTATGTAGACCAATCCTAACATTGTCAATGCTTCCGAGTAGGAAAAGCAGAAGATGTGTTTTAAGCCATAGGTACTTCTGTTTGGTTGTGTTATTTCTGAGTCCCTGAACAGCCCCGATTTCCATTTCCTCATCTATGAGATGGAGATAAACCTGTCCTGCCTACCGCACACGATTGCTGTGGGGTGCTAGAGGAATTTCTTTGTCAAGTGTAAAGCACAATGCCAATTTAAGATGTCATGTTCCTATTTTCTTTTATCAGTGACCAAAATCTCACCCTGTCCCCACCCCAATGTTCTTGGAAGGTGTACAGTTCAGTGTCAGAGCAGCGAGTGAGGTCGTGTTTCTGGAATCATGGCGTCTGTTAATCCAGACTCCACCACTTACTAGCTCTGGGATGCTAGGAAATTCCATGTCCTCCCTTGAGTTACCCACCCATTTGACAGGGGTAACAGGGCGTACCCCACAGGGCTGTCACACACAGGTTGAAGCTGCCAGCACACACGCAGGACGGTTAGCACGGTGACTGGGACTTTAGAAGAAATCAGTAAGTGTTGGCTCTGGAAATTTTTAAACCCCCTTCTCGAGTTACTCCCAAATGTCACAGGTCTCCAAAGCAAAACAAAACACAAAACAGCAGCAACAACAAAAAAACCTGTATTTAAAAGAAAGTCTCTCCTTTATTCCCCAAACAGGGCTGGTTCAGTCCCGGCCAGGTGTTTGTCCTAGACGAGTATTGTGCCCGAAATGGAGTCCGAGGGTGTCACCGACATCTCTGCTACCTCAGAGACTTGCTAGAACGGGCAGAAAATGGCGCCATGATTGACCCTACCCTCCTTCACTACAGCTTTGCCTTCTGTGCATCCCATGTCCACGGGAACAGGTAAGCACTTGTATTCCTCAAAAAAAAAAGAAAAGACCTTTTTTTTTAAGGCATTGGCAATGGTGTATGACTTGTCCTGCTTTTAGTATTATCTCAAACTCTATATCCATTCCCATTCCTTCTGTAGCGTGCACGCGCGTGCACACACACACACACATACACACACACGCACAAGAACACACAGTACTTAGTTTCTTCTTTCAAGAAGCTTAAAAGAAATGTTGAACAGGACTTCTAGCATGTCTCTGAAGGCAGAACAATCTAGGTTCAAATCATGGTTCCTCCATTTACTAGCAGAGGTGCTGGGTGGTAATGAAACTGTACATGCCCCAGTTCTCTAAACAGAAGGGACAGTGTCCCCATGGGGTGGTTGAGGAGATGCAAGCGGACTCAGCACAGTGCCTGGAACATGGCAAGAGCATCATAAATGTTTACCTTTGTTGCCATTATCATTCATTCCATCAGTGTTTAATGATTATTTACTGAGTGCCAGGTGCTCTGTACATGACCAGCCGTACATGGTGAGCAAAACAAGGCAAGAAGCAAGGGCAGGGTTACAGGGAGATTGATGCTCTGAAGAAAAGGAGTAATATTCCATACTAGCATTTAATAAAGGAGCACAGCTCAGACGGCATGTGAGGACGGCAGGGAGGGTGTCCCTGAGGAAGAGATGTTGGGCTGAGAAGTGAAGCACGTGTAGGAGTTGAGTGCTTCCAGGCAAAAGGAGCAGCGTGTACAAATGCCCTGCAGAAGGAGAAAGCCAAGCACACTTCAAGAGCTGAAAGAAGCTAGGTGAAGCTGGAAGGCAAAGATAATCATCACACTTACAGTTTAACCAGAGAGCTGGGAGGAACTTCAGAGATCACAGTGTAACCAACCCCCTCATTTTATAGGTTTTCTAGACAAGACCAGAACATCAGTTCTCCTAACTCCATACTAAGTACTCTCTTTCTTTAGACGTTGCCCAGCTCCTGGAGGAAAAGATCCATGTTCTGAATAATGCAAAGCGGCAAATAATTTAAGAACATTACCATTTGGCTCTGAAGACATGGAATAAATTTCCACATTGCCACAGCCAGTTTACTATCCCAATGTATGTAGCCTCACGTTGCTGCAAAGACAAGCCTGCGTTCCTTCAAGCCCCTCAACCGATAGCCAGGAAAGGCACGTCCAGGAAAAGCTAGGTAGCATCCGAACCCCGACAAAGTTGGTGCTGTGTTTATTTTAAGTCAGACCGTCAGTTATCTTCATCTTCACAAGCTAGATGACTCTGAAATATCTGTGGGATCTGTTCTGTGCTTTTCTTCTCTCTAGTGCTGGGAGATTTTTTGAGATCCAACTTCAACATTTAGAACTAGGTAACAATAGCATTGTAGGTTTGCATATTTAACAGGCAACAGGGTGTTCAACACCTCCCATTGTTATAAGGTTTGCTAGCCCAGCACATGACCTTTTATTTATATAAAAAATATTTATGAAAACTCTGATACCTGGGGAGTATCTGTGCATAACTCTGCTTTTTATAAATATGTACACTTTGATGACTATCTGTTACAGCCTCTTGGACTGAGTTCTTTAAAGAGAGAGAGAGAAGTTGCATTATATTCTCTGGGTTGTCACACTGTATTCTACATATGTTACTGAATAAGAAAGTGTTATAAAATAATGAAGTGTTTTTGTAAACTCCCTGGTAAACATCATCATGAATTATGATACACATTGTCTGGATTTCATATTGTAAGACTGCCACTTGATTCACAGTTAGGTTTATACATCTTGTCATGGAAACAGTTTTGGATTTCTTATTTTCTTTTCAGTTCCGATTTTCCTTATGCAAGTTTGCATCTTTTTTTTTTTTTGCTTATTATTTTAGTTTGAATGCATTTGCTCTTGCTGTTTGATGCATCCTTCTTTTTCTGTCTTTTGTTTGTGCATGTATGTGTGCTCTTGATTCTCCTGTGGCTGGCCACACTCTGTGCATGCCCCATGCGACCACCCCCTCTCCAAAGTCAACAAATGCATGCATATCTTAGTGGGCTGCCACCAAATACAGACCCTGAAGGGAGCAAAACTCCCTCCCCGTCTGAACCAGAGGCTAAAAAAGATACCAAAAAGGAATCCAAAAAAAGAAAAGATTACAAAGCCCAGACAAATCCAGAGCCCAAAAGGTAAGAAGGTAACGTGCGTGTTGGCTTATGTTTTGCAATGTGTGTGCCATTTCCCCCCATCCACACCATGACTTTCACCTTAGCAAACAGCAAGCTTTGTGTATTTCTGAAGTCTCCATTCCTTTTAGGGGTTTAAAAGGTGCACTTTAAAAGAAAACCACAGCAATGGGAAAAATACCAAGTATTAGGACTGAATTGAGGCAGGTGTTTAGCGACTCTTAGAACATATTCATATTGAAAAAACTGAGTAGTGTGTAAACAGAATCATGAATCAGATTGGTTTTTTAGTGGCATCTAGTTAAGGGCCTGGTACCTTACCGAGTCATTCAAAATAAGCAACCCGTGCTTCGTAATTTTGAAATTATGTTTAAGGAACAAACAGAATGGATTGTCATAAGATGGGTCTATACATTTATAGTAACTACATCATTTTTAGCAAACCATTCTCAGTTCCACATTGATCTTATGAAACAAAGCTATCTTTAGATAATGACTTATAATAACACAAAGCAAAACCTACCACTAAGTGAATGGCTCTTAGTAGAACCACTTATATAATGAGATCACCTTGAAACCACTTTCAAGTTCTAAAATTGTATTTATCCTCTTCTGTTTTCTTTGTCCTGTAGGGCTGCTCTCATTGTGAATTGATAAAAATGCCAAATTGGTGGCTTTCCCCCCATTTAATAGACTTACAGTTATTTCCAGTGTTATCCTTATGTCCTTCTCCACCTTCCCTACCCTCACCACAAGTTAATCTTGTCGTTAAGTTTTGTTGTTGTGGTTTTGAAACTGATATTATGACCTGGCATTGCCAAGAGACACAAAGTTAACAAGCAGGTATGTTTTTTGCTCGCAGTATGAATTTCTTCACTAGAATATTTCTAAGTCCGGAAGTATATACAGTTCACTTGTAGGCAGACTGAATGAAAATACTTGCTTCACTTCCTAGAGAATGTGGCAGGCTGTCAATTAACATGTCCCGGTCTGATAGGGAAGGTCAAAAAAAGCCCTCATTCCATGTGTACACCTACTTTTCAAACTTGCGGCATGTAAGGATGGAGATGCAATCAAGTTTCTGTTTGTGTTTCCCTAGCGAGCGTTAGACTGCAAAGCAATGGTAGCTTGCAGCCAATGAGAAAGCACACAGAGAATGTAGTAGGTACCTGAAGAAGCCTCTCTGGGTGCTGTCCAAGGTGCTGAGTGATCAGCACTGAAGCAGAAAGTAAACCACCACACTTGATTGAGCCTGCCTTGTGCCATGAAAAACTATCCAAAAGGATCTTGAATGGCACTTCTTTGATGAGCTTATGTGTGCTCCGGGGCCTGTGTATATATTGCATGTTTTAATGCAGATGGAATCATAATATTAAATATCAGTCATGTATCGTTCTGCATTTATCCTTTTATACATTCCATCTCATTTGCTGCAGCATTTTCAGCTTATTTTTTACATCCATTTTGCAGAGGAAGAAACTGAATGTCTACAAATTTAAGTGGCAAACTCAGATATTCTGAGTCCAAAGCTCTTCCTCTTTGCACTACATCAGCAATGTGTGGAGATTCTAAAGATCTAAGTTTAGAGTCTGTTCTGCATAAATCCAGAATTATCGTATCTTAATTCTCTGCCTCAGTTTTCTCATCTGCAAAATGAGCATGTAGTATCATAGCACATCTAATATCCTGTCAAACTCTAAAATTATCTAATATAGATTATAATAACAAATTAAATAAGCCATTCTCATATTCCATAAATAAAGTTTAATTAAATCAAGGATAATTGCTGCCATTTAATAAGTGCTTGCTCTGTGCCAGGGACTGTGTGAAGTGTTGTTTAGATTTATTATCTCATTTTATCCTTGTTACATCTGAGTGAAATACTATTAGTTTTATCTAACAGATGAGGAGTTTGAGGTTTAGATAAGTAAGTTCAGTCACTTACTCTGTTGCAAACAAGTGCGTGGTCCTAATTCAAAATGGATAGTCTGACTTTGAAGCTTGCATTTGTGTATGGTGTAAGATGCTAAATACAGCTATTTGATAGGAGTTTCAGCATATCCAGGCTGGAGACTATAACAATCATCTGAATTAATTGAAGAGTTTTCTATTTTTGTCCTAAAGATGTCCAAAATCAATATGGCTTACCTAGTAATTTTGGCCTTGTGAAGAAAGCCACAGTATATCTGGAGTTTTAGACTACATAAATGCAAAGTCTCCTTTGAACATGAATTAACAACCTTTGGGTATGGAGAAACCATTTTCCCAACCTTTTTTTACTAGGATGAACACTATTTTCATGTGGAGATGTTATCTATTCTTTGGCCCAAATTGAGAAGGCAGTCATGACTCATGGGAACACATTGCCCTTTAATTTAATATAACTGAACCATAGAAGCCATTCCTGTTGTCATTTCCCAAGCAGCTTCAGGTTGAGTAAAGTATAGCTTTTTACCTGATCATTCACTTATTACCTGTTAATAACGCAGCATACCCAAAGGTGAAGGGAGAGCCTTTCCCTGCTGCAGTTGGAAACCATTTATGGCCACTCAGCTGCTGATGACTCAGGTTCGCCCACTTTCTCTGGAAGCTTGAGCCACATCTTTGTGAAAAACTATGCCTATGTGAATCTTCAGCATCGAATCAAAAGTAGACACATCTAGCCAATCAGGAAGATGGCTGCTACTTATAATTCCAGGCATTGGAAGATATGGAACCATCCACATGTTTGGCATCTTTTAGAATAGTGGCTTTTGACTGAGGGCAGGTGGAAAGGTGATCCTTTATCCCAGGGGACATTTGACAATGTCTGGAGACATTTTTGATTGTCACCTAGGGAAGGGGTAGTACTGTTGTCACTTGTGAGTAGAGGCCAGGAATGTTTCTAAATAGCTGACAAGGCACAGGATGGCCCTCTGCAAACAGTCCAGAAAATCAAACTCCCAGGTGATGGGCTGAAATTTCCCCTTTTTACTTGGATTTTTTGTTTCTTTTACGCAAACTCTTCCTGTGTCTAAAGGCATAAGAGTTGCCGCCCCTGATTTTCACCTTGTACAGTAGTTCTCACCCTGTAGCATGCATATAAATCACACATGGAGCTTGTTAAAATGGAGAGCACTAGATCCCATCCTCAGATAATTTGATTCAGCAAGTCTTAGATGGAGCTGGGCTTCTGTGCTTTTAATCAGTTTCTCCCCAGGTAATTCTAAGGCATTTGGTCTTTAGATCTCACTTAGTTAAGGCCTTTGTTGTCAAACTTGGCTATACATTGAAATCCCTTGGAGAGCCTAAAAAAAGCTGATGCCTTAGCCCCACCCACAGAGGATCTGACTTAATTAATCTGGGGTGTGGCGAAGTATCACGTTTTAAAAATCTCCCCCAGCGATTCAATTATGTAGAAATGTTTAGGAACCACTGCTGGAGGGAACATTAGTTTGGACCAGTTCTTTAAAAACTGGAGCCCATTTTCTTAGAGAGGGAAAGAGAAAGAAAATGTGAGTATGTTCATCTGGCTGCACTTGGCGATCGTAAAACCCACAGATGTAAATTTCTATATCTTCTAATTTTTAAATCAGCTCCTAAGGTTGCAGTACTTAATTTTCACCATAATATTTTTAGTATTCTTTCTAGATGACATTTAGATTAGCATCACTTTGGTCACTGTCCCGCAGTGACAAGGCAATCAAACAGCTCCGATGATTGCAAGTTGCGTCAATGTTCTTTGGATCCCTTTATTATTGGGATTGGAAATTTTTCTCATTTACATTATTATTTAACATTTCTTGAATGCCAGTGCTGCTCCTCACATATGGCCTGTGTAGAAAGTACATTGTATCAGCAATTAACAAATCCATAATGCCAAACGCCCCAATCCAAAGTAAGCTGCATAGATTAATGAGTCTGCAAGCAGATGTAAGAGAGCATGAGTTCTAAAACTCTTTGAAAATGCATCCCAGGATTCTTTTGGGAGAGGTATCTGGAGCCACTTTGCTGCTTCTGTACAGGGACTGTGTGATTCTTCGGGTTAGATTTGAGGTACTAAACAATCAGATGAACTCCTTTTTCTCCTCTGTTGCTCTACCAGTGTCCCTAAGGCAGTGAGCAATCCCATCCATCCACTTTCGCCAAGCAGACCCATGGGAGCTGTCCTTGATTCCTCCTTCTCCCTCAGCACCTCACAAGGATTCAGTTACTATGTCCCACCAATGCGCTTAAGTATCTCTTAAGTTCATCCGGTTCTCCTTTTCTTCAATGCCAGTTCCGAATTCAAGTGTCTGTCTTCTCTCCCCTAGACCACAGCAACCGCTTTGTTGACCATGTCCTTGCCCCAGTGTCAGTCCCTCACTCCCAACCCATGTTGCATGATGTTTTCTTTCTTTCCTTTTTTTGTGAATGCCTACCTAGAAGTAAATCCATAATTTCTGCACATATAAATGTCTCTCTTTAATCCAATCTCACCTTTCTCTCCCTTCTTTCCCTTTCTCCTTTCTCTCCCTTCCTCCTCCTGTCTGTCACACATGTATACTCCTTATGATATTATACCTCGTGCCTTTTAACTCCCTGTTTCAAAAAGAGGGAGAGAGGACTGTGTAGCAGGGATAGTTCTGGTTTACCAACCTCTGAATATGTGAGCAGCAGGCGGGCGTGAATGGGGGATGACATGGGCCCTAAATTCTTGATATAATATTACACACTTACACATGACATTAGTGTACTTAGGGATATGTGTCTGGTTGGCCTTCCAGTTTTGAGCAGCTGTTGGCCTTGCGTATAACTGAGTCATGCTCTCTAAATCTAAAGCAGCAGCTTCACCAAGTGGAAGTACTTGTAGGAGAAGGAGTGGGAAGAAATCCAAGCACATTGCAAGTAAAAGTCTGCATCTCAAGGAGGAATTCTTTTTAGGTTATTCTAAATTCTAACCCATGTGACTCCATCCCTAAAGGAAAATTTCCCCATGAGAACAGCAGATTTTCCAACTCAGACGTAAAATCTTGTAAAATATGTTGAACTGAATTATCTATCCCATCAGAGCAATCTTTCTGTCCCACGGCAAATCATCAAGTCATATGAATTTCCCTTCCCCAATTTCAACATGTGTCCTCACCATGTTCATTGAAACATATTTTCAGATGCCATACCCTTTCCATGATGAGTGTGATACCAAAATGCCATACATCTTACTGGTCTGACCACTCAACAGTCTATACATAGGGATTTAAGGGTAGAATCTAAAACCTACTTGTCTCTGTTTGTCTAGAAACAAAGAAACCCATTTCTTCCCTTTTTCCTCAAAGAGAAAAATCTATGTGGCACCAATTTTGGAAGTTGGCCCTTCTCTGAGGAAAGAAATACATGCTTTCCTCCAATGCACACATTTTATGTGACTTTTGTAGTCACCTCTTGGGTTCTCCTTTCAGCACCTGGACCAAGCCTGATACCCTTTAAGTAGTGTCCTTACATCAATAGCATCCATGTTCTTTGAGATTTGATCTGTAGAGAGAGACTTCAGTCACCTCCATCTTTATAGAGAGCAAAGAGATTTTTCTGATATTTTTGGGTTTTAGCTACATATTAGAAAAACAGAAAACAAGTCAGAGGAGACCTCACTGATAAATTTTTGCCCCCTCCGAGCCTTGTTGTTTTTTTTTTTTTTCCAGATTAATAACACCCAACCTCAAGAAGCTTCAATGCCTTCAACTGTAAGGTTATAGAAACTGCTTGTTATTGCTTCCTCTAGTAGTCTTTGTGATACAAACACTTTGATATATTTGTTTTAGCAGTGTGTCTGAGCCCCAGGGCATCAGGGCATAATTAGAAAAGGGGCTTGGGCTGGAGGAAGAGGAGAGGAAGGGTAAAGGCTGGGCTTTCATAATGAAGCGGTGACTATTGGATGTGAGAGTCCTAATTACAGTGTATAATTAATCTAGAGATTACACACAAGGAGCAAGCAGGGATGTCTCTTTTTGAGACGATAATGCTGTGGTGTTATCTTGAATTTGTAGTTACTAGCCACTGGAAAGAGACAAAGGAAAGTATCTCACTCTACGATTAAACTGAAAGGTATCATTCCAAAAAGTTTTAAGGATAAAGAGTTGCTGGAGGAAATCAGTTTAAAAAGAGAGAGAGAGGTTAACAGAGTGTTTGGTCTGCTGTATGTAGGGAGCATCGCAAGAAACATCTAAGATATCCTGTCCCACTCTGGCCCTTTAATCTCTCATGTTTCTGGGCTGGAACAATTTAGTAGCAAGTAGGATTCAGTTATCATGCTTGTTTAAGGACATTTTCAGGGATCCATAATGCGGTCTGCAGGCATGCATCCATTTGGAGAGAGAGAGTATATCATGTTTACGGTGCCTGCACCAGCATATGTGGACATTTGCATTTGGAGAGAAAGTATATTCCCACTTCAGCTGGAGTTTTACCCCTTGTTGGTAGTGATTGGAGCTTAAAGCTGGCTGTATGCAGAGAAGTGGACCAGACACTCTTCTGTCTTCGAACCCATACATTTTTTTTCACACCTGGGTTCTACACTTGATCACTAAACAGATGCAATATGAGCTTTGAATGAATCTAGTCATCTGACCTTCTTGAAAAGAGAGCTAAGCTTCCAAACAGGGGGTTCGTGGCGGAACTTTCAACACAATGTGGAGAACTGTGTAAGCACGGTAACAGGATGCTTGCAATCTGTGTGCTCACCTGGGTGTGTGGGGACAATTTAACGACCCAAGGAGACAAGTTCGCTTTCACCAAACACATTGCCGCTTGATTTCTTTGACTAGATTATTCACGCCTAATTTCAAATATCAAAATAAAATGTTTCACATTAAAAACCTAGTTCTTAATCATATTAGACTCTCCTATAATAGTCATCCATTAACAAGCTCTAGCTCAGCAGCATTTGGGGAAACTGAGAACAATCTGCATATCTAGTAACTGGAAAGATGGGCAGCTGGGTTATGATAGTTTCAGTCTGAAAAAAAAAAAGAAAGACACAACTCTAGATAAATTATTATTTGTGACATGGCTCAAGATGGGAGAGTGTGAGGAGAGTGAAGGTGACAGAACTGGTACTGACCACGGTGACAAGGACTTGAAGAGCAGCTGACGTGACATCTTTCCTATCGCGCTGCCGAAAATGTCAACTTTGTGAAAGACAGTGAGAAAATGGTTTGCCGAAAACTTGAAAGGTGGATTCCAGAGATGCCTGCTGTGTCAGATGTGATATAGTCTGTTGTGGCCATAGAGACCCACTTCTTGGGGCAGTGGTGGCCTGCAGGTGGGAGGGCTCCCTGTCCCTCATGGGGCTCCACAAATGACTACATTGGTCCTGCACCCTGTCTCAAGTTTGCAGGGCCATGATATACAAGAAGTGAGTTGTTAGCCAGTGTGCAGTTAGGTGGACCCAGAGGCCCAGGACTACATTTCCTTGTCGGTGTGTGTGTGTGTGTGTGTGTGTGTGTGTGTGTGATCTTCAATCTAGGTTCAAAGGCATCAAACACTTCTATGTAATGTACATATCCCCTCCTTCTATGAAAAAGGAGGAGATAGTGCTTTATGAACTCACATCAGTATAAGTAATAAAAATTAAGTCTGGATCATCTAAGTTTTTCAGGTGAAAACTGGAATGATGGAAGCTACAGAGGGGCACATGGGTGGCTTAATTGGTTAAGCATCCGACTTTGGCTGAGGTCATGATCTCACAATCTGTGAGTTCAAGCTCCACATTGGGCTCTGTGCTGACAGCTCAGAGCCTGGAGCCTGCTTCAGATTCTGTGTCTCCCTCCTCCCCTCCCCCATTTGCATTCAAAAATAAACAAACATTAAAAAGAAAAAGAAAAAGGAAGATACAGAAAAGTAGGAAACAGGACAAAACTGTAGTTCTCAACCCTTGACAGCCCATTAGAATAACCTGGGAAGCTTTAAAAGTGACAGTGTCTAGGCCCCCCTGCAGATGAATTGAATCAGAGTTTGAAGATGAGACTTTCATAGCTCTCATATCATTCCAAAGTACAGCCAAAGATTAGGTACTACTGACCTGTGAGGACAGTGTGTCTGGTCAGGGCACAGCTGCTAAGGTGAGCAAATTCCACTTGTTCCTTCTATCATTGTATTATTTACTCAACATAAAGGTTCCAGAAAAGTGTGTCCAATTGGCTGAGCTTAGGTCATAGTCAAGCTTAGATCCACAGTGTCCATGAAAGGGAGGAACTGGCTTGTGGGAAGGTCCTTGGTATAAATAGCAGGAAACAGGACCCCAGTTTGCCATTTCTCCCAAGAATACCACAGTGTGGCCAAGGTCATTTTTCCAAAGGACGTTCAGGTGTTAAGAAGTGACAGTGGATGCCAAGAAGCTAGAAAACAAGAAGGCAAAAAATGCACTCTTCAGGACACAGGAGGATGAGAGATTCAGGGTTCCTATAAACACATGTTCTGAGTAAAGATGCATCTCAACCTGGGATTTGCTAGCTTGGAATTTAAAATCCAGCTTGATCCCTCTTCTCTTGTTCTTTGTGACTCCTAAAGTGTTAAAAGTATGGAGAAAGGAACAACATGCAGAGCCAGTTTTATGACACTTATAGAATCACCTCCAAATGTTTCCAGAAAAGAAAAGAACACACACACATGCGCGCGCGCACACACACACACACACACACACACACACACACACTCTCACACAAGCAGGGCTTCTAGGAGACACCAATACAGTTTCTCTACTTATTTTGCAGCCAGTACTGCTTGCGATGGGACTTTGAAACAGCACAAACACCACTTACAGAAGGGATCATAGCTTTTTTTAAAAACATTTTTTATTGTTTATTTTTGAGAGAGAGAGAGAGAGAGAGAGAGAACATGTGCATGTTTGAGAGTGGAAGGAGGAGACAGAGGGAGACACAGAATCTGAAGCAGGTTTCAGGCACCGAGCTGTTAGCACAGAACCTGATGTGGATCTCGAACTCACAAACCGTGAGATCATGACCTGAACTGAAATTGGACACTTAACCAACTGAGCCCCCCAGGTGCCCTGGGATCGTAGCTTTATAAGTGGACCCTCTTACTTGGAGAAGATCTCTGGTTCCAGACTCCCTCCAATCCAAGGGAAATTGGGAATCATGAATCGAACCTACACTTTCAACCACTGGAAGAGCCACCCAGGAGATATTTTCTTGATCTAAAGCAGAGGTTCTCAAAGTGGGCTCCTTGAACCAGCAGCATCAGAGAACATGTTAGAAATGGAAACTTTCAGCCCCGTCCTCCAGGAAATCTGAAGCATGCTCAGGTTGGAGGACCACTACTCTAGGCAAGGTATTTTATTGCTTCTGCGAGAAGTGTTCCCCAAAATATTGAGCCAGGATTTTCAGTTAGTAGCTCCATAGAAATCTATGGGAAATCAAATAGCTACGTCCTGGTTAAGGAGATTATAGGGAACCCATTACACTGATTTCTGGCCATGTTGAAAACAGCTGCCCAGTGTCTAGATAATGCGTGTTTGGGGATTGGGTCCTGCCTGTGGTCATGAATTCCTTAGACCATGTTATCTAGAGAATTGTTCTCCATCCTGCTTTAGCCATCTGCTCTTTCATAGTCTTGGGAACACCTTCATTGTTTTTGCATCCTATCTAGACTTCTTACTGGTCTGTAGCTAGCACTGTCATATTGCTCAATGTTTTCCCTATAATTTATGCCTAATAAATACAGGAACTTGAGAGCAGCTAGGGGAGACTTCCCTTAGCTTCCCTCTCACATCTCTTGACTTGTGGAGTCTTGAGTAATCCTGTCTGCTGTCCTCAGCTTTGCTGGACAAAGCCAAAAGCTGACCCCTCAACTGGGGACCCTGATGTGATAAACCAATCCCATAGGAATCTAAACCTATATAATTCACACTGACAAAGTACAGGAGTCAACAGAAAAGAAATTGATATTTGATATAATTTTCAAAACTAACGATGTGAGGGGCTCCTGGGTGGCTCAGTTGGTTGAGTGACCAACTCTTCATTTCAGCTCAGGTCACAATCTTGTGGTTTGTGAGTTCGAGACCCTCCTGGGGCTCTGAGCTGACAGTGTGGAGTCTGCTTGAGATTCTCTTTCTCTCTCTCTGCCCCGCACATGCACTCCCTCTCAAAAGAAACTTTAAAAAAATCTGAAATTTTAAAAAAAAGGATATTTTTACTTTTCAACCAATACAGCTATAAGCTGTGATCTTTAACAAAGTGTATTATTCCTGCATGTCTCTTTGTCAGTTTGTAAAATAACATCATCTCTCTCCCCAGTATCATTTCAGAGCAATTCTGGCAGTTAAGAAATTTGCATTTGATGTCAAAATCATGACTTTTTAAATCACCTATTTTTGTTGGTCAATTCTGTACTACTTTCCTTACAGACATAAAGTTAATTTCATTTATTTTGTTAAAACTGTTTGCACTGACATAAGCAATTAAGAAGCAATTTTTTAATATTTGTTTATTTATTTTAAGAAAAAGTACAAATGGGGAAGGGGAAGAGAGAGAGAGAATCCCAAGCAGGCTCTGCGCTGACAGCCCCCCGACATGGGGCTCCATCTCAAGAAGTGTAAAATCATGACCTGAGCTGAAATTAAGAGTCAGGCACTTAATGGACTGAGCCATCCAAGGGTCCCAAGAAGCAAATTTAAGGAAAGATTACAACAATAATTTTTACTTTTTTTGAATAGTGAGATTAACTGTGTTGAGAAAGTAGTCAGATGTTGTCAGGGAAGTGGACTGCTGATACCTTAAATAATCACAAGTGTGAATCATCAGAGCAAAAGGGAAAGAAACATAACCAAATTTTATGTTTGTAATAATACCCTTTGTAGCGAGGATTCACTGAGAAGACCAGACACACCCTAAATACTTAGTTTTTTATCATCTCCAGCACAAATCTAAAAGTTACTTTCCTATTGCCTAATAATTGCCTTAGAAGTCTTGCTGAGTAAGGAAGGAATGATTTTTCTTCAGGGAAATTTATCTCCTAAAAATAGCCACATGCATCTCTGGGCTGCCCATGTTAAATGCTTTTTCCTGTGATCTACAAGCCCCTTTTTGATTTGTAAATTATATTTAATAGCACTTTTCTCTGAGCTAATCCCTGCTAAGAAACAAAATACTTAAAATGGCTCCCATTTCCCCATATTGAATGTGTGTACATGCCAATCGGATAAAACAAAATCTAAATCTAAAAACCACAGCTAAAGAAAGTGATGGATTATGCACATGAGAAGTTACCACACGCAAAAAAATTACCTGTATTTTGTGGAGGCCAATGAATTCATACTGAGATCTACCTACAGATTCACATATGGACAGATTAATGTATGGACATTTCATATGTAAAAAATTTTAGATAGGGGCACCTGACTGTCACACTCAATAGAGCAAACGACTTGATCTTGAGGTTTTAGGTTCGCACCCCACGTTGGATATAGAAATTACTGAAAAAAAATCTTTGAAAAAAATGTAAATAAACTTTGTAAATTACAATTTAGGATTTATCTAGAAAATATGAAAATAAAGACATATTCATATTTCAACATCCTACCTGATATTTACTATTTGGCCTTCCTCCTTGAAGTTCAGGGGAGTGTGAAGAAATGGATTTTATAGAAGTTTACTCTTTAGGGGTGTTTTTTATAATGTGGGGGAGGGGAAGTTTTCTTGTTATTTCTTTTTTTTTTTTTCCAAGTGGGGAATTTTTAGTATTTATAAAGAAGGAAAGCTGACCAATTAACCCCTAACAGGAGGTACATTGCTGTCATTTGCCAAGTCTTTTGTGCAGTCAGACTGGTCTAGTATACAAGATTTTCCCAACTTATGCTGGATCCTTGAGAAGGCCTATAAATAAGACCATTTGTTTGGTCTCAAGATGACTTGCATTTGCAAACTGAAGAATGTTCCAATAAAGTTTCATGGTGACACACCAATCTGCAAACTGGCTCAGCCAGTAGTCAAAACAAGTCACTACGGGATCTGGGAAGCTGAAGTCTTTGAATGGGTCAGATTATCCTACGTCTAATTTGGCACAGATAAATTTGGGCTATAAATATGCAACTTCCCTTTGTATTTTCAACTTGAACCATCTAAAGCAAGTAGGAAAAATGTGTGGAAACCTAATGGTGATTTAGAAAGATGAGAATACTGGGTTTAAACTGAAATTCACTTATTTTTGCTAGGATCCTTCTTTTTATTAAGATGACCGATAGTTCACTAGCATCAAAAAGCATCATATGTGGTTTGTTCTCTTTTTCCCTGGCTTTATTGAGATATTAACATATAACCTGCATGAGTTTACAAGGTATACAAAGTGATGATTTGATATACATATATACTGTGAGATCACCATTATGACAAGGGTAGTCAACACCTACATCCCCTCACATAATTATCATTTTTTAGTGTGGGTGGTAACATTTAAGATCTACTCTCTTAACAATTTTCAAGTATATAAATACAGCACTGTTCATTGTAGTCACTGTACATTACTCATCTTATAGATGGGGGTTTGTACCCTTTAGTTAACAGCTCCCTGTTTCCCCCAGCCCTCGGGCTATGGCAACTACTATTCTACTCTTTATTCTTATGAGTATGACTTTTTCAGATTCAATGTGTGAGGGCATGAAGTATCTGTCTTTCTCTGTCTGACTTATTTCACTTAGCATAATGCCTTCAAGTTCCATCCATTTGTCTCAAAAAGCAGGATTTCCTTTCTTTTATGCCTGAATACTATTCCATCGTATAAAAAATATTCCATCATATATATATATATATATATATATATATCCATTCATTTCCTTTATCTATTTATATTTCATCATATAAAAATATTCCATCATATATATATTTATCCATTCATTTCCTTTATCCATTCATCTATCAATAGACACTTGGGTTGTTTCCATCTCTTGGCTATTGTGAATAATGTTGCAGTGAACACAGGAGTGCAGATATGTCCTCAAAATAATGATTTACTTTCCTTCAGGTATATATCCAGATGTGGAATTACTAGGTTATGTGATAGTTCTGTTTTTAATTTTTTGAGGAACCTTCATACTGTTTTCCACAGCAGCTGTACCAGTTTACATTCCCACCAACACTGCATTGAGAGTTTCTGTTTCTCCACATCCTTGCCAAACTTCTTGTCTTTTCAATATGAGCCATTCTAACTGGTGTGAAGTGATATCTCATTGTGACTTTGATTTGCATTTCCCTGATGATGAGTGATGTTTTTATGTATCTTTTGGCCTTTTGTACGTCTTCTTTGGAAGACTATTCAAGTCCATTTGTCTATTCAAGTCTCTGCCCATTTTTTAATTGAATGATTTTTAATTTCTGTTATCTTATCAGATAGACAGTTTGCCAGTATATCCTTCCATTCGATAGGTTACCTTTTTATTTTGCTGTGCAGAAATTTTTTAGTTTAATATATCCCCACTTGTCTATTTTTGCTTTGGTTGCTTCTACTTTTAGTGTCATATCCAAAAAAGTCGTTGCCAAGGCCAGTGTCAAAGAGATTTTTCCCTATGCTTTCTTCTAGAATTTTTACAGTTTCAAGTCTTATAGCTAAGTCTTTAATCCATTTTGAATTAATTTTGTGAATGGTGCAAGATAGGAGTCCAGTTTTATTATTTTGCATATGAATATCCAGTTTTCCCCAACATCACTTATTGAAGAGACTGTTCTTCCCCATTGTTTATCTTTGGCTCCCCTCTCAAAAATATTAGGTGACCATATATGCAGCGTTTGTTTCTGGGTTCTCAGTTCTGTTCTCTTGGTCTATGCATCTGTTTTCATGCCAATACCATTCTGTTTTGATTACTGTAGCTTTGCAATAAACTTTGACATCATGAATTGTGATATCTCCAACTTTGTTCTTTATTGGGATTATTTTGGCTCTTTGGGTCTTTCGTGGTTCCATACAGGTTAGGATTGTTTCTTTCTATTTTTGTAAAAAAAAAAAAAAAAATGCCCCTGGAATGTTGATAGGGATTGCACTGAATCTATAGATGGCTTGGGGAAGTATGGACATTTTAACAATACTAATGCTTCTAATCCATAAATACAGGACATCTTTCCACTTATTTATATTTTCTTTAATTTCTTTCATCACTGTCTTTTACTTTCTACAGTGTCTTATAATTTGCTTTTCACATGAGTGCTTAAGTGAATCTGAACATCTGTAATTATAAACTGGATATTGAGTCATCTAGGAACATTTAACATGAAGAAAGACATATTTACAAAGCATCTGTTTTTTTGTGGAAGTTTGTGTGCATAATTCAGGGGTCCTGAACCTAGGTGCCTATAAGAGAGATATTTAATATAATTTAGAGATGTGGACAGGTAAGTGCCTGCCCTTGCTAAAAAAGAAGTTGTTACTTGTCACTCACCAATTAATACTAATTGTTCCAAATTTTCAAAAGAATTGTGTTATAAACTTTCCCAACTCTAAAACTTGCTGGCAAATTGGGGCACCCGGGTGGCTCAGTCAGTTAAGCATCCAACTTTGGCTCAGGTCCTAATCTATTGTTCATGGTCTGAGCCCTGCATTGGGCTTTATGCTGACCATGTAGAGCCTGCTTGGGATTCTCTCTCTCTCTCCCCCTTCTCTCTGCCCCTCTCCCACACTCTAAATAAATAAATAAACTTTTTTTTTAAATGCTGGCAAATAGAGTCTGTGTGGGATTTTTCTCCCTCCCTCCGTCTCTCTGCCTCTCTCCCACACTCTACATAAATAAATAAATAAACCTTAAAAAATGATGGCAAATAGTTCAAAAATCTTAAGAAGCTATGAACCAAACAAAAGGTCTAGACACTAGACTTTCTAGCCACCAGTTTGTGCATTTTACCATTTCACAATACATGAGTGACAGCACTACAAATGTCTCCAAAAGATAACCTCAGAATACCCCATGCTCTTTAGTAGCCAGCTCTGAAAAGCAGGACTTCTAAGATCACATCGATCATTGTAATTGTTCTCCTAAAGCGGACAGTTTCCTCCTGCTGGAGATGTGATTTGATGATGTCCGTGTGTGAGGTTCCCGTCACTTCATGACATGTCTTCTTTCAGGCCTGATGGAATTGGAACCGTGACTGTTGAAGAGAAGGAACGTTTCGAAGAAATCAAAGAGAGACTCAGAGTTCTGTTGGAAAATCAGATTACACATTTTAGGTAAGGATCTGGGGTGGAGGGGCTAATTAGGAGGGGGAGACTGGGGCGGGGCAAATAAAGGACTTGACTTTCTAAAACTGTTAACCTGTCAGTGACATGTTGGATATTTAGAAAAGCTGAATGGAGGGGCACCTGGGTGGCTCAGTCAGTTGAGCATCTGACTCTTGATTTCAGCTTAGGTCATGATGCCTAGGTTGTGGGATCGAGCCCCATGTGGGGAGCATGGAGCCTGCTTGGGGTTTTCTCTATTTTTCTCTCTTTCTCTGCCTCACCTCTTCCCTCGTTCTCTCTCTCCCTCTTAAAAAAAAAAAAGTAACTGAATGAAAATGAAAACCCATAGGACAGGGTTCCATAATAGCCAGGAGACTTTGAAATCTTCAGTTCATTCTACTTCCACAAAAAGACCAGAGCCCTCCTTTTGCAAGCTGACACTGGTGATCCATTCATTTCTTAAAACGCTGTTAAAAAGTTGAATGTGATGTTTCCATGAGGTTCCTAAATCAGCGAAAAATCCTGTGAATCAGATCACATGAACAGAGAAGACAGTGGGATCCATACAAGAGTCTCCACCTTTACTCTGACCTCAGAAACAGGACTAGCTGTCTATGCAGGCAAAGAAGGAAACGTAGATCTGCCCTGGCAGATTGACTCTTCCCCACACCCTGGACGCAGCGAGCAGGTCCAAGCCTTCAGCCTTGCACAACATAGCAGCAAATTATACATTTCCAGTGCTGCACTAGTGCTTCCGGACTAGAGATCCTGAGGTAGTAACTCAAAAATAGTTAAGAACATTCATAATAATAAATAGATCCTTTTATTAAACATTTTCTATAGTCCTATAAGTCAAGATATAGCACTAACAGCTGGGTAGGTGTTAACTCAATTTTTTAATCCCCAGAACAACTTTGTAAGGTAGTTATTCTGATCCCCATTAAATAAAAAGTAAACTGAAGCTGAGAGAGTTATGGAACTGCCCCAGACCACCCAGTCAGATACATGCACAGGAGATCATTTGAATTTAAGTAGCCTCTGCTGGTCCCTCTGTACCATGAGGAACAGTGTCTCGAAGGGGCTATGACAGCCCAAAATAGTCAATGGAATTCTTAGGAGTACAGGACTTAGTTCCTTCTGTGCCATCAAAATCCTCTGGGATAAATTTTTATTGGTTATTCACTATATGCAAGATGTTTCACCGATAACAAAAGACCCAATATCAATTAAAAACCACAATCAAGGAAGGATACCTAGCAAAAGCATGAATTTGCTCAAAATACACTCCTTCATGTCCTATAGTAAATCCTTCGGAGATCTGAGTAAATATGTTAGGATTTTAGCCTGTTTCAACTAATATCTTTTTTTTTTTTTTTACCGCTGCTCTTTATAATAATATATACGGTCACACGTGAGCTAACAAATGGTTTTCCTTCACAATAGAAATCTAAACAGAGCCTTATACCATCACTCTAAATATTCTTTTCTGCTGCAGACATTTGCAGAGTCTCTCTTTAGTCATTATTCACACATACACATATATACATTATATACACACATATATGGTGTGAATTCAGATTAACATAACACAACGTGACAAAATAAAAAGCATTTTCTGTTCCTCAAAAAGAGTTGCTATAGGAATCAAATTGCAGCATATTTCATGCTGAAATGTAATGTATTTGGGCAACCTGAAGAATGTTCTCTCTTTTTTAGGTATTGCTTTCCATTTGGTCGACCTGAAGGTGCTTTGAAAGCAACTCTATCACTCCTGGAACGGGTAAGGATGGAAGTAAAAGACAGAGTACATATATGCAGACATAAACATAATTGTAATGGAATATTATGGCTGAATGACCTCGTTTGTCATTTTTCAAGGTTTCGCTTACCATTTATCAAATACCAGAATAAACGTGGGGAAACTGCCAAAATTCTAGATATTTTATCTCCAAACTCCCAAATAGTTAGCATATATTGAAGATATGTTCCTGGCCCTTCCTTGATTCATAGACAGGCTTTGCCATCCTAACTGTGCATTAGAGCTCTGTGTTCTCCTAACCATGACTTTCAATCAGTGTTAAGTCAAAGGAGGCATTCACAACTCATTTGAAACTTGAGCTCTTGAAGAAATATAAATGTGTAACACATTTGGTGGAACCATCTTAATAATGTTTTTTTCCCCACCTAAAGGTTTTGATGAAAGATATTGTTACCCCTGTACCACAAGAGGAGGTAAAAACAGTCATCCGGAAATGTCTAGAGCAGGCTGCTTTAGTCAACTATTCCCGGCTCTCAGAATATGCTAAAATCGAAGGTAAGGCTCCCTTCTGCCCCCAATTATTTCTTTAAGTTTTGGTATGCCTCCCCGGGGAAGAGTCTGTCTTTTCTAATGGGCACCAGAAAACAGTGGTCCATGTGAATATGTTAAATTGAAACCTGAAAGCACTTGAAATATGAAAGCTTCCTTGGCTGTGGCCAAATAAGTGAATCAAGAAGAGGGGCTCAGCCAACAGTCTTTGGAGGGGAAGAATGCTGAATAGAGGATGTTATCAGATAACGAAGGTCCTTTTGAGAGTCTGTGTCCGCATTAACTTTGCTCCGTGACTAATGTTTTCCTATGAAGCGGTTCTGTAGGATTGCTACCTTCTTTAAATAGAGGAAAATAAAGCACTTTGTGGTCCACTGTTGATAGCATTGGAGGTAAAACAAGAATTGAACAAAACAACATGAAGATTTTTGCTTACTCTTTCTTGCCCCTTGAAAGTATCTTTTCTTTGGGTAACATTTTCAAACATGATGGCAGGTTGGTGACAAGCTGTCTCTGATGGCTCCTGGTTTGCTTTAGATCTCATTCATTCTTGTTGCTCCAGACCTAGGATGGTTGTTACCACTCCCTCTCAAGTTTTAGGGAAGCAGGCACTGATGACCAAGTAATCACCCAAAAGGCACTTTGAGTAAACTCTACTTGAGAAGATATGGTTCTTTGGGACCTATTCATTTGCAAAGGTATTAATCACTTTTCATTGTTACCCTGTTGGCTGCTATAGGGTGATTTGAAAACCACACCCAACTTGACCAGTGGTGTAAGTGTATAAATGTGGAAGTTCTGTGTGCAAAACTCAATGTGTCCGCATTCTGGAATCTGATGTTCTCTCACATGTGAAACACCTGACTAAAACCAGCAAATGCCCATTGTCTGCCTTCAGGACTTGACTGGGGAAAAAAAAAAGACCTTATCAACCGCCAAAACCCTATCACTTACCCTGCCGAAGTCCTTGTTTCCTTAGAGAATTAGGTTAAGGTCATGTCAAATCGCAGTGTTCTGTACATTACATGTCCTCCCTCTCTCAATTTTGTCTGTCTGACAATGCAAATTGTGTACCAGTGGTAATGAATTCATTGCTATGCACCAAGGGAGAAACACTTAAGAATTGGGCACTAAAAGGATGTTTATCAACTCTTGACTTGGTAATGAGCAGCAAAAATAGAGGAACAAGAAGATCATTAAAGGGCTATATCAGCAAATAATTGTTCTAGCATTTACCTTCCCAGGACATAATGATTGGTTGTATTTGGTAAAGTCAACCAGGTACCTAATAATTCTAGGCAAGGCCATAGATGGGATGGGATCAAGAAACGTCCATTTGCCATGGCTGCTGCCTCGTAGGCCTTGGTCTAGTTGTTACTAGTCTTTCGGTAAGATCTGCTCTCTTCTTTCAGATAAATATATCCAAAAACAAACTTTAAGATCTGTAAGTAAAAATGCATTCATTTCCAAAGTAGATCAGCTGATCTGTAATTTCCTTTTGTGCCTCAATTCTTCTTGGTTGTGTTAATTATCTTTTGCACTGTGACTTTTAGGTCTGGGGATTCTTTGAAGAAACCAATCTTTTTTTTCCAACTCTCTTTTCAGAGAAGTACCTCATTCCACACTACCTGCTCTCTTCCGCTTCTCTCCTTCCTTGTCCGTGATTGGCTCAGCCACTTTTTGACATTACCTCTGCAAAAGTGGCTGTGACACCAATTTCAAAGCATGCTGGGATTGTTAATTCAGACAACCCAACATCCTCTGGCTGCATGTATCAGGTTTTCTTTCATGAACATAGTCCACCGTAGGTTGAGACATTGCAGCTTTGAAGATACTACTACCAAACGACTTTCTTTTACAAGGTTCTGATCCTATGCTCAGAAAAGAAATCTTACATTTTTATATTTGAGCCCCTCTGTGAGCACTAACAGCTTAGTCCCCTGAGAATTTTGGAATGAAGTTGTAGTGATATTGCTGGAGACTATGTTTATGAAGAAATACCTCAAGAGCCTTAGATACTAAAGTCTGAAATCCTTAGTATCTTGGAGCCTTAAATCAATGAAATTCTGTTTCCCTTTACTCATGATGTTTTTGGTCATTGTACTCTTGCAAACAATTCTAAAGAGATGTGTAAAATCATGGTCACAATCTCTCTCGTGACTCACGGCATGCTGAATGGTTAATCCAGTAGATCTCCAATTTTGAAACTCCTTTTTCTTTTATCCTGTGTTTATCCCAAAATACTCTGTGGCTATTTTCCTTTGAGCTAATGTAACGTATTCCTCTAACCTATGACCTTTAACCTCTTTACCTCTGACCTAAGCCTCTTGCATGCCCAAATCCTCTTTTATAGGGAAAAAGAGAGAAATGTATGAGCATCCTGTCTTCTGCTTGGCCTCCCAAGTGATGGATTTAACCATTCGTGAGTACCTACCACCTCCTCGCCATGCTGTCTTCACTCTTTCTGTTTTCATTATTTCAAGAAAATCCAGATCCAAACCAACTCACTCTCCTTGCTTCAAGTTTTTTAGCATTGGCTTGTCTGTTGATTCTGTCTGTGAAACCCAGTGTGAGAAGTCCAGTCACTTTTTATCAGCCTCAAACAGGTTAGACAATTAAGCCATTTGTTTGTGATAAACTCAGATTTGTCCGTAAGTTTTTCAGTTATTCTCTGTCTGTGACCTGAATGCATTTTTACTTTGCTTGTGTGTAACCCCAATTTGTAAAGTGCTTGTCACTGGTACACAATCAAAAGGTAGCTGCTAGGCCGGGAGCAATGCGTTAGGCGTCAGAAAAGGGGTAGCTGGGGCAAAATCATGCCTTCTCTTCCATGTTTAAGATGTGAAACTATTATGGGTATAAGACCACACAAGGTGGTCCATCTTCTGTAAAAATTAGATCTTGTATGCCTCCTGTCTGTTCTCTCTCAAGCTGGGAAGCTTTTCCTTATTCTCTCTGGAGATTTTGACTTGTCCCTGTCCTCTAAGCTCTGGCTAGAACATTTGACTTAATTGTCACTTGGAGAGTTCGTGTATGTTTCATACCTTGATTTCACATTAAACTTAATTTTACTAATTTTCTATTTGTGCAGCATTTTCCACCTCTGTGAAGGAGCCTTTTTTTGCTGGCCCCCACACTTCGGGGCGGTGGGAACCCAAGGGCAACCTTTTCCTTCCAATATCATGTATCACACATAAATGGGGGGCATTTTGGTCCATTTGCTCATTAATCCTGCATATGTGTTCTTGTTTCTCTCTCTCTTCTCTCCTTGTTGTGCTCTCTCTTTCAAATAGAGAATCAAAAGGATGCAGGTGAACCAACTGTATATGCATTATAAACTATCAGGACTGTGGAGTTATATTGAGCTTCTGTTTTTGTTTTTGTTTTTTAAGAGCTCCTTAATGTATAAACTCCCAAAGACTGATGGGGAGTTGCGATGATACTTAAGGAGTTAATTTGTGCTGTCTAACTATATCTCTTGCACATTAGGTGTTGACCTCTATAGAGCAGAGTTTCCGTAAAGGCATAAGCTTTGAAGGAACAGAACTCTGGTTAGCTGCGGAGCTCCATTTCATCTTCGGTTTCAGGATTTCAGTGATTGGGCCTCACGCGTTTAAAACAATAAGTTACTGAACCAAACTACTCTTCTTATTTGTTTTTCATTTCTTTTTTCCGTCCCCTGCCCTATTGAGAAGTTTCTGTTTTTTGATGAATGTTTATCAGCCAAGACAGAGACGAGTTGTGTCTGTGTTGTTCTTGTGTGTATCGTGTGATAAGACAGGATGCATGCAGTGGGTGGCTGAGTAGGGGGCGTTGCTGAAAGTGTTCCGGAAGGAAAGGTCTTAGAAAGCTCTCTGGCTTTGGAAATTATCGTCCTGTTTTGACCCCAAACTTCTGAGCATATTTTGAGGAAAGCCTTAACGTAACACTTTAATACGTAAAGTTTATGTATGATTTATATTAATGTATTTTATATTTGGTCGTTGTTTTTAAATTGAAAAAATCCTCAAAAGATAATTATCATGTCATCAATGCTAAACATATTTAATTTAATCTAAGCACTACGCTGGCAGTAGGTATTTGAAGATTCACAACCCTATGTTCAAGACACATGAGTCTTTCTCTCCCTGAAAGAGAAGGTATTCATCCATCCATTCATTCATTCATTCCACAAGTTCTTAGTGGGAGCCTACCACATTCTAGGTACAGTCGTGAAAGCCAGGGCCTAGGAAACAAGAGGGAAGTAGGTGCTAATTTTGTGGACCGTATGTGCAAATGAGTGTGTAAGTGGAAATCACAAACTCAGTTCACAGCAAAACCAAGTGATAAAGTGACATGCAAGAATGCATACCAGAAAACCATGGACGTTTTCACAAGGATAGTGAGATTGAATACATCTTGAAAAATAAAGTAGGATTGGTGAAAGGAAGCTGACATTGTCAAATGGACAGGCATCCTAAACAGAGAGAATACTATGTGCAAATCTATAAAACCATATACCTAATAAAAGTAGCTAAGCCCTATTCAATGTGTATTATGTGCCAGGTATGACCATAAGTGCTTTTTAATGTATTAATTCATTTAATTTCAAAACCCCTTATGAGGTAGATACTACTGTTCATCCCATTGTATTTATTTAAAAAATTTTTAACATTTATTTATTTTTTGAGAGAGAGACACACACACAGAGTGTGAGTAGGGGAGGTCAGAGAGAGAGGGAGACACAGAATCAGAAGCAGGCTCCAGGCTCTGAGCTGTCAGCACAGAGCCCAACATGGGGCTCAAACTTGTGAACTGTGAGATCATGACCTGAGCCAAAGTCAGCCACTTAACTGACTGAGCCATCCCATTTTAGAGATAAGCAATCTGAAACACAGGTTAGATAACACACCTGTTACCACCTGTGAGTGATAGAGCCAGACTCTGAGCCCAGATATCACACTCTTAAATATTCTGTAATTCAATGTGATTGCTAAATAAGGTGAAATGATAGCAGTAATGGGTGAAAATGGCAATGGAGGCAGGAGGCATGATCTCATATACGCCTTAATAATAGAGTTCAGACTGTATCTCATTGTCCAGAAGTTCCTAACCTAGAATCTATGCCAACTTTTACATACATATGGGTTTTTCAAGGGAAAAAAAATCCACAGGTCTCACTTCCAAAGGTGAAGGCTTTTTAAGCAAGGGAGCAGCTTGGTCATTTGAACTCCATAAAAATCATACTGCCCATAGAGTGATGGACAGAAAGGACTGGGTAGCAGCAAGAGAATAAAACTAGACCTAAAGGGTTAAGGTCAAAGCAGAGACAGATTTAAAGCTTGGTATGTCTAAAGTCTCTTCTAGGCAAAGCAGACCTAAATCACAATCATCACTATAATTGTTTCTTTCCTGATCTTTAAATCTTTTTTCTTACCCTTCCCCTCTGTCTTCAATTTCCTTAGAGAGAACAAAGCACAAACATACAGATGGGTATGCAAAGCCAACCAACACAGGTGGCTGGACACAGCTGGGGTCACCTACGTAAACTGGGTGTCCTTCAGTCAGGCTGTGCTTCAGTAGGCTATGGGACTCTGCACATGGCATTCTGCTGGGCTTACACTTTCTGTCTGGTGGTAATATTAGAAATTAAATGTGCTATTTAATTACAGTATCTTTTTAAAAAAACATGTAAAAGACTGCTACTCTCTAAAAGAAAAGCTGTGACTCCTGCAAATGAATTCTATCATTTTAAATACATTTCGTTTAAACCATCACACATTCTGAACCCAGCAAGCTCTGAGAAAGTCTACACTACTATTGCTGTTTTCCCTCAGTTCTTGGCTAAATACTTGCATAATTTTCTGAGCATCATAAGGATTCTACTGGAACTTGAAATAAAACAATTTTTCCTGCAAATATGCCAAGGACTTATAAAATTAGATAGATGGTAGATAAATAGATAGATAGATAGCCAGCCAACCAGCAAGTCCACTTATGGACCCAAGCACAATGCTAAGGACTTTACATAGAGGATCTAATGCAATCTGTCCCTGAGTCCTATAAATAAGGCCTTATTATTAGCCCGTTTATAGAGTCAGAGAAGATAAGTGACTTTTTCAAGCAAGAATTGAACTCAGATCTTTCTAAATTTAAACACCATCCCTTTTTGTTTTTTTCTAACGTGTAGCACTTTTAACTTGGACAATGTCCATTCATTCAGTGGCCAAGTTCAAAAGTCTCTACAAATTTTGATCCAGGACGACCACAACACACACACAAACAAACAAAACACAGAGCAGCCCTTTCTGGGACTAAATCATTGCCCACATCCTTTCATTGGGAAGTCTTTCTGAGGGCCATGGAGCTATTCTAATATCGCCAAAGAATAGAGGACTTGTTTTTCTCTGTAATTGACAGGCACCTGCTGGAGCAGACCAAATGCATCCAAAGGACTGCCAAGCAGCTTCCAAGGGTTGAGATTCTGTATTCCTATCTCTATAGTCAAACTTCCTATAGGTCCAAGGTGCTACACATATTTAGGAATTTCCACCCCACTCCTGGGCTGTTGTATCTGTCAGCCAAGAGATAATGGTCCCTCCCACGATTCATTAAGTGGCCGGAGTTTTCTTTTACTTATTTGTTTGTTTGTTTGAGACAGAGACAGCAGGGGAGGGGCAGAGAGAGAGAATCCCAAGCAGGCCCCACGCCACCAACACAGACCCCAATGTGGGGCTCAAACCCACAAATTGTGAGATCATGACCTGAACTAAAACCAAGAGTTGGTCACTTAACCAACTGAGCCACCGAGATGCCCCTAGTGACCAGCATTGTTAGCATTTTTTATGTGCAGCTCCAAGAAAACACTACTTCAGAATCAGCCTGAGCACTCAGGATTTGTTACACCACAAAGTTAAATTACAGTTTTGGTTCCATTGAGATTTTTATTTTTATTTTTTTTAAAAGAGGCTGATGATGGTTTCTCCCCCACAAAGGGTTGTTGGAAAGATCAAAACACATATCCCAAATAAGCTTTTAGTACACTTCCTGGCACAAAGTAAATATGCATTATATAATATATATATATTAGCTGTTAATCTTTATTTTCTTTAAAAGGAAACTTCTTAATCCAAATGTGTAGTGTAGACATATTATTTGATTTTGGAAGTGGTATAGAGAACAGTGCTTCTCAAACTTCAGTGTTCCCTGAGGATCTTGTTGAAACGTAGATTCTGATTTGGTAGGTCTCTGGTGAGACCTGGAAATCTGCATTTCTTACAAGCTCCTACATGATGCTGAAACTGCTGATCCAAGGATTGCGATTGGATGTCAGTGGAATCTACGGGGTAATTGATTCATCCTTTTATCACAAATGTTAGAACGAAACATTGCAGTATAGCTCTACATATATTTGTTTTGTTGTTTTTTTTTCCAATATTTTATTGTCAAGTTGTTTTCCATACAACACCCAGTGCTCTTCCCCACAAGTGCCCTCCACCATCACCATTTGTTAAACACCCACTAATTTCAGGAGCTTTGCCAGGCACCAAAGCAGTGAGCAAAATGTCCTGGAGCAGATGTCCTGGAAGTCAAGGGCTGACTGCCCAGGAAGAATTCTCTGGGATATTCCCTGTCTTTGTTGAAGTGTTTCCTTCTATTGATCATTTTTTCAGATGCCCCAAGATCCTTCCCCAGTGAGCTTGCGATCATGTACATAAAAGTTTATTTGGGAACTGCATAAATATTTAATAGTACTATTATATTAAATCAGGGTCCCCACTGTAGTAAGTGACCCAAAACACACATGCACACACAAACACAAAAAACAAACTCAAAAAGCTTGAACAAGAAAAGGGAATTCTTGCCCCACATAGCTAAGAAATGCATGGAGGAACTGGACTCAGGAATAAAGAATTTTATTGTGTTTTGATCTCTCTAGCTGCTGACAGGCTTTTTTTTAAATGTGACTGGGAGTCGTGACAGGAGGGATTGAGACCAACATGGTTACAGATAGCACCAGTTTTTTATCCTAGCAGATGACCCAAGAGGAAAAAGAATTGCCTTTCCAGGCAGTTGTCTAATATTCCAGAGAAGGGCCTCATTGGCCCAGCTTGAGTGACATGTTCATCTCTGAGCCAGTCATATTGCTCAGGACACCGTGGGGTGCTGTGGTTGGCCTGTTGGACCTCACAACTGCGTTTGTAGGAGTTATTGCTGGACATTCCCACCAGAACCACATGGAGTAAAGAGGCAGTTCTCCTGAGGAAATGGACTGTACATACAAGAATAACAGATGTCCACTACTGTGTCCGTCCAGAATTCAGTTGATTTTTCTTAGGTGCAACTGTTCAGTCTTAAGGACAAAGCCTGATTTGGGGTACAAAGATACCAAATTGGAGAAGAAACATATTATAATAGCATGATTTCTTCCTTATAGAGATGGTGTAATTTAAATAAAAATTATGTAAAATTATCTTCAATCATTTTTAATTGCATCAAGACACCAAAATTGTTCTCTGGTTTGGAAGTTTAAGTTATGCTTACTATTCAGCAATTCAGTTTAGTGTATTTGTTAAGTAACCAGAGGCTTTTGGTAAGAGAGAAAATTACTATATAGTTTATATATAGTGCTTTAGTCCCTAGAAGTACAGAGTTCAGTGGGGATAGGGAGAGACTGACATTGAATAAAACTTGCTATTTTTAAGGGCCATATGTGCTCAGTGGAGGTATCAACAAGGGAGATGGACCCTTGTTATGAAGGCACTCTCTTTGTTAGGACATAAGAAGGTATAACTCTTGTTACAAAGGAATCCCATAAAGGCTTCTGAGCAGCAGTATGATAGGCTCAGATATGTGCTTTATGAGGTCACTCTGGCTGCCACATGGACAATGAACTTCAGAGGAGGAGAGGTTCTGAAGGCAGGCTGGGACTCTTTGGCGACAGTTGAGGTGGCAATGATGAGATGAACTGCATGCCTATCCCCTTGGCAAGAGTGTGGGCACATGACATCAGACAGTGGGAGATAAAATCAGGAAGTACTTTGGAGGTAGAATGGACCGGCCATGGCATCTGTGCCCTTGGAGGGGAGAGACTAAATGGCTACAATGAAAAGTAGAGAAAATGATCCATGATTCACTTACCTCTTTATTACCATATACTTCACACTGTGCTAGAGACAATATCTTGTGAATGGGAGTGATGAAGGTGTAAGAAGATATCAAGCATATTTAATGGATAGCCTCGCTGAAGAAAGTATGTGCAGTTGTGAATGTGCATTCAATATAGGGTCCATGTAGTGATCATTTTAGAGAGGCAGGGTACTCTGGAAAGCAGGATGTGTCTATCTGCTTATTTTGTTCCTACCCTAGCTCTGGTCTCCCCAGCTCCCAAATCATAGCCGACTGCTACAGGCTAGTTATTTCCAGCGATAGCATAATACTACCACTGTCATCTGCCGCAACACATCAATCGGCTGGAACTTGGTAGCAAGTGGGTTTTCCATCAACCGTATCCATCTTTCATATGATATTTCAGGGACTGGCAGTGCACTCGCTGGAAGCAGAAATGGTCAGGTTATTTAAGGGCTAATTGGAGTGTCTCTCGCTCCTGGATGCTTCTCTTCCTTGGCTTAGCTGAGCATGCGGAGGAATTCTCTTTTTGTTTTTCTGCAGTCACATTTAACTCTCTCTCTGGAAGCCAAGCAGATTTAATTGTGTAAACATGAGCAATGGTAATTGGGTAAATGAAGTTGGAAACCAAGGTATGATGTTTTTGTTTTGCTCTGTGAGGAAAAAAAAAATAGGGAACTTGTTTTTGTCTGGTGGCAAACCTCACTGTCAGAATTCTGGACAGGCACTTGGCAAGAGGGAATCCCTTTACGAATTCTCATCAAGACCCCACTGAGCTGAAATGTGTCTCTGCTGCCTCTCGGGTTACTGATCAGCCCAGGGACATTTCATTGTTTTATAAACCGCCAGGTCTACGTAGGTTCAGCTATCTGGGTGAGAAGAGTAAGAAATTGTCTTGAGAATTACACACTCAGGTAACATACATACACTGAAGGGCCATGAGGGTGTGTTACTAGACATGTACCTAACTTTCAGCACAGCTGGAGATGAAAAAGTAGATTTTAACAAAATATTAAAGTACGGAGTGTTTTTGTAAGTATATACAAAAAAAGGATCCATAGTTAAATAGCTTTAATTCAAAACTGATTTTTTCCAAATTCTATTTATGCATGATCTTTTCCAAACAAAAGATTTAAGTAAGAGGAGAGACTGGTAAATAATTTTTTTTTTTAGTCCTACAGTCAGAACATTGAGGTGGTCCCACAATTAAAAGACCTCATCGACTTCTGCTTTGAATAGATGGTTTCAGCACACTAGTCTATTTATCCTTATTTCTCCTATTTTTTATTAATATTGCTAGAATTCCATTTCCCATAAGCCTGCAGTAAAATTCATCTTCCCAGTTGAAAATGCAAGCAAACCAAGAAGCAAACTTGGCAGTGGAGTGTGTCCCCCTCACCATACAGATTGCTTTATAAATGAGGAACTATTAGAAAGGAGCAGGTCTAAGGTTAATGAGACACTCATGAAAGAGAGGATTGTAGAAGCTGATAGTGCTCTGTGTCTGCATTGAAGGAGAGGCTATTGTCGTAGGGGGTTTGCTGTGCTGATACCGTAAACCACATGACAGATGGGTCAAGTGCCGATTACAGTATTCTAACATTTGGAATAGCAAGTAACATATTTGATAAGCTGGCAAGTTTTTATATATGATTCAACCCACAATATAAAAGCCACGAGAATTCCAAACTGAAAATAATTAAATGAGCTGGAAACAATCAGATACCACACATTTCCCGCCCCTCCAAAATGACAGATTTTGACATGTTGAAATTCCACAAAGGGAGCAAGAATATTCCCTAGCTCCCTTGGACTAATAATGGCCCTTCATCTGCTTTTGTAAAGCAATTCAGTCCTGCCTCCTCACAATGTCAGAGATAACAGTAAACATTCGCAGGCTCCTTAGGCTTTACAGAGACCTGTCTGTGCATTGTTTCATTTGCTCTTACCGTCACCCCTGCAAGGTACGTAAGAAAGATACTTGAATTCTCACTCTGTAGCTGAGGAAACTGAAGCACAGAGAGCTTGAAGGAGGTGTAAGGTTGCCTAGGAAGGGTAAGTAGTGTGTTGAAGGGGAGAAGCTAGATCTTCCAGCTGTGAATCCGTACATCTGATCATTGGGACAAGGAAGCAGCTATTGACATGGAGGCGTTTGTCATTGAACAAAAGTGTATCTTCTTTCTGTCACTGATGCTGCCACCACCATTCATGTGTCCCCATCTGGATCAGAGCATCCAGTGTTTGCGTTCAGCCTCTGAGTGTCTCGGTAGGGTGGTGCTGGTGACGCCGGTAAGAGTCCCGTCCCTTGTCACACAATGTCATGCCTCTGTCATGTTCCAGGGACCCCCAGAAAGCAGCAGCTCTCCATCCGCGTCTTATCATGTTTGCTTGTTTCGTTGTTCTTTTCGGAGTTTGTCATCTTCCTTGTCACCTTTGTAAAAAAGTCACTTTGTCTCTTTACTTTTTTTTACTGTCTCTCCTCACCTACCTGAGCAGCTCCCCAACCACCTCCTGGGTCTCCTCCACCCACCCAAACGCAGACCAGCATGTTCTTTCAGAGGCTCAAAGGCATGCCTAGGCCAAAACCAAGTACTGTAAACTTCTACCATCATTTTACTCAGCAGCTTTCTAGCTTAGTTTGCTTTTCCGTTCATTTTTCTTCTTGAAATTGTGCTTCGGTTTGGAACACTGAACTGAGGCTCGGGCTCTCGAGTTTGACACCGTAGGTTTTGCCACAGTCGAAAGAGAGCATTTATTTCCAAATGTCCACATTCTTTTTCGTCTCTAGCTATGTCTGACATATGCAACATTTTCAAATCTCAATGTCAGCACAAAATAACATTGTTGCATAACATTTTGCATGACGATTTTTTTATATGTTATGAGCTTCAATTCTGTTGTATGAAATGTTTACTAAGTATATCGTAGTTCTAGCTGCCCTTCCTCAGTGCTCCAGCTAGTGTATGATTGGGAGATAGGAATGTTGCAACACATTTCAAGACAGCAGAAGTGACAAAAAAAAGCATGTTGAAGCACAAATTTCTCCTTGACCTCTGCTGGGGGAGGTGGGAGGGAGGACGTGCTAGAGGATTTTGCACAATATTTTCTTTAAAGACAACATCTTAGAGAAGTTGTGTCTGGTATCATTTTTGCCATTTAGCTAGTCAGTTAACTACGCAAATGAAGAAGAAAATAGTATCATATCTCAACAAAGTGGCTTGATCTACGGATGATGGAATTGTAGCCAATTAATAGGAAATGAAAATCTGCTCCATGGGTTAATTGGAAGATCAAGCCTCCTAGATTAAAGGATCCTTAACCTGCTTATGTTAATGGTTGCATGTTAAAGTAAAATTGCAAAAGGTTTTATTAAACATACTGTTTGTATATATACATCAGGCATACACATATCTGTGTACATGTGCACGCACGTATAGAATGACTGCATGCACATATACACTTTATGTGTATCTATCAATATATATCGTAATCAATCTAAGAGTACTGCATATTAAAACAAATCTTCAGGTGGTCCTAGCTTCAGCATCTTGGATTTCTCCAAACATAAAAATCAGTCACAGCTTTTAAATAAAAGTGCATACAGATATTGGTAGGAATTACTTCATGTCTGTACCATGTGTCACAGCTAGAATTCCCCTAGATTTGTTCTTTATTCTTCAAGCTAGAGATTTCGAAGATGTGCCCCGAGTGGGATTTCCTGCAGATTTGTATTAATGTGCAGGCTTGTCTGGTTACTAGGAAATGTATGTAAGTGTGTGGTGTGTGTATGTGGATGTATGTGTCAAATGGGTAATAAGCATAGGATGAGGAATTTGCAAATTGATGTGTAAATGTGAATATCAACTAATAAAAAGTAGTAGCCTGTGCATGTTTACTATCAAAATGCAAATACCTCATTCTACACATATTACTCAAACATATATACACAGTATGTTTGTAGAAATGCCTGAAAGTCCACTTATGAAATTATAAGCGGGCCCTGTGCCCCCAGAGCACAGAAATCAATCTGGTCACTCTTTCTCCATTCAGTCATTGCTCTAGACCAGGCAATGAGCTACCAACCCCACACTCTGCACACATCTTCACCCTGAGTGTTAGATAGTCCCTGCCCGATATGCACACTTATGTCCCCTGCCGCCCCCTCATGTCCTAACCCTACCCGGTCATTTCCACATGTGCACGGTACAAACGATGGAATGTCCCATTGGCCTGAATCCAGAAAGCCCACTTTCACTCCAGTCAGGGGACCCTGTTGAACTGAAACTCTCAGCACCTCGACAGTCTTCCCCAACCCCACCTGCCATTCTTCATTTCTATTGGCTGAAATACTCTTTTTATACAGTGCTTCACTGAATTTGTTTTTCATCATTAAACCCCAAAGTACTAATCATCTGATGTTCATCGCTTGTCCAACAAATGTACAAAGGGAAATTATACGGCCCTTTTCAATTTCTTTTGTAAATTAACAATCACCTGTTACTTTGTTTAAGCCTCATCTCTCCCGAACCCCGCCCCGCCAAACAAGGACAACACAAATAACAGCAAAACCTTCCTGTGAAGTATTGAGTGATTTTCTCTAGTTAAGAAAAAATCCTGAAGCCAAAATTGATCTTCTTTAGATGAAGAGAGAAAAATAAGTTCTGGAAGTCATTTTGTGCACATATACACCTGGCTATGGACTCACACTAACGGATCCTATTACCATTAGAACCCGTGTGCTCCAAACAATTCTGAGGCTCCGGAAGGTTTAAACATGAAATAGAGGATCCTCTGTGAGTTCAGACTGGTTAAAGTCCAGCAATTTCATTGGCTGAGAAAATCTTTAAATTTTAAAGAAAAATATTTCCCCCAGGACAGAAAGTTTCTAATTTTTGGTAACATAATGACATCACCGAACATTCATGAATCCAGCTCTGCAAAAGACTCACCATCAACCAGGGTTCAGTTTGTTCTTGAGTGAGATCAAAACACAATGCTTTCAGCACAATCAAAATGCACAACAAAGAACCGTTTTTGAGGACATTGTTGCCACCCACCTGATAAAATTTCAGTCCTACCAACCAGTGGCACAAACTACCACCACTTCATCCAGTCCTTGACCCCCAATGCCCTTTTAATGATTCTATCCTGCCTTCTGCCTAATAGCCCAGGAATATTCGTTAACTTGCAGTTTCCTCCCTGGACAACTTCAAACAGCCAGACCTTTTGTTCTGTTTGTTCGAAGTGAACATTCCTCTACCTGTTAAACATGCAGACCTGGAATGAAAAATAAAGCTTGAGTATCAAACGTTCGGGGACAAATCCAGGAAACAAACGTACAGCACTCAGGGGTCAGATTCCTGCCTCAGGTAGCGCAAACACGGTCTAGAGAGCGATATGAGATAGGACACGTATGCTGTCTTTAAAGAACGTGTGTACAAACTGTCACTAAATTTGAAACGGGCTGTCATAAACCTAATATAGCTTACTATGGAAATTTGCTGCTGGAGCACTGCTTTTTCTTAATATGTCTTCTAATGAGGATGGTGATAATAACAAAATGGCTCTATAGTCTGCTCACTACTAATTACGTGGCACTGAACATTTGCATGAAACGTAAAAAAAAATTGGTGACTATTTGACATGTCTTATCCACTAGTTCTAATGGCCACAAAACTAGCCCGAAGCTCTCGCTGAATTTTAACACAAATTCTTGTACTACAGAAAATGTAGGCCGGTTAATCACTCCCGCCAAAAAGCTCGAAGACACAATCCGTCTTGCTGAACTAGTCATCGAGGTTCTCCAACAGAATGAGGAGCACCACGCGGAGGTGAGCGGGTGTGGCGGGAAACGTTTCTCGGGGCGCCCCTTAGCGGGAAAGTGCAGAACCCAGTCCTCCCAGCCGTGCGAATGAAGGAGATGCCTTAACACCCGTGTTCTTTTAACCGGCCTTGTAAAGAGAAGGAAAGTGGAAGTTTTGCAAGGAGAAGCCCCGGGAAGGTCGTTTTAAAACAAACAAAAAGTGGCTGCATGTTGTGTATTTCAGCTTTAAGTTTTCAGCCGTTTCTAGCGACAAGCCGAAGAGGTGAGTGTATTTTAAAGATAACGTATTCTAGCAGCATACGGTTGTCATCCAGAACACACATGATACTTTTTGGTCTTTTGTGGTTGTTGTTGTCGCCACCACTGTTGTTTTTATTTATTTTATTTGGTGTGTGGATTGCAGGCCCTGTAACATACTCCACTCACACTGGAGCCCTCGCTCATTAATCTTGGATGACCTAGGTTCCTAAACAGCAGTGACGGAAGCAAATTATTCTGTGTTGTTCAACTTGTCGATTTGCCAACATACGTCTAAATAAATACAACCTACTTTTCCTTTTTCCTTTTTCTTTTACGAACCACTGTCATAATGATCACTTTGATAATAATTATAAACGAAGGGATTTCAAGGCTAACTAAGTCTCAAAACTGAAAGGACTTAAACAACCCAACCCTTCCAAAAAAAAAAAAAAAAACTTCAAGATTCCATTATGGTCAAACTATTTTATCACTTCTTGTTTCTTTTTTTTTTTTTAATGTTTTATTTATTTTTAGAGGAGAGAAGCGTGTGAGCAGGGGAGGGTCAGAGAGAGAGGGAGACACAGAATCGGAAGACAGGCTCCAGGCTCTGAGCTAGCTGTCAGCACAAAGCCCAACGTGGGGCTCAAACCCATGAACCGTGAGATCATGACCTGAGCCGAAGTCGGATGCTTAACCGACTGAGCCACCCAGGCGCCCCTCACTTCTTGTTTCAAAACCACGATTTAAAACTCCTCTTAAAATAAGCTTCTCGAAAATTGCACTAATTTTTACTCTTCCTCTCCATTCAGTTCTACAGCAAAAGGGGAACCAAGGCATTCCATAAAAGCCATTTCTCAAGCACTTAAAATGATCATTCCATGATACATGAAAATTGACAGTATAGTCAAATAGTATATACTACACCACAAATCCAATCATCCCAACTAATGCCTGATTGCGTATTTAAATTTCCTCCCTGTTTTTCTACTGTTCCACTCAATCATGGCTGATCGTGGCAGGGAAAAGAGGTATGTGATGAAGCCGAATGAGCCAGCCACCTGCTGTCGTAGTCTGTGCATGCCCTTTCAGCACCATGTCTCCTCCTGGGACTTTTCCTGGGTGCTCCTGCTTTCTAACACTGACCCGAGGAATGTAACAGCAACTTCCAGTGGACTGCTTGTGAAATGGCCCTTCACGGCAGGGTAAATGTGGGGGCCCTCTTGTGCGTGCATGAAGCGAGTGATCTACTTAACAACAAGTGCAGTTACATCCCAACACGCGCCTCCTACCTGCCTGGATCCTGTCCTTAGCCTGTCTTAGTTTCCTACGTCCGTCTGTACTTACCTTTCTCACAGCAGATGAGTACCCAACGTAGTAACCAGTAGCTAGCCAGAGCGATACTAATCTTCCTCTACAACTGTCTGTATGTGAATCATATATACAGTATTTATATATAGAGAGAGTGCCAAAGAATCATGATTTCCCCGAAAACCTCCTAAGAACGGGGTGAAGACCCCTTGGGGTGAGTGTAACTAACTCGAACAAGCGGTGCACAGCCAGGAATGAGAAGAGGGGCCGAATCAACCCCCCTTCAAACATGGACACTTAGGACCTACCTCCTGACATATAAAATTAAGTTGGGCTAGAATTTTTTTCAACTCCATCCTAGAGGACCTCTTTTTCAGATTGGGGGCCTTTGGGGTTTAAGCGATGGTAGGTATGTTCTTTCTGGGTGTCCACCAAATCACCTCCAGGGCTCTGTGTGGGTTCTGACCTGCCCTCCCCTGATTTGAATATGGAGGTTTTTCCCATGCTGCCAAACCAAATCTACACGTTTCTGAAGACCTGGGTACAAAGAGTCTGGTTTTCCTCAATCACAGCTGGGCTGTTGTGCTTTTAAGTAAAAGAAGAAGAAAAGTGACAGACATGCTTGATTTGTAATCACATTATTCTCTGAGGCATGGTGGAATGATGGATATTTCCCCAAATTACTCAAAAGAGGTACCAAAGGGATGCTGATATAACAAAGAAGACATTTTTTTGTTTCACTTTTCCAAAAATCCACTTTTTTTTCCAGTAAGTGCTAATCATCATCTTAAACTGCCCTAATAACCATCATCATAAAAATATTTTAATCTAATGCATTGAAAAGCCATTTGGGGTAAATAAATAGGATAGAAGTAAATCCACTTCTCTTTCCATTTACTAACGTTAGAAGGCAGACTGAAACCTTCAGCATAGGTTGGAATTGGGAGACTTGGTTCAGTTCTCGAGAAGTACAGGATGATTTCCCGAATTATTAATTTCACCCAATCACGAAACGTCATTAATGCATCAAAGGTTACCTATCTGCTGAGCACTGAGGCAACCTACCTCAGTGTCTTTTGGAAGAACAAGGAGACATAAGGTAGTCTCGACCTTCAAACAATACAGTGCAGAGTGGCCAGGAGCGCTGAGTTTGAATTCCAGCTTTACCTGCTCCTTGCTTTATGATTTTGACCTGGTTACTCAACCTCTCATAGCCTGTAAAGGAGAGATAATAATAGAATCTACCTCATATGGTCGTTTGGGGATGGAAGTCTGCATTAAGTAGGGCGTCTGGTGTTATGCCTGGCGTGTAATAAATCCACAACAAAGCTTGGCTGTTGAATTATTAGGGACAAATGGATAAGGAAGCAAAATATATGAATATGTGATCATGAGAAAGAGCAAACCCTATGTGGAAAGTACCAAGTGGATGGTACAGACAGAATATGTGAAAAGAAGAAGGGGTTCTTTTCAAGGTGAAAGGGTCCAGAAGGGCACCACCATTTGTTCTGAGCATTCGCTTGTTACAGATACAATCACCGGGAAGGCCCTTAAAAGTTGCCGATGCCAGGGTCTCACCCCAGCCCAACGAGTCAGAATCTCACAGGGAGGAGCTGAGTATTAGTAATTTTTAAAACTGCCCAGCTGATTTCAAGGTAGAGCTGGGTCAAGAACTCCCTGAACTACAGCTAAAGAAGTAGAATTTGCTCTCCGGTATGTTTGAGACGAGGTTTTGCTGCCAACAAGAAGGAAGTAGGAAGATTTTTTTTCCTACTGACTAGTACTCCCTGCATCTTCTCTGATTGCTCAGATAAACTCAAGAAAATCACGAAACACTCAGCATGGATCTTGGCCACGGAGCCGTGGTGTTCGGTGGCACCACACAAATGAATGTGACAAGTAGGACTTACCTCTGTCACCAAAAACCAATCCCTAGAACCATTTTTAATTCCGGTACAAAGCAATGAAATACCCCAAGGGAAAACATTCTCATCAGCTGGAAATACGTCACATCTACAGGCAAGCACGATATGATGATAGTGGTCACGTTTATTTCTTAATTTCAGCTTAATTCTGCTCTGAGAGCTGAAGTTATTCCCACATGCATGCACACATGCATACGAATAATGGCCTCATGTACCATTGCTCCCCCTTTCCAATCTCTCTCTATGTATACGTATGTATATGTATATATGTATTGTGGTATACAAAGGGGTACATATATATATACATGTAGTTTGTGACAAAATATACAGTGTGTTCAGTGTGGTAGACTGTATTTCCAAAGCATACGTCTTTGCCTTTAAATAATGAAATGCACTGGGTAAGTATTCAGAAGCCAAAGTACAACTCCTTATTATCTTTGAAAAAAGATCTCCAAAGACTTCGGATGGCCACAGACTTTGAGTTCAACTATGTACCAAAATAGCATTCACTTGTATGAGCAAGCATAAGATAAATATAATTGTTGGGTTTTGTTTGTGTGTGTGTGTGTGTGTGTGTGTGTGTGTGTGTGTTTTAATTTTCAAGCTTGTCTTACCCAACCCATACAGATCCTGTTCATTTGATTGAAATTATGATAATGGCTTTTTGATTGTGACTACCCTTGCCAGAATCTTTTTTCCAGAACCTTCTGACTGGGTTCTGGAAGAGTTACCTTGGGTGGACAAAGATTTCGTCCTCATTTCTCATCCAACTATTATATTTAAATGATCTTCACTCTGGAATCCAAAATTTGTCTGCCAGACTTCAATAGGGATAATTCACGTCACAGTAGTCATTGTTCTTTGAAGGGTAACTTATCTACCTACCTATTCATGCAACAACTATAGATAATTGCTCAATATTTTTAAATTCCAGTGAGGCACTAGTCTCTCTGTAGGTAGTAGAAGTGGGTGCTTATTTGGGCCTCTGGTTTGCAACGTTTAAATAAACCTGGTAAGAACCAGGCATGAGGTTGGGCTAAGAAATTTGTAATTGAAGACATTTAGGATTGGTTTTTTGTTCTTTTTTTCCCCCCCCTGTCATCCTAGGGCAAAATCATATCTGGGTAGGCAACTCCGTCTTCCCAGTAACTGTTTACTTGGACTTACCCTGAAGCTATAAAGTTTGTAAAATCACTAATGAAGAAGTACCAGCCAACATTTGGTGTGTCTTGTGAAGTTTGCAAACATCCTGCATCAGGATTAATGAGAGTCATCCCGCCATCTAGAATTGGGGGTGGGAGTAGGACTTCAGCAAGTTCCAATATTTAGAAGGTCTCTGCCTAAAACATGGGCGGCTGGGCCAGCTCCGGGAGTGGGGCAGAGGGTTTCTTCCTCTGCCGGATTTAGCCAGGTAGTCAATGTGGAGCCAGCCCCACACCCCAGGGCACTCATGCCCAGGCAGGAAAACTACAGTAAAACCTCATCAATTCAGACACAAATACTTATGGCCGTTCAACTGCAGCTGTGACTTTTTTCATTTTTCTGAAGTAGTATGTTTGCCACTATCCCCTCTTTCTCTGGGAATTCAAGGCTCTTCTCGCAAGTTTTATCCCAGGACCTGTGATGTAAAAGCATCTCTTTGACTTCACTTTAGGCGTCAATGTGTCTATGGTTATTAGAAGTTGAAAAAACTACATTTATGGCAACCAGCAAATGCCTTTTACTTTAGTGCCCAATTACAGACTGCATTTGAAAGCAGTGAAATGATATCTCTTTTTAGAAAACCCCATAATTTAGGGTTTTTTGCAGACAGACGAACATCTCTCTTCTCCCCTTACTCTGAGTCGGTGAGGTTTTACTGTAAATTAAAATGGAAACAGCAGGTGTCTATTTCCAGCCAAGCTGACCTTGCAGAATGGTCCATGACTTGATTTTTTCCATTTAATTTGCAAACCAGCCACATGTTGATAAAGGAGAAGTAAGTAAAATGAAATCTCATGAAAGAAGAGAGGTGGACCCTGATTCTGCCTCCTAGTGGCTATTAGAATATTCCCCAAATAACAAATGAATCACAGAAGAGCTTGGCCATCGAACAAACTCTTTTCATTTATGGAATTATTTCCATAATCATCTTTCATGTTTCCAAACGCCTTCCCATCTTTTTTTTTTTGGTGAATGCTCCGGAAAGTGTTTCCCATGTAAATACTTTATGGCATTGGGGGTGGGGGTGGGGGTATGAGATGGGCTGGCAATTTGTTTTTGTTTCTCTGCTCTCTTTGAAATCAGAAAAAAAAAAAAAAAGGGCCTGTTGACACTGCCACTTCATTCTGCATGCTCCCTGCCAGAAATGATTAGTCAACATGCATGCATGCCTTTGAATGGCATTCACATCTGGCGTAGTCTGATGTGAATGTTGCCTCTGAGACCCTGCACAATGATTTCCAAAGACCCACGTGCATGAAAATGAGTTACTTCACTGATATTTTTTGGTTTTCAATGTACATATGTGTCCAACCCCAGAAAAGTAAGTCCTGAGCTTACCGAGTGCTTCCTAGAGTCAGCCTGATCTTTCCTACAGACAGGATGCAAAACCAGAGGCTCCCTGCTTAACGAGACTTTGACTCAAAAGTTTGGTGACAATTGCAACAATGGTGTCCTTTGCCTTGGTATGAAATAGGAGTAGCCTTACCAATGTGTAGAGAAATATGAGTTGCTGAGTTTGTTTGAGACCACAGCCAATGAAGCCCAGATGTATAGATATAAGTGAATAATAATTGCAAATTTTCAAGTTAGACCAGCAGAAAACCCACAAACACAGTGAAGAAACTCCCAAATTCTAATACCCTAGAGCAAGAGCTAGCCAACAGCGGTGACAAGGAGCATGACTCGAAACGTACTGGATTATTGTAAATTGAACAGAAATTCCACGTCTGCCATTCCTACAGCTACATCCTCTGACCAGCAGATCAGAATACCCTTGAAGGCAGGCCTGGAATTATGAAAAGCATTGCCTTGGGACACGCAAGAGCCCAGCTGTATGAAAAATGCTGTTCTTTTTACAATAAAATTACCAAATTTTGCTGATGCATTGTTAATCTTGACCAGTAAGGGCTTGACTTACATCTTTGGTGGGAGAGAGACGCTCATTGCCTCTTTGTCTGTTGTTTTTCTGCCAAATTTCAAAGGCCTTTGCGTGGTGGTCAGATTTGATGGTGGAGCATGCCGAGACGTTCCTGTCACTCTTTGCAGTGGACATGGATGCAGCGTTAGAGGTGCAGCCCCCAGACACATGGGACAGTTTTCCACTGTTTCAGCTGCTGAATGATTTTCTCCGTACTGATTGTATGTATCGTCTTTGACTGGTTGACTTTTCTAAGTAGCGTGCAGATAAGTAGACCTATAATAGATAAATCTGTAAATAGAGAAATGAAATGTCTCCTCCATCCCAGACAGACTACAGGCTAGTGAAACCTCCTCATAGTTTTCTTATTACTTAAATAAACCCACTAGCTTACAGCTCATGGCCATTCTTGTTTTTCCAACAAATGTCCTTTGCAGGGAAGCTCTCTCTTCACTAAGCAGAAGAACCCAAGAGCTGTGGGATAAGCCGGACACATGCCTGTGTGGTTTATTTGCTTTTGAACAAGCTAATTAACTTAACCTCTTCATATTTTGAAATTTTTATTGAAAGATGTTTTCTAGATGAAAAACAATTTCCAGCTAAATAACACCCCAAGCATTTCGGTATCTTACGGCAACACATAGCCACAAAATAAACCTTCCTTCCAAGAAGTGATGAAGGAGGGGAAGGGTACAGAATGCTCTTTCTTTCTGGGAATGTCACAGGAGGAAAGGGAGTGGGTGCAAGGAAAACCTGAAAAACAGTTGTCAATTATTGTTTTTACTGTTTTTTCGAGGAGCATGATTGTTTTTCCTTTTTAGAAGAACAAAACAAATGAGTAAAATGTTTTTGAAGTCTGTCTTCCTTCCACACAGATTTAAGCATGAGCTTCAGTGCTATTCATGTATTTTATTCCCCACCCCACCCCACGTCTTTTTCGCCTCCCCTAGAAACAGTATGTTTAATAGAGAAGACAATCCCTTCTGTATGTACATTGTATGCTGATAAAACAACTGTGGGTTCTTACCGAGCTTTTGCTTATCTGTTTTAGATAATTTGTGCAATGGAAAATTTCACAAACACCTGCAAGACCTGTTTGCCCCACTTGTGGTTAGATATGTGGATTTGATGGAGTCCTCAATTGCACAATCCATTCACAGGGGCTTTGAGCGGGAGTCATGGGAACCAGTCAAGTAAGGAAGCCTCTTTTGATACCATCGGAGTTTGGGTGCAAATGGCTGGACAGTCATACAGAAATGGATTAACGGTGTCTTACAGTTTTTATTGTTAGCATGGACAGAGTGCAGACACTTTACATGTTTCTAACCATACACGTGGGGGAGGGAGGAAGAGGTTGAGAAATCTTTTATGAAGTGAAATCTTTGTTTTATTGCCCAAGGTAAATAAGAAATAAGGGCTATAAACCTGGCTGTGATGTTTGTACTATGTATCTGACTCCAGCGGTGAGACCCCTAGGAATTCATGTTTCCCACAGTGTGTTCCATAAGGGTCTAGGCAAGGGGACCGCAAACTCTCTGTAGAAGGCCAGAGAATGAATATTTAGACTTTTCAAACTGCACAGTCTCTGTCACAACTACTCAGCTCTACTGTTGTAGTGAGAAGCCAGAAACAGACAAAAGGCAAATGAACAAGTGTGGCTGTATTCCCATAAAACTTTATTTTCAAAAAGAGGAAACTGTCCTGTGGGCTATGGTTTGCCATTTCCTGGTCTGGGTTTTTGAGATGCACTTGGAGAGAAGAAATCTCTGTGGCCAGATATGTTTAGAAAAGTGTATATACCCCACTCATCCAGCCCACACCTATGTCTCCTGGAGAACCACAAAGCACACCAGCATACTTGAAAACTCTGAGAACATGGTAATACAGACCTTTATTTAACTCTCTTTCACCTGGAGCTTCCTAAATGTATTCGGCCTCTTATTGTTTTCAGTGGGGCATCTCTCCTGTAGGACCAACTGTAGGTATAAACTTGGCAATTTCCACAATTGCTTAGCAAAGTTAAATCCCCCTTGGAAAATGTCTGGCAGATTCAGTATCACCTCTTTTCCCAGCAAGAAGGTGGGCCGTGACTCAAGAATGTCAGATGGTCAGTCTCAGACTCCCCTTCCTAGAGAAGTAGAGGGCTCCTAGGTGTAAAGATTTTTCTGGTATTGTTTGAAAAGCTCCACTAAAGCCTGGTATTAGCTTTGCCCTGTCAGATTCAGATTCTTTTTTTTTTTTTTCTATAAGAAAAGCATTGTGTTCTTTCTTGTCCTTTACATCTTTGGGAAGTAGCAACCAGTTTGGTGCTACATGGGGGTATGCACAGCACACTTTGAGGTACTCCAGAACAAATATCTAAAGCATTTTCCCTCAAGTTAGAGGACTTGACTCATGCCCTGTCTCTATGCAGTTTTCTGGATTAAGATTCTTCCTCTATTATTACACTGCATGACTCTAACTGGTAAAGAAATGAGTGTAAAATAGCTTTCTCAGCCACACTCCCTCCACCCCCCACATCTTAGCCACAGGAGAAGTTTCTTGACTTACCTACTGAGAGCACGTTAATAGGCAGTTGCTCTTCATTTGCAAGTACCAAGAAAGCTAAATTTTGGCTTGTTATTCTCAGGTTTATAGCCTTCTCTTCATATGGCCCTGCTGACTTTTAACTCATGAGAATGAAACTGGGTCCCTTAATGATAAAGCATGAACGAGGGACTGTATTTTTTTTTTTTTTTTTGGAAATGCTCATTATATTCAAGATAGTTGTGTTGTGGAGAACAGCCAAGAAAAGGAAAAGGTTCAAATGAGTAATATTCACATTTTCAAAATAGTAATGATCTTGAAATAGCTTTTACGTACGTGGGTTTAAATGCAGATGCTGTTACTACCAAACATGGGAGGAAATGATTGGTTTCTGTCACTATTGACTAAAGGGCCCCAGAGTTAAGGGCTTTGCCCTCCACTTACCAGCCAGAAGGCAAGGCTTTGAAACTCAAACTGTTTTCCCCTCTACAAAACTGACTTTTTAAAATGTCCCTACTCGGTGTCTGAGAATTGTCATGAAGCTCTGGGAGAATGTCACTGATGTCATTTTATAATCTGCTAAATTCTCCGAGCAAATATCTGCTCTTCCTCTTGAAGCACTAAATATTCTCAATACCATCAGAAATAAGGGTAGAATCAAAATTATTTTCACAAAAAGAAGTGTTAGGGAGGGTTTTATTGGGGATTTCTTTTTTAATGATTAAAAGAATAAAGTTTGATCGCTTGGATCAGTAATTGAAAGATCTGATCATTAGTGAAGGATTAATAGTTGTGAATAATAGCCTGGGAATGTTTTATGTAGATGTGGGGTTTTTTTTTTTCCTCAAGTAGCTTTTTGCTGTCTCAAACTGCTCTTGGTTAGTGACTGTGATTGTGGCCTGTTCAGTTCATGGTAAATAGTACATACCTTTTGGAGTATATGGATATTTGAAAGTGCCAACAAAAACATACATGAAGTTACAATTCTTTGAACCCACACACATTTTATTAGCTGATTTGTAAACAGAATATGGATGCTAGGACAGATTTGCAGAATGACCAGCACAATATGAAGGGCAAAAGGAGCTTGGGACATGCTTTTATGTGCTAACAGTGAGTCTCTCTATACTTCTTATCACGTGAAGAGAAAGTACAAACTCTTATCTGACCACTAGTGAAGAAGCAGAGATTCATTTTCTTTTTTGTATTTTTTTTCCAAGTAAAGAATGATCTTTTTGTAATTTTTTTATTATGTTTACTCAGAAACTGGAAACTGACTTAGGTAAATAGATTTAGTTTGTTCAGCCTTCTCTAATTTTACTATGTGTTCCTCCAGTACACTCACACACACACAGAGATGCACGCATGCATACACACAGATACATACACAACACACACACACACACACACACACACATACACACACAGCCTTTCCCTCAAATGATTGTTAGATAGCTCTGGTCTTCCATTTTTCAAAAGTTGTGATTACAGGCATGTGATTATAGGTAAAATGACTGAGAAATGCATTGTGAAGCTTACTTTAAGAGAAACTGGCATTCAAGATGTTAAAGAAAAACAGCTCTGAAAAGAAAATGCTACTGATGTATTGAGTTTGCTAAAAACAGAACAAGAATATTCTTTATTCTTCAGATTTTCTTATTTCAAAAACTGGACCTGCAATATGAAACAGAGAAATAATCCTTTGAGCTTGATACAACTGAAGCTATTTTATACAAGGAGTAACATGGTCAAGTCCTATTGCTGCTTCTCTCCAGAAAGATGACCTTCCATCTCTGCAAGGGAGAAGGAGCAGTTGCATCTCTGTGTCCCTGAAGCCAGATCAGAAGTCATGATCAGAATCTCAGTGCATTTGTGGGAAATGCCATAGTCTAGTTTCTAACCACAGCTGAAGGCTGTCAGCCTGTCAAGAACAGGCACAAGCTAGAGTCCATAGCTCTCTCATAGGCATCCATTAGGCAAGGTCATGGGCTGTTGCTGGCCAGGCTGTTCCCAATGCTCCCTGCAGCCCTGAACATGAGCCTTGGTTCTAACCAATGATGGACAATGTTTCTACCAGCTCTTCAGAGTAGGCTCCTTGTTAGTTGAGTAATCGTGGCCTTCAATGTGGAAGCAAACTTAGAAAGCATGTAATCGAAAGCTCCCCAGGACTACTACCAACTACCTGCTCCACACCACCCTTTCCTTGACAGATCATCTCTCGATCTCCACTTAAACACTTCCAGGCACAGGGAATCCACACTTCATGGTTACCCATTTCAGGTTAAAAGGGCTCTGAATGATTGCACTAGACACTATTCTTGACATGTGCACCCTGAAAAATCTGGGTTTCTCAAAATGCATTCTACCTCTCTCTGCCTGAGATGTACATGTGAAAAGTATTTTTTAAATAACTTCATTTTCCAGATTATCAAAGATATCAATATCTTAATAAACTATCAGACCAAAGGCACCTTAGTGACATGTAGGTGACCTGGTATGAAACAGACTGAGAGGAGTCTGAACTCCTGACTCTGCCATTAACTTGCTGGGTGACCTTGGGCAAGTCAGTGTCTGACCCCCAGTGTCCTCCTTTGTAAAACAAAGACTTTAGATACCCAAGGCTTTTTCAACACCAGCATGCTGGAAATGTGATTTTCCATATTCACCCCATATACACATTTGTGACCAGTGCCTCCCTAGCACCTAGAACAGAGCCTGGAACACAATAGATGCTCAATAAATAGTTGTTGACTGACCTTTATTAAGGAACTATACAGCCTGGAAATTACAAGGATACAATAGAAAAACTGTGGGGATGAGAAAGAGAAAAAAGATATAACCCTCTTGTCTGGGATCTCAATCTAGCTGGGTCTGAGCAACATACGCACAGGAAAAATGACTTTAAATATTTACCAATGTACAAATAATATAACAAAGAGTGATGAGAGCATGGAGTAGAAGGGAATGAATCCCAACTGAGGAATCACAAAGGGAATAGCTTGGAGAGTAAGATTTCCAGAAATATGGGGGAAGTAGGGTATGAACTAGAAACAGTGAATGTTTGATTTTGGCCAGCATGGATTAGGAAGGAAGCAAGCTGTAAGGTTGGAAAGTTGATAGGGAGGTTCTAAAATCCCATGAAGTTTAGAACTTTATTCCTAGGTCATACTCTTCAAACAGGTGCTTCACAGCTCCCAGGCTGGTAAAAATTGGTTCTTGGCAGGAAAGAGGGGCAACAAAATTTTACCCTTGTTATGTAAATGTATAAAGCACAGGTCTACATGCAGTACATAAACAGATATGCAGTACACTGGTGGTATGAAACTCTCACAGGGAAGGCAGGGGGGGATATGATGGTGATAATTAATAAAAGGTAGGGAAACATCATCCTAAACTATAGGGAGGTATCAAAGAGTGCCCACACCCCCAGGCAGGGATTGGACCTAAGGATAATCATAAAGAAAAGCTTTAGTGTCTAGCACACCAAAAGAAGACAAGATGTACTAGGTATATTCATGCAACAAATGGCTCATAAAGTGGAAGGCGTTCTGAATCTCAAATCTAACCCCATCCAGAAGCCTTTGAGAGAAAACCCAACCATATCTTCTCTGCATGGAGACACAGTCTTGATTAGAATTTATTCTAGAAGTAAGAGATGTCTCAACCTCTGGTTATTAATCCCTAGAAATGAGTCATACACATTTGTGACATTTATCCATGTGAGACAGAGATAGAGAGCCGATGAGAATTTTTAAATCCAATGATCCAGAGACAGGCCATTTGACCTAAATAAGAGTCACCACCACCCCCCCCCTTTTTTTAGCAGAGTGCCCAAAATGAATGAGTCTAATTTTTTCAAGTTTGTTTGTTTGTTTGTTTGTTTTAGTAAATACAACCAACACAGGGCTCAAACCCATGACCCTGAGATCAAGAGTCACACATTCCTCCAACTGAGCCAGACAGGTGCTCCAGAATGAGTCTCATTTTTGATGTTATCAGTTGTTGGGATTACAATTCACACTTCTTACACTATCCAGAGATGTCCCATTATGACTCTCACAATGAGGCCTGTGATGGACTTGTTTTAGGTAGTTACTAAAGGACAATTTGTTACCTCCATCAGCAGCTCCTGGAGCAGATCTGACCTGAGTGCTATTAGAAAATTCTCCTTTTTCTCATGTATATTATGCTTGGAATTGCCTCTTTGACTAATAATGTAAGTTATTAACATCCAAATGAAATATTAGTAACATTAATAGTACACGATATTATTTTGCTAAATGCAGAAATAGCAAGCACGTTTTAGTCTTTTAAAAGTAGGGCATTATTGTATGTCACATGAAGGAAATGGTTCTACATGAGTCTGGTGCAGTAGTCCAGCCAAAATGTCATATTTTACAAATACAATATGCTTTAATATAAGTATTTTTCAAATTTGCATATGCAAAACAAAGCTCATTTCTAATTTGTGTACCCACCATCCGCTAATATGTTTAAATTAAGTTGCTTTTGCATACATCTGTATGTTATTCATTCCTAGCTGCTTTTAATTTGCTTCGAATTGACATTTTAACTTGCCTGGCTGCCGTCTCTGAAGATCTCCTAATTCCTTGATCATTATTCAGTGTGTGTATCATTTAATGATCACATTTGCTTACGTAGGCTTACACATGTCTTAATGGGAATCGCCAACAGTTTTGTTACATGGCAGTGTTTAAGAGCCACCAGGGACTCACTTCAGAGGCAGATTCTCCTGTTAAACAGAGAAGCATCAAAGAAAAAGTTCCATTGTTCCTTCTACTGAATAGTCATATATAGCTAATCTTCTCCTGACCATTTCTAAAAGCGCACTCTTTCCTTCCAAGTAAAGGAGCCAGTTTGCTTTCCCAAAACAGGAAGTCTAAGGGACAAACCTGTGTGACACCTGTTTCCCTTAAGGAAAAGAATGCTAGGTTGGCAATTTTGCATTCTAGGTTTTTCCATCCGGATTGCCATTGTGAAGGAGTAACTTGTTTGTAGAGAAAGGCAGGTGTCCAGACTCTCTGTACGGCCCAGGATTTCTGACCTATCAGGAGGCTTGCCCCGCTAAGCAAGCCCAGAGGCCCCAACCCTTGCAAGGGTTCTGTTAGTCAAACACAGCTTGCCCGGGGCAGAGCTCCTTTGGCAAAACTTACTCTTCTGCAGGATCCAAAAAGAAACCCTTAACTCCCCTGCCAAAGTTCTGTCAACTCCACTTAAACAGGAAGGCTCCTCTCAGATGCAGAGTTAGGCTGGGCTCTACCGTGCCAGTGACTTTGGTTGGATGGAACACCCTTAAAATGCCACTGCAGAGATGCACGGTGCCAGCTCGTGGAGCAGTAAATGCCACCGTCCCTCCCAAGAGATATGGTTGACTCGAGTTGGGGTTTTTGTTTTGTTTTATTTTCTCTCTTTATTCATAAAGTCATCCATCTCTCCTTCATCGCATCAGTCAATCAGTCTTCATTCAAATACCGGAAGCTGATGCAAGGTCACATTTTTAAACTTTTTAATAATTTTACCTGTTTGCAGAAAAACACGCTGCTCACTTAACTTGCACAACTGAATATGCCCGTAACAATCACGCAAATAAAGAAATAGAACATCTCCAGCGCCCCCCAAACCGCTGCATTCTTTCTTCTAGTTTTTATCTCACTTCCAAGTGTGACCACTCAAACAAAGCCACATTATTTTAATTGGGGAGAAGGAGGAATCCCAGAGAGAGAATCCCAAGCAGTCCCCATGCAAATCATCGAGCCCGATGTGGGGCTTGATCCCACAACTTTGGCATCATGGCCTGAGCCCAACCAAGAGTCAGACACTCAAGCGCCTGAGCCAGCCACGTGCCCCATGAGACAACATTTCAAATCCACTTGTGGACCAAGAATTTAGAATTAGAGGTGAACTTGGGATCTTTTTCTTTTCCTAGATGTCTTTTTGGGGTGTGTCAACATTTCTCCATTTTAATTGGACTCAGTTTGGGAGACGTTTCTTTAAGCATTTTGTACAATTACTCAAAGCTAATCCTTCTTCTTCTCGGTGCAATTCCTTCATCTTTGCTATCAGCTAGGACACCCCATTTCACATATACCCGTCTTCAGAAGTAACAGTTGGGAAGGATGCATTCAAGTGGGTCCATTTCCTGTTATGCCTTGGATCTAAAATCTGACCTGAGAAACATGTGTCTCCATCAAAAATAATTTATGAATGAAAGTAGGAAAATGAAAGTATGCCACCATTTGTATCAATCTCAGTTACTTCCCCGGCAGCCCCCGCTCCACCAATGCCGAGAATTCCATACACTGCCCATTCCTAGTATCAGACACATTCTAGACTCTCACGGCAGTGAACTTGGAAACCAAAGCCCCCTCACAGAGGCATTTATGTAATGTGATCATTGTGTATTGGTGTCTGTAAGTTTTCACACTTTTAAGTCACTTTGTGGTTAATTTTTTCCCATTAGCTTTTGTCATCTCTCTCTGAATACCGACCTGTACCCCAGCGCCCCATCTGTGAGCTGTCTTCTGAAGTGTGTTGCTTGCGTTTCCACTGTTGTCTTGCTGTGAACTTAGCCAATTTATTTACAACTGTCACGTGCTTCTGCCACATCTACATTGTCACTGTGATGGTATTTTTTTCTTTCTGTCTGTTTCTTCCACAGGAGTTTAACCAGTAACCTACCCAATGTGAACCTACCCAATGTGAACCTTCCCAAAGTACCAAATCTACCAGTTAACATCCCTCTAGGCATCCCACAAATGCCTACTTTTTCGGCACCGTCATGGATGGCTGCTATATATGATGCTGAGTGTGTATTCAGTTCACATTAGATCTAATTTAAATTTAAGTGATCTTGGCATGGATATGTATTGTTTATTTCTATACATTTTATACAACAGAGATGGAGATGGATAATTAGACATATTTTGCTGATCATACGGAGACAATATTGTTTATTTCTGGCACACAGCGTGTTTGTAAGACGTTTGCTATATATACAGCACTAACAATTTGTCTTACGCCCACTGAACGCTTGAGGACTACGTTTAACTTCCTGAATTCTTTTGCAAAAGGAGTCTGCCCATGTTTTGTTTTATTGTTGTTGTTGTTTTTCTTTTTTAAATTCGGAGTTACCCATTAAAAAATAGTCCCAGAAACCTCTCTGATGGGCTGGCCAGTCCTCTCTTGCCTGATCCAAATCTAAGAGGGAGGCACGTTTACCTAAAAGCTGGGGTTTTCTTTAAATAAAAAATTCCTAGAGACTGTTTAAACCATAAAGCATATTTCGGGTGTCAGCAAATGGCAGGATATAGTAACAGTATGTTCAGGGCTAAATGAAAACTTCTGAATGGATCAAGCCTTAGGAATGTATATGTTATGTAAAGATACTTTCCAAGGTCAAAATACAACATGGAGCATTGGGATCTAGGTAGCAAGAAGATACCTAAATTTGAGAATGCAAGAGTCGAACGACAAATAATTAAATTTTTTGGTTACTGTGTCGTCTGTGGTCTGAGGATAGGACCATTCTTTACATTCATCCATACAAATGCCAGGAACGCATGGGGTTTGTTGTTGTTGTTTTTGTTTTTCTTTTGGTTTTTTGTGTGTTTTTTTGGAGGCCTGGCCACCTTTTTAAAGGCAGCAGCTCGGAGGGTCAAGGGTATGCAGCCACTTCTAGCTTGGGAAGTGGCTCTCTTTTTTTTCTCTTTGTGAGAAGAAGATCCAGCACCCCTGAATTCTATCTCAGGGAAATGAAATTAAAACCACGTGCATGATTTAATAAGTGACATGGAGTTTAGTGGTTCTATACCCTCCTTTGATCCTTTTCTTAGACCACAGCTAATTATAGGCCAGATAAGCTTTTTCTGGAAAGAATAAATTGGCACATTTTCAAAGGGAAGTGTTATTATCAAAGGAATAAAAAATGATCTGAAACTAGCAGTGATGTTTTGAAATGTCGAAATCACATTGATCAAGATGGCCCTCAACATTTTTATTTTTGCAGTAATCCAGGTAGAAACGGGACATTCAGTGACTGCTCTGCTTGTCCTCCTCGGAGTTGCCTCACATTTTTAAAAACCTATGTTCGCTCACAAGTTCACAGTGCAATCATATGGTCGATGTGTCTGATTCTCTTTTAACAGTAAACTAAGACCTCCAAAAATTTATATCTGAAAAAAAACTTCTACAAAAAGTAAATCATATTCATGCTAAGATGACTCTCTCAACAGTTAGATTAGATAGTATCTGTTAAAAATGAAAACATAAAGATCCGAAAGCTTTTCTTACCTTCTTTTGTGCATGCTCTGTGGCCTTGTTTTTGAAAAGATATGAATCAAGACATTGTAATAAAGCAGATAATGGTCTCCATTCAATTAATTAAGGCATGAGTGGGAACACATTTTGGTAACTGCTCAGCGATCAAAATAATCTTGGTGCTATTGCCTTAACATTAACAGTTTATCTTAAAAATAAAAAGAAAATATTCTTTTCCTCATGTCAAAACTTAATAATAAGCTCTTCAAAGAAAAAAAAAACCCAGAAGAATTTTTTGAAACTCTGAAACCAGATGGGTGTCAAAATGTTGTTGTAATAAATACCAATTATTGCATTCATATGTACTTAATGATTTAAAACATACAACCATGCAGTTCCAAAACGGGGTTTAGACTAGACCAAGTTGGGGTTTCTTTTTCCCAAGCATAGGATGGGGTAGGGGGAAGGCTGAACTTGCCCGCATTCCCCCGCTTTTGAACAGTGCTCACGGCAGTATCTGAATAGAAGGCGTAGATCTGCAATCACTCGCAGGAAATGCCTGATTCTATATCTTTTCATAATTCCAGTTTCCTCCTTTGCTACCTTTCATTTTAAGGACGTGTTTCCATGTTACCTGCTCCTTCGTGTCAGATACATCTACATACTGACCTCAGGCTGGTCTGTCCTTGGAAACATTACCCTGTTGGTCCAGGCCGTAGGCTCCCTCTCGGCATGTTGGGGGTTTGTCCCCTCCCCACCCCACAGTAGCTGTGTATGCGTTGATGCACTAGCTATATTTCTCTCTGAAGCATTAATTCAATGCAGCTGGCATCTGTCACAATAGAAACACCCACTCTCATCTGTTTCTATAGACGATGTCAGAACAAGTGGTAATGCATGGTGTGTTGGACATTTTATAAATTACCGTGTTAGCATTAGTGGTATGCGAGGAAGGGGGGGTGGGTGGCCACCCCTCAGAGCTCCAAATGGGACTGTTACCAAAGAGAAAGCCAGCCAGAGAAGGGCAAGAGGGTGAGAGGTGGAGCGTTTTCCCATACACAGGCTTTCGGGGGATGCTCCAGGTAAAAGTTTCTTAGACGTCGTTGTACAGAGAGGAATCAAGACCAATTTCTCCATCTGTACAGGAGGCTGGGTAAGGTGGTGCAATGGTAAAAGAGCTCAGGTCTTGAGCCCTAAAGCTTTGCAAATATCCCTTGTCCGCTCATCTCCCCCTCCCAACCCCCCCCCCCAACTCACCTCGTCCTGGGGCTGCCTCTGCATCAGGCTGGTCGATGATAATTGGAATAACAACCAAACTGAACAAGAATCTTGGACTCAAGGTATCCAGGTGTACTCGTCTTGATTTGAGTCACCCCAGTTTCTTTCTAGCTCTTCAAGAGAGAAAGCAGGTCCTCGCTCACCACTTTGTTAGCACTGTCCTTTTAAAACTGAAAGTCTTGTGCAATCTCCAAAAGACCTCCGCTCTGGAGGGGAGCTGGGGAAATGCATGAAACCCTGAATTTTAATAACTGCATGTTGCCATGTAGTTATTATCTGTTGGGACTGACTTCTCCCTCTGGTCCGTGGCCTTCATCTAAATCATCACATGTGTTAATGTGATTATTAAAAGAAGGCTGATTTTTACCATACATCATTCTTCTGGTCATGGTGGGGCAGCACCTTTCCTCAGACTTCTCGCTGGTCTGGAATGATTGGCTGAACAAAGCAGACTAAGTCATGTATGGTAAAACTCAAAATCTGCCGGCGGAGATTGCCCCCACCCCCACCGCCAACACGCGCCGTTTTTGTATGTTGAAGCCACTGTTTGCCGTAAGCCTTATAGCTCCTGGTTGTCTTTGTGTCAGCTTTCCCAGGGCCCAAGGCCCGTGGGTGACTTTTGGTTTCTGATTTTTATCCTGCCAGTAATGGATCAGGCACTTCAGAAGATCTGTTCTGGAAACTCGATGCCCTTCAGACCTTCATTCGGGATTTGCACTGGCCCGAGGAAGAGTTTGGAAAGCACCTAGAACAACGGCTGAAGCTGATGGCAAGTGACATGATTGAATCTTGTGTCAAAAGGTAAGCCTACGTGGCCTGACGGGCTCTGCATGCCTTCCCCACTATACTCTGACTCAGGGAATGGTAGGCGGCCGCTCTTGAAATGAGCCATAAGTTGGATTTTTGCGGGGAGAAGATGATTGCTTGTCAAAGTCAGCGGGATTGGTGGCCACCCAGGTCTAGCTCTTGTTCACCTGCCCCACATCTGTCCCAAACCCAACCCAATATGGCAGCCAGTTTTTTCACTTAGCTCCATGAGGAAAGGATCCATGTCCATTCTTGCTCTTCTCTGTATCCCTGGTATCTAGCAGTATCTGACACAAAATATTTACTTAATAAATATTTAAGGGCAAAAGTGATAAGTGTACGTGGGAGGGGATTACTAGACGGATAAAGAGAAGTACATGCAATTCTGGAGCCACTATATACAGTACAGGTAGCGGGAATTGATTGCCTTGTAAGAAATGTGCAGGACCTCCTCCGCAACATCGTCTGTTCTATATACATGAACTGAGCACTTACTGTGTGCCAACTCTTAATTGTCCTGCCCCCCATCTAACTAGATATCAATCAGGCGACATTTTGGTTTCCTACAAATTGCCTCTTTTGTCGCTGCAGCATATAGGATTCAGGTGAGCATGCTGCACTTGAAGCTCCCAGGTAGAATGTTCTGAGAAAGTGAAGAGAAGAAAAAGAGAACAATGTGCATTCATTCAACAAAAACTGTTTAGCTCCTCCTATCTGCCAAGCGCTGTGCTACATTCTTGGCATACCATCGAAGAATGAGAGACCACAGCCCATCATTCCTCTTGGAGTATCTATATCTGTGTATCAGACGCAGAGATGAAATTCCTCTGGTTTAACATCATTATCATCACCCTGTCTGTCCCCAGACACACATCCAGCTCCCTTTTCCAGTTCATAATTGCTCCATTATTCTTCCTCCATTCAAAAGAAAAAAAAGAGACCACAGGCAGCACAGGCCACTCCAGATCTTCAGATGTTGCATAACTTAGGTGATGGATCAGTTGTGGGTGACGGGGGCCGGGTTTGTCTGGGAGCAATCTGAGTTTTATATCTTGGAGGAAGAAAAGAGAATAGCATCAAAACTGAGAACTGCAAGGACAAAAGAACAACACTGACCCAGGCAGGTGAGCCTCTCAGCAGGAATGAGGAGAAGAACTACCTGCCTCGGGGAGTCTAGGCAGGTGTTGGATGGTACTTCTGGAAGCTTAAAGTCCTGACAACCCAGATTTTGTGTTTTATTCTTTTCTTCCCACTCTTAGAACCGAAGGCAGGCCTATTGTTCAAACCCAAGGTCAAAATGTTTCCTTAGAATTTCAAAGTCTACTATTTCCTGCATGGTCTCTGTCCATTTCAGGAAAAGCAACTCTTTTCCTGGGGCCAAAGCATTCCACCAAAAACTTCTTGTGGGGTAGTTCCCCTGTGGTGAAAAATTCTCTCCTGATCTATACTCAGGGCTGTAGCACATTAGAATGAACAATTACTAGCTTCCCATCTGTGCACACAATTGTACAGAAAGATGCAGATGCACGTGCCCTTCTGAGAAACCAGTCTTTGGAGTAGGGTAGGGAGACACGTGGATGTGAAAGGTTGACAATGACTTTATCTTAACCCTTACTGCAAATCTCTGGGGGCCAGCCACCCCAAGGAGTGTGGTGCACTCACAGCAGAGAGTGTATCTTATTCTCTCTGCGCTCCTGTCCCTCCCCAGGTCCCAGCATCACGCTTAGTACATAGCTATGAAGTAACCTTTCATGAACAGAAGTTGGTGAATGACACATGCCCACTGACGATAGATGCTTAAATTTCTGGATGTCCTTTCCAATCAAGGCCCCACCACCAAAGCAGACAACTGTAACTCTACATGCCAATATCACCCCCCGAACTCCACTTGGCAGAGGGTAAAACAAAAAAGTCCTTGGACGTTCGAAGACATAGAATCCACATGAGGGGAACCTAGATCTTTTGCTTCCTTTCCTCTTTGGGATGGAATCAATGGCCCTCATTCTAGAAGGACATCCACATAAGGACATGATTTTATAGATGCATATATGTGACATCCAAAAGTTTCAATCAGGCACTCCTCATTTCCAAGTTTTTAAGACATTTAAACCATTCACTCGATACATGTGACAGAGTCTCTGGTCTAATCTGTATTGGATACCGTGTTTCACCACAACATTGCACCCTAACCCTGCCCTCAGGGGAGTCAGGAACACTCAGTGACCACTCCATCCCTGGCATGTTGCTCCATGGAGCCTTCTCAGTCATATTAACTTTGCATTTGGCTTTCCGCATTTCACAGCCCCACACTCCCAGGGCCATGCACAGTTCTCCTATGGAAACAGATGATGGTGACTTCCTTGTAAGGGAGCGATTTAGCACTTCCCTTTCTCAAATTGGGCCGGAACTGGCATGCAGACCTCAGATCAGCACAGGGACGTGTCCAACTCAGTCCGCGTCAGACCCTCTTTTCACAAAACCAGGAAAGGATGTATTTTCAGTGTAGCTTAAAATGATCATCATGATTAGAAAGCTACTTCAGTGCACCGAGCCTTTAAGAGCCAAGATACATTTATCTTTAACATGATCATATAATCTATAGGAGTGTTTTAAGGTTTTTTTTTTTTCCAAAGTTTTTTTCTTAAGAACTAGGCTTCCAACCTTAGAAATTATACTTGGCTTCCCTGATGCACTCAGGGTGTGTGAGCAAGCTGGCTTCCTTTCCCGAGCTCACTAGCTGTGTGGTCCTCCTATGCGCTGTTAGAAAACTGCTACAAATACCTCTTAAAGCACTGCTTTCCTGGTGGCTGCGTGATCTCCCGAACCTGACCGTGAACAATGCTAAAGAGACACATTGGACAAGAGGAGCTTTAATAAAACCACTTACGAACCAGGTGCTTTTCTTTCAAGCCATGCGATGATGTGACCCACTTCTCTGAAACCTTTTACAATATAACGGGTCTCTTTTACAATGCTGATACCAAGGATTAAATCTCACACCTGTATTACCAGCTGGCTGTGGCAGACTGGGTTTTTCCTGTGAGCAGTAAGCTCATTACGGGCATTGTAATTTGAGCTATCTCAGAATTATGTCACTTTGGGCTTCCATCATTATACAATTATTGAATTGGTAAGTATCCTCCGCCATTTTCACTTATAAAAAATATATACTCGTATTGCAAAATAATAGACATTGCAAACAGATATACTGGAAGTCCCCTGCTCCCACGCCTCCTAATTGGACTTTCCTCCCCGAAGTTACCTATCTTATTTTTTTAGTCTCTAAAGCCATATAATAATTGGATTTTTTTTTTACTTCAGTCTCTTTCAAAACCAAAAGAAAAAAAACAACAAATGTCATTTAAGATTTTTCCCCCACCATGAGATTTCGAAGATTAGAAGCTGCTTTTTTGTTTTTTGTTTTTTTAATGAAGTGATTCAAGGTAGGCACTTGCCAATGTGAGAGAACTTACATATGCTATAATTGGGTTTTTGTTCATTCATTCATTCTCCCGCAATTGGGGTTCTCCATAGCATGTAAACTGTAGACAGAAATACGCTGAGCTACAGGTGTTCCGTGGACTGCCGAGAAAGGAAGGGTTTACTTGGTTGTCTCCGTGAATAGGCCTTCCTCAGTTGGGAACGTCATTTGTAAAAGAACACATGTGAAGTCATTGTCGACTGAAACTGATTACAGCCTTCAATTTTCTTTTTCACTGACCTCTCTGAAAATGTCTCCTCCACCTGCCACCATGAATGCTGAATTGGTCTTTTCCTACTTTGTTTTAATAGAACCAGGATTGCATTTGAAGTTAAGCTGCAAAAAACCAGTCGATCAACAGATTTTCGAGTCCCACAGTCAATATGCACCATGTTTAATGTTATGGTTGATGCCAAAGCTCAATCAACAAAACTTTGCAGCATGGAAATGGGCCAAGAGGTAAAAAAAAAAAAAAAAAAAAAAAAATACAGATTTCCCCCCACTCCATTGATCATCATGTAAAAGAAAACTTCACAAATTCCTTCTATCTACACTTGTCTGCTAGTTTCAGAAATAGCCTCTAACATTTGTGGATTAAGCTACAGATGAATGTTTGGTATCTGTTTGTTAAATCAATTTCGAAGGCACGTGCTAATGAGAATGCCAGTGATTCTTGGCTGGAGTTGGAGTGGCCATAAAGTTGCTTTAGGTCCTTTAAGTCATATGACGTGGGATGACCTTATTTATCTCCCAAAGATTGGTTTGCCAGAGTGTAAGTCACTTTCACATTTGAAGTACATTTTATCACTTGGAACATCTGGTCAGCAGGAGAGCTCACTTCCTTGCATCAAGCAACTTACAGAATATATGATGTTATATCACCCTGCCACCCTATCCCTAGCCAGCGGGTTTTGAGTTTTTAAGAAATCACAGACTTTCCAATTTCTTTAGATTGAGCTGATTGTGAATCTTCCCTGACCAAAAGGTTAGTCCTTTGCTAAGTTTCCAATTCCAAAGTGGTATTTAAAATGTAAAGGAGAAAGAAGCAGCAACTTGGGCTTGATTAAAGACTATCATGATCATTTTTCTCTGATGGCCTCAAGCCAGCTAGATATTCATATACCAATTTAGAATTAATTCAGAAACATTTCTGGCAACTCTCATGTTGTTGCCAATTGGCATAAATTGCTCCTAAATCAGATCTTTCGATACCAGCCTTACATGCTCAGAATTCTTACTAAATTATATTTGCTCCTTATTCTTTATTTATTTTCTCTTTCAGCACCTTCCATTTTTAAACGTGGGTTGGTGATATTCTCTTCCTGGCAAAATCATCTCCAACCTTTTTCCCCCACAGATCAGCTTCCTTAGCCACCCCTGTTAGCATTTGCTCCCAACTGAGTTTCTTTTGAGGGACATTTCCTCAGGGGTTATGTTCCAGGCCCTCAGGGCAAATGCAGTGGTTCTCAAATTTTCAGTGTGTGTCAGATTAATTGAGAGAGCTTCTTAAAATTCAGATGGTTGGGTCTCACCCCACGGAGTCTCCGATGAGTCTGGGGTGTGACCCAAGAATTTGCTTTTCTAACCAGTTCCCCAGTGATGCTGATGCTTCTGGCTGGTCTGGAGACCGCAGTGTGAGACGTGAGAATCGTTGGTCTGGAGGCTCATATCCAAAAAGGAGTTAAGATTGGGGGTCACACATGAAGGACAGTCCCCCGAGGAAGTCCTGGGTTAAGCTGGTCAAGTCACTCAGCCTCTCTAAACTTCAGTTTTCTTATCTGTAAAATGATGGCACTCTTCTAATTTATTTCGGGCTATTTTGAGCTGCAGAATCGGTTCTTTAAACCTTACCAAGAAGGCCAGTATGTGAAACAAATAAAATTAGAACTGCTCTGGATAAGCTGGAGGGCAGGAAGGTCAAGGAAGAGGGGCCTAGTGCTCAACCCACCAGGTTCCTTTCTGCCTCTGAATTTCTTCGCTCCCCACCTCAACTCTCATAGGCTTCACGGATCCCACTTGGAAAACCCTGCTTTTGGTGGTTTCTCATGCTCATTAGATCCTTTTGAATTCAAACTTCCCAAACTTCTGGCCCTCCTCAATTTTTCTCCCCTTGAACTCCTTTTCTGAAAATTGAGATGTAATTCACATGCCATAAATTTCATCCTTTTACGGTATACGATTCAATAGTTTTCAGTATATTCACAAAGCTATGCAACCACAACAACTATCAACTGTAGGGCGCTTCTGTCACCCTAAAAAGAAACCTGACCTATTAATAATAATTGCCCAACCCTCCCTCCCCAGCCCTGGGTAACTGCCACTCCACTTTCTTTCTCTAAGACTTGCCTATTCTGAGTATTTCATATAAATGGAATCTCATGTGGCCTTTTGTGACTGGTTTCTTTCATAGGACATTGTATTTTCTAGACTCATGTTGTTGCAGATATCAGCACTTTGCTCCTTTTTACACGGAATAATATTTTATTATTTGGATATACCACATCATATTTACCAATTCATCAGTTGATAGACATTTGAGTTGTTTCTACTTTTTAGCTACTACAAGGAACACTGCCATGAACACTCAATGTTCAAGTTTTCGCGTGGACCTATGTTTTCAATTGTCTTGGATATCTACCTAGAATTGACATTGTGCTGGGTCATGTGGTCTCTCAACATTTAACTTTTTGAGGAACTGCCAAACTGCTTTCAAAAGTGACTGCACCATTTTATATTCGCATCAGCAATGTATGAGAAATCCTATTTCCCTACAATGTAGCCAACACTTCTTATTATCTATCTTATTATAGCCATGCTGGTGTGTGTGCAGTGGTATCTCACTGTGGTTTTGATTTGCAATGATGTTGGTCATACTTTTGTGTGCATATTAAACATTTGTGCATCTCCTTTGAAGAAATATCTATCCAGATCCTTTGCCCATTTAAAAAATTAAATTCTTTGTATTGTTCAATTGTTAGAGTTCTTTATATATTCTGGACACTAGACCATTATCATTTATATGATTTGCAACTATTTCTCCCATTTTGCCAATTGCCTTTTTCATATTCTTGGTAGTATCCTTTAAAACACAGTAATCCAAAAAAAAAAAAACCAGTTTTATTTCCATTTAAGTTGCATGGAGTTCCATTTATCTCTTTCCCCTTGAAGCTCCCTGAGATGTCCATTTTCACTGCGTTTCACAAGGATGACCTCATTCCAGGAGGAGGAAGATGGCTGCTCTAGATTGGCCTCCTTTCCCCTCAGCAGCTCTTATGGCTTCAGATTGACTCAGTTGTGGCCACATTTAAAGACCTCTCATACCTAGTCAGACGCTAAGTGATGCTTCCAAATAAGCCAAGTCACCCTGATCTTATCTTCTTTCTTTCTGAACTGGGGCTTGGGAAGAGTAGAGTATGTTGGAGGGCAGGGGTTGTTATCACAGGCCCTGCTGAAAATTTGATGAAATTTATGGCACCAACTTTCTGGGGAAAAATACTTTCACACAATTTTGCATTTCAGGGGGCATGAGGACCTTGTTAGGTCAAACTGTAGACCCCAGTTGGAGATATATGATGAGAAATTGCAAGTTGATTTTGTCACAAGGGGACTGTTCTTATCTTTACCACTAATCACTTCTGTGCTCCTGTAAAATGGCCTTGGCTTAACCTTGGAGTCTTGGTTTTTCTGGAAGAACAAGTTGTCCAGTCAATAAGTACATCTTATGGGTGCTATAACTTTAGCTGCCCAACTCTGTGACCTAGAGCAACTCCCTTATTGTTACAACCTTACTGTCATCATTTATCAAATGAAAGCTATAGCATGCAACACATAATGTTTGAGAGATATGTAGCTCATCAAAACAGGATAAAGCTCCCTAATTTCTGGATGTCAGATTAGAACATTGTCTTGAGTATGCTCAAATAGTAACATTTTTGAGGCTAAACAGCAGTACCTACTTCTTCCTGGATATTATTCTATTTGATAAAGTAGAAAACACTTCATGTATCTTTCAAATAATTGAACATTCTTTTTTTATGAAAACAATAACTGAGGCTGGTAAACATTTCCTATTTTCCCTGAACCCCCACATCTCCCTCCCAGACGAAATGATCTTTATTAAGGGCTCATCCAATTCTGCATTCTATTTCTGGCTCTTATCCTAAGACTCAGTTTCCCAAGCCATGCTAGAGAGACCTGCTATGCCATTTCTCCTTAGTTAATTGAATCAGAGACACCTAAGTAACCAGCTCATGGGAATCGAGGGCTCTGCTGACCTTAGAATACCAAGTGACTGAGAATAGTCAGAACAAAGCCAGATACCATTTTCAGTATATCTGCACTTCCTTTGAGGGACCATGTTGGCTGTGACCTTGAGTAGAACTTCAATGGGAAGTCTCCTACAAATGGTCTTCCTTAATTTTTCTCACTTTGCAAAATTGGGGTATTCATCTCCAAAGTCAACTGAGTTGTAAAAATGTGATTGGCCAAAGATGACTGGAAATTGGGAGAATAGACAGAAGTTCAATGTTTTTGTGTAGTTTTCAGTCTGTGAGTTTGGGATATTCAGCTCACATTCCAGATCTAGTTGTAATACCAGCTTCCATCTGGATTCCAACTCCCTCAAAGTGTTTTAGACTAGTGACCCAGCAGGTGATAGATACGGTATTCTCCCCTTGTAAGATCACTTCCTTAATTTCATCGCCAGGGTAAAGTCTCATCTAAAAGCAGCTGTTGAAGCATTTGTTAACCGTACTTTTCCATCTTAAATATTTATTTTTTCATTAAAATTTGCAAAGCACCAGTAGAAAGGAAATTGTGTATTAGTTTCTCACTTGGTCTAGTGTGTTTTCATCTCATTTCCAAGGTCAGATGGTCTTCACAGAAAGACAACATACACACAATCTGTTCCATGACAAGGCAAAATGTGTAGTACAGGAAGTCAAGTGGAATGATTTTTACAAAGTGATTGTGAATTCGCAGCAGCTTAGCTTATCAGAAGCGGAGTGAACTCCGAACTTTCCATACCATTGAAGATCAGTAGTTCCCTTGGTATTAGCATGATCTAGTGCTCCAGAATATAATTTACGAGCATTATTATTATGAGTATTATTATTACTACTACTACTACTAGGGTAAAGTCAGTCCAATGATGCCAGGAGAGGGAACTGGAAAATGCAAAACGAGGAAGGATTTTTCTTTGTACCCATATTGGGATGCAGATGGAATTGGATAGTCCGTCTGATTTCCAAAGAATTTGCGATAAGATAATGTTAGTGTGGGGACGGTAATTGAAAGATGCCCCCCGTGGTACTTATAACCAACCCTTCACTGAGCTTTGCATTTGCATGGAACAAATAATCTCCCCAGAAACAGCAGAATGAAATTGTCTCTATCACCCTAGTTAATCAAATCAGTTTTGGGAGAATTTGGTAAAAGCAATTCATGCATTTTGTATTTGTATAAAAATGGGGACTCTTTGATATCTATTCCTGTAGTGCATGTTAAGCAGAGCAGATTCGACCCTGGTTTACTATCTTTCCCAAAATAAGTTTTGTTTATCTATCAAAACAACCCTTTCATGACAGAAAAAAAAAAAAAAGACCTGTAGACAAGAGTATAGATAACCGTATTTGTAAAAGTGAAAGGGAGAGACAGTGCATCTCTCTGCAGGGTGGTCAGGGCCAAGTTTGTCATGGAAAAATTGAAGGCGGGAAGAGGTTCCCCAAAACCCGCCATGTCTCCATATTCTTTAGTTTGGATTCCTTCCAAAATGAAAAGGTTTGAGGTTCCCCCACCTGAAGAGAAAGCATATTTGCTTTTCAAGAAAAGATGGCATTACTAACACCTCAGACCATGAGCCTGTATCTCTCCAGTACGTAGATACCAACTACTCTGGGCTCTGCTCGCCACGTCAGCCAAGTGTTCCAAGAGAACATTTCTATTCTCAGTGATGTTCTTTGCTTGGTTAGAAGCCCCCATTTCATATTTCGGATTGTATTATTTTGCCTACAACTTGCTTTTCTGAGTGAGTTAAGTCTCCTAATTAATAAATGTGGATCACTTATAGTAATCCAAAGAAAAGCAAGCAGAGTGAGGCAGTCACGTGAGGAGGAAAGTATGCATGTGACCCTGGATCTTATCTTGAGACCTAAAAATGAATCTGGAGCCCTGTCAATATTCCTGAATTCGTTTGCTCTGACATCTTTCTTTGTGTTTCTAGCACAGAATTCTGCAGATAGTTTTTGCATTCAGCTTCAGGTTTATGCCACTTACTAGTAAATCCCTTTGTGAAGCCAGCAGTAGAGCCAATGTGGGTTCTGATCCGCTGGGGCTGTGCAGCATGGACCCTTTGGCTTTATTCTTTTTCCTCTAACGAACTGAAAGGGAACAAAAATGAGAGGACGGAGCAATGAGACCATATCTCCCTGCCCTTGGCCTCTACTTTATGAAATTGAACAAATAGTATTTGAATCGCAATTATAGTTATGAGGTGTTCTCACATCTTAGACCCTCACTTGATCTTTAAAACAGATCTCTGAGTCTGAGAGTAGAACTGCCAGGAAATGGTTTCTAAACAATAATAATAGAACAGACCTGCTAAATATCTTTAAACAGGGTTTGCTTCATTATCTTTCCAAAATCAGCGTTTGTACTTGGTTTTCGTTTACCCTTCCCCCCCTCCCCCAACCTTGGTCCTGAGCAGTTAATAGTATTATCTATTCTTTTACAGATGAGGAAACTGAACTATATTTTCTTAGGCTACATGATTTCTCCACTTTGCACTGGGACTTTACCTAGGTCTTCCAATTACAAACCAAATTCCCCTGTGACTTTTAATGAACTAACTGAATTCATATCCCTTTACTCACTTTCATTAATTCTGATTGCCAGTTATCAGAATATCAAACCACGTTCCCATGACTTATTATTTCTGTATGTTTTCATAGCTTTTTGAATGATTTGCTTAATTTTCATTTTCTCATGTGTCCTTTTGTCCTAATCTTTATTTGCACTGTTCCTTTTTTTTCTATTCCTAATTAATCATCCTTCTGAAAGTTTGCTAAAGAGTGGGTAAGTGCATTTTTCTTTCCAAATAGCAGTGCTTTGCATTGTTATTTTTTATTAAGGAATATGGAATAATTCAAATGGATACTAAAATGATCTAATAAATGTCACGGAACTGGCATACAGTATTTTCTGTTGAAATCGTTTTTCCTTTTTTCCTGGCATTTACCACAGATTTTTGTTTGTGTGGGGGTTTGTTTTCACATTACTATTTAAATTTAATCGACAGCGGCCGTTAGAGAAATTGAAAAACTTAACAGGAGTCTTAGCAGAGGGTCTAAACCTGGGTTTCCTTATCCATGAATATAGAAAATGAGTGGCTTGCCACAAGGCCTCAGAAGAAAAGCACTTTGCCCCCACACTGAATCAATATCTAGAGAGAGAACCAGTGAGCTCAGAGGCATTAAACCCCAACTATCAGAGTTTTTTGCAAAATCTGTCACAGTATCTTGGTCAAATTCTGAGTCACATCCCCCTGCAGTTTTCCAAAGATAACTTCTCATCCCCTGCATTAAATGATTGTGGTATCTTGTTCTGTAAGTTCCATACAACTAGGCCAGGAAGCCATCCATGCGTGTATGTATCTTTAATCGTGTGTGTGTATCTACACATATCAAAGCCATCCAAAGCCTTGGGTGAGGAGCCACGTGGCTGGTAATTTTTTTTAAAAGAGCTTCAGATCTCTCTTCATCAAAGACCTGGAGTCAGAATCTTAGCTGTATGTGGGACTATGGAAATGAACTGCATCTGCGGGCCAGGCTTTCTTTCTAAATTGTGTTGTCTAAAAATTATTGACGGATGCAATGCCCTCACCTCCCAAACATGCTAATATTTGTCTTTCTGTGTTCTTTAGCATCAATACCATTCAAAAATAGATGAACTAATTGAAGAAGCTGTGAAAGAAATGATAACACTCTTGGTTGCAAAGGTAACCTTCAGCTTCAGGTGAAATGTTTCATTGTGAACATTGCTTTGTTAGATCTGCATTCCCACTAAAATGTAACACGTTAAAAAGTTGAGCTGGGTACTTGCATTTCTCGGGAAACAAGATCTTCCGTCACCCAGGCGCAACTCAGAATGATTTTTTTTTCTGATGATTGCAAGCCGTGCGAAGATGAATTGATGAAGTGGTGTGTGTTAACGTAATAAGAAATTGTCCCCCAACGTTACCCTAGGTTATGTGGAAAATGTTTGTTTTGTTTTTCAGCGCTGACAAAGTTAGATTTTAAATACAGAAAGTTAAACGGTAATAAGGAATTCTGCCATCCTGAAAATCCCCTTTTCCCTCGTTTCTCATGCAGTGAGAGTCATAATAAAACATAAAAGTCAGATAAAGCTATTTCAGTCACCCTCATGAATTATAGAATTTTAACTAAGTAATGCTGAATGGGAAGACATTTATATTTGCCAGTGCTAAACTTCTGTTTCCCCCAAATTACTGATAAAATACAAATAAAAATAGATTGGATTAAATGTAGTGCTAATATGTAACGTAAAAACTGCTTTGCGCAGTTTTGGATTTTGAAAAGTGCATTTAATATTATCGCATGCTGTATGCAACTCAATAATATTTTGTCACTTTGTACTTCTGTAACACTCTATATTTGCAATCACATAATAATGAAGAGAAAGCCGGATAAGTCAAATATTTCTATGTGAAAGCAATCTATTTCTCTCCCCAAAAGTGGGACTCAAATAATAGCACACAAAACCAAGTGAGGTCATTGCTAGTCTCTGCCTGGTTGGGAACTGTTGCTCTTTAGTGTGAACGGAGTTTGAAATAATATATATATCTTTTTTTTTTTTTTTTTTTGCTGTTTTACTAGTTCGTTACTATCTTGGAAGGAGTACTGGCAAAACTATCCAGATATGATGAAGGGACTTTGTTTTCTTCTTTTTTGTCATTTACCGTAAGTAAAGAGCTTCTTCCTTGCCTGGTTTTTGTGTTAGTGTGGGTTTGGGTTTAGGGGAGGGCTGCCAATGTATGATTTTGCTGTTGGTTTGTGTATATATATGAATTAAGGTCAACCACCAACAATAAGCAGGACCTTTCACACCAGCAGGTAATCCAAAGTCATGTCTATTTCACTTGTGAGCGTACAATATGGATGTATGTCTATGCATGTACACACACATACACATAGGTCTCCATAGGTAGACATCCAAAAGAGAGTTGCTGGCCTGAGCCCACGTTAGCTCTCTCAGGCAAATCACTTGATGCTTCTGGGCTACCATTTCCCCGGCTGTAAGTTTTAAATGTTGCAAATAGAGAGCTACAGGTCAGATAGAGCTTTTAAACGTGTGTTATTTGGTCCTCCCTGGGCCAGGTACAACTTTTCTTAACTGAATTAGTTGCCTATATTTAAAACTTAGGAGGATTCACAGAGATGTCCACATTCCAGGCTTTCTTTATAAAAGGGACAGCCAGCAGTTCTGGGCCTGCATACGTGCGTAGCAGCGGTCTGCCGCAGCTGGTCACAGGGGGCCCCAGTGACCAGACATTTGTTGACCAGTTTCCTGTAGCCTCCTCCTGGCCGTTTCGCTCATTCATGTACCTGCCTGGGCTTGGGAGCACCGGATTCTGCAACCTCTGCGGCACATGACTGAGTGCGTACAAATTGTGAGGGGCTCTAATCCTGTGCCAGGATCGGGCATAGGCAGAGAAGTGAGTTTGGTTGTGGGCAGAAGCCAGCCTCATTCTCTGTAGGTAAATGAGCGAGGGAGATGGTCACTGTAAGCGGGCTGCCTGGGGCGCCTCATTCTCCCACCCTTCTTGTGCTTGGTGGTCAAGGTGACTGCATCTTTCCTTGCCATTTCTGATAGCAGGGTTGTTGCCCGCTCGGAGGCCGGCTGTTTTCCTCTGACAATGCCACAGGAAAGGCGATCAATTTAAGACCTATTATCCCTGGGTCTTTAAAACAGCATCAATGTATGACGAATCTCCTAGAAAGGCATTGAATGCCAAGACGAGGCTCAGCACAGGGTAGGAGGTAGCACATCATCGTCATCTTTGGGATCTGGCAGAACCAGGTTCAAATCCTGTTGTCAGGATCAACCAGCCATGTGACCTTGAGTAGCTGTCTCATCCTCTCGGAGTCTGATTTTGGCTTTGGGCTTGCTTTTGGCTTTGGGGCAGGATGCTTATAGATAATTTTGGTGTCGGTGTTTGCTATGTGTGTTACTTATGGCCGAACTATCATGATGTATGGGAGTGAGGAGTGGATAACATCTTCTGTGATGAGCCGTTGGGAAGAGAATGATGTAAGGTCAAGATCCTAGCATAGTCCTAGTGCGAAGTAACTCTCACCAAGGGAGGTTACTTTTAATAAAAGAGGAAAACATGTTCATAAATAAAACATGATTATCATACAATGCAAACATGCATGCACACATGTTCTTCCCAAATATGCCTTACATTGGTATTTCCCCTGCATTAGATTTTTCTGAGGCTTAAGGGACATGTATACAGAAAAAATTTAAAACAATTCTAGATCGTATCCATGCATCCACATACCCAGGATATTTTGCTTTGGAGCTCTCAACGTCCCAGGTATAAGGAATGAACTCAACCCCAGAAGTGTGGTGGCCCCAGTTCCTGGAATTTAGTGGTAAAGGTGCGGTGCGACAGAGGATGGAAACAGGAAGTCTATCCACTATCACTCTGAAGAACCACCCATAACATGCCACCTATGATACCTATCCAGCCACTCCTTTGACAAACAAACAAACAAACAACAAAACAAAAACAAGGCCCAGAGACGGAAAGTAGTTTGTCTAAGGTCACACAGCAATGGGCAGAGTAGAGACAGGGATCCAGGTCTTCGGCCAGCTTCCTCCCTGCCCCCCACCACTGAGCAACATCCTGGAGAGAGTGGGATTCAACTGGCAGTTGCCTTAGCGCTGGAAGGCAGATGGGCAGATGAGTGGGGAAGATTCACAAAGAAGGATTCAGGGCACATGAGTGGGAAATATTAGATAATCTTTCATTCCTCGGTGAAGTCATGGAAATGGTGAAAAGAGGCAGGCTTATTCTGGAAAACATTCTCCCGACACCCACAAAAGCTATCACTTTCTTTGAGTCTTCATTTTGAGCAAGTGTTTTCACCGCACTGGACTTGAACCAGTGCAAACCGGGAAAGCCCTCTGCTCTTTATGGAGCAGAATTCAGCCCATCCGTGAGGCCCCCACCCTAATGACTGACTTACCAAGAGAACTAGTGGAAGGTGGTCCATGGCAGCGGCACAGGCCATGGTACCGGGAGTGGGGGGATTCTCACGAGAGGGTGAGAAACAAAGAAGATCTAGCACAGCCTATGAGGAGTTTTCAAGCTGAAATTCGCATGCTCTCATCTCTCCCTTTTCGGAGACATTTTGCAGCCTCGCCGCATGCCTAGTGAATTCCCGTAACTGCAGAACACTTGGGTGCTTATTGCTGGGCCTGTAACTTCCCTTCCTTAGTGACACCTCTCCCACACACTTGGCCGTCCCATGGCCAAAAGCACCCACTTATCATTTGCAGCCCCTGTTCTCATCTCCCGCTGGTATTCCAGCATTGGAGAACACGAGCTGTGCTTAGAAGTGGCAGGAATATCTATCTCCACACGTGGGTGCTGAGCTCCTGCCCGAATTTCAATGGGCCTCTGAAGACTTCCTGCAGCCCAGTGGTGTGAATCACGCCAGAGTGGGGTGGAGTGAAGGGGAAAGAGTTGAGCTGGGGCAGCAGGCGTTGCGGGGAAGAGCCTGGAAATCAACGATGAGGGAGCCAGCTGTGTGTCCCGGGACCCTGGACAAAGGCGTAGAGATGGTGCCGACGCCCTGGCAAGGCTTTCCTTAATGCTGCTCCCATTTCTGATTCAATTCTTCAAGTATTACTGTGCACTTACCACGTCCCCACCTCTGCGGGGCTGCCAAGTATGAGCCATGTGCTGTGCCCCCCGGAAAGCTGACAAGTATCGACAAATATGCCACCCTTTCCCCCTCTTTCTCCCGCTGAGCGCCTCCTTTCCTGGGTGGGCTTGATTTCATGGTCCAAGCCAGACATTTTGGAAAACGTCTGCAGTGGCACGGAGCAGGCAGGAATATTTATTTCTCGTCTCCATCTGCATTGCTTCCTCTCTTGGAGAGGAGCTGGGGGGGAGGGGGGAGGAGGGAGGAGGAGGGAGGAGGAGATGTGGCTTCTTCGTGCCAGCCCACGAGGCGTCCAGGCGTGCCCCTCCTCTCCTCCCTCCCCAGCTTCAGCAGCAGGAGCAGCCTGGGATTTCTGGAGGCAGGCGCCTTTCGAACTTTTCGAAAGATCAGCCCAGTTGGAAGTCGCAATTAGCAACTATCCGCCCATTTCCCCTGATTGCAAGATGTGCTTTTGTGTGGGTTGCCTGCTTGGAAGGGTCCTTGTCTGGTGGGTAGCCTCACGCTGTTCTTTTAGGAGGCCGGGAAGGGCGTCAAGCAGGTACCTAGGTCCCTCTCCAAACAAATAAAATCCGTTTCTTGGTCCTATCCAGGTGTTAACAAATATGCTGCTTCTGGAATCCACTGGCTCATTCATTCACGCGTTCGTTCATTCCCCCAGCGTGAATTTACCAAGCACCTACGCGTCATGAATTGTGCTAGGTGCCGGGGCCACAGCGGTGAGCAAGGGACACATGTTCTCTGTCCTTTTGGAGTTTACATGTAGGAAGAGAGACAGACCATAAAAAAGGGAAGGGAAGCATAGGGTAGGGATGGTGGTGTCCAGGCCACAAAGTGGAAAGAAAGGGAGAGAGAGAGAGAGAGAGAGAGAGGAGGTGGAGGTGGGGTTGCTTCAGCTGGGATGGGCGCAGAAGGTCTCTGAGGAGGAGACATGAACTGAAACTAACAGGGACCAGCCATAGCTGAAGAGAGGGGAGGATCTTCTAGACAGAGCAGCAACAGCAGTGACCAGGAGGCAGGAAAGCAGGAGGCATTTTTGCAGGATATTTTGGAAGTAGCATGGGCAGGATTTAGAGATTGAGCATGTGCTGGGATGGACACTCAAAGGAAGGGGGCCTAGGGGAAGGCCCCCTGCAACGAGGTCCTGAAGAGCCCTGCTGTACCCAGGGGTCCCGAGAGCAGGTGGCACATAGCAAAAAGACAGCCCAGAGAGGGGAGACCCGGGCTGGGGTCCCAGCTCCACCCCTCACCCCGGAGCTTTGTGACCTGAAACATGGGATCACACCTTGGCTTTCAATTCCCTTCGGCGTAATGTAATGATGGTTTTATTAGATGAATCCAGAAGTCTAAAATAGCTACAGGAGCAACAGCTATTCTTTAAGCACTTGCTAAGTGCCTGGCACAGGGCTAAGTGCTTTAAATATATTTTTCTCATTGAATCTTCTGAACAGTGCCATTCCAACAACGCTCTTCTGCCTGCAGGCAATGAAACTGAGGCTCAGAGAGGTTAAGCCCTCTAGTTTGACCACCATACTCTCTCCCACTAAACTCTGGAGCCTATAGGGAAGGGTGACGCTGTAGGAGGGGCCCACACCCTCTCCCCTGCCAAACAGAATAGTTACCTCAAATCCTCTGAAGGTCCCTAGAACTCACTCCAGATTCCCCCATCAAGCCAGTTCATTTGAGATGGTCACAGGAGAACATGGAAGTCACTTGAGTCAGCCAGGATAAAGCCCTATTACAAGATGTCAGGGGCCCAAACCCTATGGTATGTACAATCTCTTAGGTCTCAAATTACCCTCATTCACCCTTTTTTCTCCATTCACCAGCATTTTAATTGTTTTGCCACTTAGAAATGAAACAAAGTAGACCTGCTTCTTGCTAGAATCTGAGACCAGGACTGGTACTAGTCCAGATCAACCCAGATAGACTGCTTTTGTGCAGAGCTCTTGAGGTCATGCCAAAGGACAAGACTGCTACTTTGGTCAAAATCCAGAACCAGATCAAAAGAATTCACTTCTGTCCATAGAATATTTTGGTCAGGAAGCAGTTCAAATTTTAGCGTGGGGTGAGCGTTCATGATCGTTAGTGTTATCTCCGGTGATGTACCATTTTGCTTTCACTTCAGGGAATGCCCAGCAGAGGAGATATGGCTTTTTATAGTATGAGCTGGTGAAGGTGGTATAGACAGAGAGGTCTTGGTCTACCATCATTAGATTATCAGATGCTGAATCCATGTGATTCAAGTCAATTGACTTCCACACTTCGGAGTGGAGGTGACTGCCTTGGACAGAAGCACTAGCCATCTTGGTAATAGCCGACTTTTACTGAACATATATTATGTGCCCGGAATTGTACTAAGTGACTTACATGCATTTCCTCATCTGATCCTCACAATTGATACAATTATGATCCCCATTTTACAGATGGGAGAAGTTGAGTTTCTTGTCCAAAGTCATATAACTACTAAGACTCTACCTTAGATTTACACTTGAATTATCTTCAGAATGTTATTCCCCACAGAAGCACAGAAACTCATACGTGAAGTCAATTAGTGACTCTTCCAGGAACTATCCACTTGCTGGTACCATTTCTTAGGGAAAGAGTCATCTATTATTTTTCACCTTGTACTAGCAAAAATGATTAATAATTTACCCACCAAATGTTTTGCAATAAAACCAAAGGAATAGGCATTCAGAATTCCTCCACTTCTCTTGTGCTTCCAGATCATCTTCAGTTTCATATTATTCCTTCAGTCAACACACGTTTGTTGAGGCCTTACCTGCTGCTAGGCATTGGGAGTTTAGCAATGACCAAGAGGGATAATGCCTCTTAGTATAGATTCTCATTAGGGAGATATATTCTCAACAAGTAAATCACACATGTGGCAACTTTGAGAGAGAGGGAGACAGAGCTGATACAATGGGACAGTAGCCTGAAGGAACCAAACGTCATCTGGGGAGGCCATGACCTTTGAGCTGAGGTCTAATGGATCTAGCAAAGAAGAGAAGAAAGTGTCCCAGGGTGCAAAGACACTGAGGAGAAAGGGAAGGTCTCATGTATTCTGGGAACCAGAAGTTCATTGTGACTCAGGGAAATGTCAGCCTACAAGGAGGAAGATGACAGGGATAGTTAGGGAGCAGCTAGTCTGGAGCTTGATCCTGAAGCAACGTGCCTATGGTTATGGAATCAGAGGGTTTGCCAAGCGACGTTATCAAAATTGATTCAGCTGGAGAAGTTAGGAGAGACCAGCTACTGTTATCAGCTGATATTGTGTTTCTTAGTCTGATTTTGAAGCTTCGAGCCACCATTGGAAGGCAAGACTTATTTTGTCTCACATATTTTGTTCGCATAGACCAAAAAAGCACCGTGCTCTGAAATGTTCAAGGACTGTAAAGCACTGATCTGCCGTGCCTTCTACGGACTTCTTTAATCAGCCCCTCCCCGATGGCTCAGAACTTGACATCCACTTTGGGGTTTATGACAGATAATTTTATCACCTAGTAGGACATCATCCTCCTTTCCAGTTCATGCCTTGAAAACACAGCTGACAATTAACATACCTGCTGTCCGAAGCAGCCCTTCAGAAGGTTTTCAGAAGAAAAAAAAAAAAAATAAGCATCCAAAGTTAACCATTTCCCTTAATATTCTTTAGTAGACAGATGAACATAAGACAGACACACTATTTTCTTCAGACCATTAGGTGCTGAACCACCAGGTCACAGACGTATCAGCCATGAAAGAAATACCTAATGAAGACATGTGGGGCTTCAAACATGAAATAATTGTTCTGAAATTAAAAGTCATAGAAGCTGCCCTGACCTCTGAACCACATGTAGTGGGAAGCTGATCACCAGAAAGTTAGAGGGAGAGTCACAATTGTAAAGCCCAGACGAGCAGAAATGTGGGCTAGTTACTGGCCATTTGTGAGTGAGGGTGCCGGGGCCTATTTCAGGAAGTGGATGAGATGATTAGAACTATATCAAGCAGGGGCACCTGGGTGGCTCAGTCGGTTAAGCATCCGACTTCGGCTCAGGTCAGGATCTCACGGTTTGTGGGTTCGAGCTCCACATGAGGCTCTGGGCTGAAGCTCAGAACCTGGAGCCTGCTTCGGATTCTTTGCCTCCCTCTCTGCCCCTCCCTTGCCCATCTTTCTCTCTCTCTCTCTCTCTCTCAAATTTAATTAAACATTTTAAAATATTAAAAAAAACTACAGTGAGCCGTAGCCTGACACATTGTAGCTGCTCAGTAAATAGCCCTTCTTAGCCTCACCTTCACCCTAACCCATAAGAAGGTTCACCTGATCCTAGCACTCTTAACCATTTTCTCACCTCTTTTATCTTCAGCATATTAACCATTTCTCCTAAGCAACCCAAACCACTACTTAGAACCGGATCAACTAAGACTCTCTTTTTGCTTTTATTTCCACACAGTCTTATACTTGAAACTTCGATTCATCAGAGATGTTTTCCATTATGTTTAGCGTATTTCAGCATTTAGTGTTTTATTTTAATTCTTCCAGAATTTTTCATTCACACATAGTTTCTAGAGTACCTACTAATCAAAATATTTGGCTAATCAGAATTGAATAATCAATACCCCATGCATATTTTAGGTTGAATCAGGCTTATTTCAATATATACCCAGGTTACTAGTTTGTCCAGTTCTTTCTGTTACTGGAGTATAATCCTGGACAGATTAATTAACCCTTGGCCTTAGTTTACTGATCCATAAAATGGGAAGAAGAAGAAGACCTAAATTATGTGATATTGTTAGAGTTAGGTGAGAAAATGTTGTGTGCCCAGGATGAGGTAAGCATCTGATACTTGTTAGCTATTGTTATTATTGTCGTTATTACTGTGGTTATGTCACTGAGTGCTGAGAACTAGAATCATTTACTTGATCTGCCACCATGTTTTCCTATGACTGCGAGCTGTAAATTATTAAGCTAGGAGCTGTAAAGATAGAAAGATTTTCTTTTGAAGATATTCTCTCTTGTTGTCTGTAAGTTGCTATCTAGAGTACATACGACTGAAGGAACTTTTGAGGTTTTCTGGTCCAGTGTTTCCAATCTTGTATTAGAATCATGTCAGTTCCTACCTGCTGGCCAAAGCCAGTTCTCCACATCTCTTCACATCTCTGCATTTAGTGATGCCCCACTGGGAGCTTGAAATTGACTACGGTCAAATCGTTTGCACCACAGAATTGGCAAATGCTACCAAACAGGGTGGTGTCTTCCTCTTCTTCCTCTTCCTCCTCCTTCTTCTTCCTTCCTACTAACATATCCCTGAGTGTTTTCCAAGCACAGAAGATACACTACCTGGTACCTGTGATATGAGATGCCACAAAAATGCCGCATTAAATAGCACCCATCCCATTGTAAGAGAATTATTACCTTTTTAATTTTCTTTTCGTCTTTATATCAAGGAGAAAGTTTCCATTGAGTGATAATCTGTCTCTCACATTTCCCTAAAATGTCACATATTGATGTGTAACAAAGAGAGAGAAAGAGCAAGCAGGCCTTGGGCTCAGCACCTCTACAGGCAACCGTGTCTACCTAGAATATCCTCATTTTAGTTTTGTTTATGTTGTGTGTACTTTTACTAATCTTACTTTCTTCTCCTCTTGATTTTTATCTTGAGACTGATTTTCCATTGATGGGAATGATACCTTTTCTTTTTATAATTAAGTATTCAAAAAGGGAGCCAAAATAAAGAGGAAATTATGTATGTAAGAAAATATAGCACAGACAGTACATGGGCTGTAGCCAAAATCAGGACAGTGGTGTTGATGCCAGAAGTTTGGGAACCTGTGATACCTTCCCACTGCCCTATTTCGCAGCTGTGTAAACTGAGACCAGAGAAAGACAATAACTTGAACGTCTAGTTGAGACACAAAACCCTGACCTTGTAGCTTATCCATTTGTTTTCCCCACTTTTTAACTGATAGGAGGAAAAAGCAGAAAAAAAATGAATTCTCTACTGTATAGTGGACCTACACTGCCTCTGATGGCTTGCCACTGGCAGTGGTGATATAGACACCTGTGCCCTCAAGTTCAGGCTGAGGCGGCTGGGGGAGAAGGGAAGGGCATCAGGCTGCCACGTGATCGCCTCATGCAGAAACATGAGTGTTGAGTCGTGACAGCATGGTCCTTGTTTGCTTAGCACCAAGCGCACACAAAAGCCAGGGACACGGGTAGGATATGATCATTACCCTCTTCCAGCTTGCACTCTGTTGGGCCATTTAGTGTTGGGAGCTGTTCAAAAGGCAGAGCAAAACCCCAAAATGCCAGAGGTGGGCAGAGGTCCCCACATATGATCAAATTAAAATAAGCCTTTGTACCTGTTTGGAGATTTTTATTTTTTTCAGTGCAGGGGCTTGAACTCAGGACCCTGAGAGCATGACCCGAGCTAAGATCAAAGGTTGGACACTCAACTGACAGAGCAGCCCAGGCTCCCCCTGCTTGGAGATTTTATAAAATTAAACCTTTCCAATTTATACCTCCACATTTCTCCTAAAATAAGAGCATACCATGTAAATCAACAAATGGAAAAACAGTACAGCCTCGTTATGAGATCAGACCTTGTGGTCCAAGGAAGTGACCTGATACTTCCAGCTCTGTGTCTTTTACGAAGCTGCTAAACCTCTCTGAGCCTCAGTTTTCTCCTCCACAAATGAGAAACCATGCCCTCCATTGTGAGGGTTAATAACTTATAAATTGCTGAGCCTTATTCCAGGCAAATCATAAGCATGCAACCACTGTTAAGTCTTAGTAGCATTAATAGGGAGGGTTCGAAGGAGGCTCTGAGCCTTACAGAAATCCTCCCTGGGAATGAAGGATTGGGACAGAGATGAGGGAAACTGGAAGGAAAAACATGTCTACTTCAATAGGGCATCTGTTCGGAAGCCCCAGGGGGGAAGAAAGATGAGAACATACACTTCCTGGACCCAGTCTCAGAGCACAGTACCCTGAGCAACAGGAGATGCGAACAATTCTCGTTAATGAGGCTGCGGCTCCTAATCAGTGCATCGAACAGAATGCTTTTGCTTAATAGAGATCATTTCCCTGCCTCTTGCCCAACTCCCCAGCAGTGCCAGCAGCTCTTTGTTTAATGAAAGGTAGGGACTTTGAGTAGTGTGGTGGGATGGGCTGTAGGAGGCATTATTACCCTCATTACTATGATAATAGTTTAATCACAATCAATATTTATGAACATGCACAGAAGCCGTGCAATCAACCAGCAGCTCTACAATTTGAGGTTTTCGTGTTCTTGCCTAAGGACGCTTTCCAGGAAAGCCCGGGCTCTCTCCCACCTTCCTCCAGCCCCGCAGAAACTCTACAGAGGTCCTCAGAGTCATTTCAGAATATGCATGATGGTCACACAATAGTAATATATGAGGTCATGTGTGGGGTAGCAGGTGAATATCATCATTATAGGGTGCTTCTTGCTTTTTGAAGTATCTCCATTGTCATAATCTGGATTTTATCTTCAGACTTTGGTAAAACATCCTGTGAATAAGGTAGGGCAGTAGAGGAAGCGGCATAATATAGTAGCAGATCCTTTGAAGTTCGACCCACATGGGTTCAAATCTTAGCTCTACTGCTTCTTCCCTGCATTCCCCAATGAGCGCAGATAACCACCCAGAGCCACAGTTCCTTCATTTGTATAAGGAGAAGACAGGTTATTATAAGAATTGGATAAGGTGGTGTCAGTTAGGCATTCAGTCATTGGTAAATGCATCTATATTTTTGTATATGACTATATATGTCAGGTATTAGGTGTTTCTATGTTGTCTGAGAAAATTAAACAATGACTTTGCCCAAACGCACAGAGCCAGTATTTGATAAAGCAGGAGAGTCCAGACTTGGACTCCAGTGTTCACTTTCTGTTATCTGAAAAGTTTTTCAAATACTGGTTCCATTTATAGACAATGGAGGGAACCCTTATTTTTAATCATGTCAATGTTTCACTCACTCTTTTAAATGCATGCTTTTTTTGGATGCTTTTTTTTTATTAATAGTTTATTACTAAGTTGGTTTCCATATAACACCCAGTGCTCTTCCCCACAAGTACCCTCTCCATGACTATCACCCCCCCTTCCCTTCCTCCCTCCCTCTTCAGCCCTCTGTTCTCAAGATTCAAAGGTCTCTCATGATTTGCCTCACGCTCTTCTAAGCAATGTCCACCTTGTGAGTTACCCATAAAACATTGTCAGGGTCACAATTCCCACATCTGTAAAACCACATTTATAAACTCTGGCCCTTTTAAAATAGAAAGTAAGGGAAGATGGCCTCATGACGTAGGTGCCTCTGGGTGGCATTTACATGTACATATGTGGGTACGGGCATTCATAATTGGCCAGAAACACCCTTGATCTCTGGCCAACAGAGAGGATGTTTCATTCCCTTGGTGACAGAGCTCGGGAATCCATCATGCTGTCCATGATTCCAGATAGACTTCAAAAGTCATACTTTTCCTCCATTTCTCAGAAGTGTTGTGAGGGGCTTGCACCGTAATTGTCACTCGGCCCCAAGCAGGAGTCACTGAGGTTTGCTCAAATGCTCACCCGCACACAGAGTCCCAGTACATCCACCCACTGGTACATTCTGTCTCCCCCAGGCAGTCAGTCCCTCAGTTGGCACTAACAATATATTCATCTTCCCAAGATACACTTAGAGCATCCAGATTATGTATGGGGTGGGGGGAGGGGGTGCTAGGTTTTGCTTTTTTGCCTTTGTAGAAGGACATAACCCGGAATCCTGTTCCTATCAACCAAAAACCTTCAAGAAGTTACTCTAGAGGGGGCAGATTCCTCCTGAAAAATGCCATTCTCTGCTAGAATGTTGAAAATTGTACCACTCGTTCTTTTTTCAGTAATTTTTTTTATAAAAGAAATATACAGAGTTAAATATGAAATCGTAAGTCACTCATCATAATACTATTTTGTAAAGAAACAGTTCTCTGTCCTACCTCTTTCCAGCTTTAGTCAGGGTCCCTTGAAACAATTTTGTTTTTATCATCATAGCTCCACGTACTGTTTTTACACTGTTATTTCTTGATTGATCTTAGAGATTATTTGACTCCCTACCGTAATGGATGGAGCTTTCGCTCACTTTGTTACCTTACACTCTTCCCCCTCCCTCTTCCTGTCATGGTTTTATCAATATTGTCATTCCTCTCATAGCATCTTGATAACTTAAAATAATCCCCAGCCACCTTTAATTCCTGTTTCATCCACGCAATGAGGCTGTTGACACCAGGGCCCTTTTCTCCCCCTGCTTCCTCTTCCAACTGATCTCCGGTTCTAAGGTAGGGATTGAATGGCACATCACTTCATTCTTAACATTTAAAAATGTAATAACCTATATTTATGAATGTCTCTTGAGTCTCTCAGTACTGTCCAATAGAACTCCTGCAATGGTGGAAATACTCTGTAACTTAGTTGTTTTGATTCAGCAGCCCCTGGCCATGTGTGGCTCATGAAACGTGGCTAGTACAAACAACAAAGCTGAATTTTTAACTGTATTTTATTTGAAATCATTTACGTTTTTGTTAAGTTTATTTATTTATTTTGAGATAGAAAGAAAGTGTGAGGAGGAGAGGGGCAGAGAGAGAGGGAGAGAGAGAAAATCCCAAGCAGGCTCTGCATTGTCAGCACAGAGCCTGACGAGGGGCTCAGACCCATGAACTGTGAGATCATGACCTGAGCCGAAATCAAGAGTTGGACATGCAACCGACTGAGCCATCCAGGTGCCCCAAACTCGTTTAAATTTAAACAGCCACAGGTAGCTGTTGGATAACACAGGGTCAGAGCAAGCTTAATATAACATATGAAATGTATAAGAAATTTCATATAAGAAATGTAACTACTCAGAACAGCCTGCTTTTTTTCAGCAGGAATAATAATGGCAGACACACAATTCTTATTTACTATGCCCTGGGAACTGATCTGCCAACTCAGTTGAAAACCCAACAACTCTATGAAAAGTAATAGTACCCCCATTTTATAGATGAGGGATTCAAGGCATGGAAAAGTCAAGGAACTTGTCTAATAAGGAGTAGAGGTAGAATTTGCCTCCATGTTCCAACTCCAAAATCTATGCTTTCAACCACTTCCCTATACTGCCTCTGCTCTGCTTTAGAAACGCCCATATCTCTTCCCAGCTGTCTCCAATCAGCAGATCAATGATGTGGTCGCAGCTTCTCCCACATCACTAGCCTGAACAGAGCTTATCATGGGGCCATATGCATTTAGATGTCAACCCTTCATTGCACTTCTTTCTGCCGCAACAAAGAGAAGCTGAGGAAGGATACGGGCAAATGTAGGAGGCAGGGCAAGTTCGCAGAGGGCTTACCACAGAAAGGTTGTTCCTTTGGGCTGTTCATTCCAACAATGGCGGTATAGCAGCTAGCATACCGTGAGGGTTTGCTGCATCTTTTTATTGTGCCTCTTTATGTGTATTATCTTTGTGAATCCTACCCCCAGCCCAAAGAGATGCAGATGAAGACAGCTGAAAGTAGAGGGTGCTGGGAATAGTATGTTGGATGAAAAGCACAGAAAACAGTGTCTGGCACAGGTGCTACCTATGGTAATCCTTTTATCTCTTCACCAAGTCTACCCACTGGGCCAGGCTATATTCTCTGGTACCTGTGTGGATGGTCTTTATTTATCTCAAGTGCTTTTTCTTTTCCCTGGTGCTATATTTTTCCTGGAGCCTCATGTCCAGAGCTCTTATTAATATGACAATATTAATAAACCTCTTGTTTTAGTACTAGAGTATTTATAACTTTTTCAAGGTGTGGGAAGTACTTCTATTTCACATTCTTCCTAGAACCAACCTGCCTCGTACACCATCTGAGAGACATATTTTTGTAATTCTAGAAGGAATCAAGAGAAAATGCTCAGCCTGGTACCCTATTATACTAAGGACCCAAGGCTAGGCAAGTAGCTGAGAGCAATCAACTAGTTAATGGTCAAATTAAGATTAGACATTTGCATTTTGTTATTCTTTTTCTGCCTTCACTCTATAATCTCTCATGTAAGCATGTGCTAGTCCAGAGATCTGAAAACTTCTGTAAAGGACAAAATAGTAAATATTTTTTACTTTACAAGCCACATGGTCTCTGTCACAGCTACTCAACCTCTGCCCCTATAGCATGAAAGCTATCAACAAGATATAAATGAGTGGGTGTGGCTGTGTTCCAATAAAACTTTATTTACAGACATGAAATGTCAATTTCCTGTAAGTTTCACATTTCAGAAACTATTATTCTTCTTTGGGTTTTCGTTCAACCACTGAAAAATGTGAAAACCATTCTTAACTCATGGGCCGCAAAAAACAAGCATCAAGCTAGATTTAGCCCACAGGCCATAGTTTGCCAACTTTAGTCTCTAAGCTGTGGATAGGAACACAGTTGGCACAGTCTACTCCCAGCTTACCACAAGTGAATAATAATAATTACCACTAGTAATAACAATAGCTAATGATTATTGAGCTCTCACTGTATACCAGGCACTGTTAACTTGACATGATGTTAACATATTCCACCTCAGAGGAACCCTCTGAAGACCATAAATGTTATCCTCATTTTGCAGATGAGATTATGGAGGCCATAGAAAGTTGAACAATTTTTCCCAAGGTCATTTAACTAACTAGTGATGGAGCATAATCAAACCAATCTATAGGACCCAAAGCCTCTACACATTCCACAAAGTAGGCTCTCCTTTTCCCAAACCCCAGGTGGTCAGTAGGTAAGAAGTGGTTTTGGAATAATACATCCTTTTCAGAACATCAACAACTTGATACAGTGGAAGGACTCTGAACTTTATGACCAGATTTGGGCTTGAACTCTAGTTCCACCGGTTATTGCTTCACCTCTTGAGAATTCCCTAACTTTGTGGAACTTCAGCATCCTTCTACTGAGCAGAGATGGTGAGATGAGCCTTCCTGGCTCTACAGTGATGACTGAGCTAAGTATTCATAAGATGCCTAGTACAGTACTCCATATATATGTGCTCAATAACTATCAATAAGTATCAGGTAAAAATCAGGTTAGTCATTAGTGTTTTTATAGCCAGGAGAGCCAGAAATACCCAAATCCTGTCCTAAACCATCAGGGACCACCCCACATCATCCTCCAGGGAAATACGTGCAATGGATAAAGGTAGGGGAACGTGAGATAAAAGACCACCTTATTAAGTTGTGGTTTTCTACTGCTGCATAACAAACCATAGCAGAATTCGTGGCTTAAAACACTCATTTTCTTTTGCTCACAACTTTGTGGATTAGGAATCGGGGAAGAGCTCAACTAGGTGATTCTGGTTCCTGTGGCTTTGACTGAGGTCACTTGTTGGGCTGCATTCAGCAGGTGGCTACATTGGGCTGGGGCTAGATAGCTGATAATTTGATGTGTCTTCCTATGGCTTCTTTCTATCTATATGGGGTCTCATCCTGCCAATCTTTTCCAAATGGCTTGGGCTTCTTGCAGCATGGTGGTGTCCAGGGCATCACACAGTGGCAGCTGACTTTCAAGAGTAAGGCGGTAAAAGCTGCCAGCCCTTTCCAGGACTTGGCTTGAAACTGGCATGGTGTCAGCCCCATCATGTTCTGTTGGTCTGAGCAGTCAAGGCCAAGCCAGCCCAGACTCAAGGGGGTGGAGGAATAGACTCCACTTCCAATGACAGAATGGCATGTCCCTACAGGGAGCAAAATAAGTGAGGGCAAGCTTCTTTGAGAACAAGCAACCACATTGTGAACTGGGCTTTGGGTCCCTATTCCGATACGGAGAACTCCATACAGAGTCTCTCTCGCATCTGAGGATGTCTTTCAAAGAGGAAGAAATAGAATCAGAAAGAAGGTCTAGGCACAGGACCAGCAGCGAAGAGAAGTAAGGCAGCCAGGCCTCTTACGGCAACGTAGGTCACACCCTCTCACCTGAAGCACTTAATTGAAGCTTGCACATATGTCCTAGGTAGGAAACATACCTTGGCCAGTACCCTGGAACCTGACCAATCAAATCAGCCCCTTTGGATGTGGAAGGAAAAGAGAGTCTAAAAATAATAGCCAACATTTGTTGAACACACACTACATGCCAAGCACTGTGCAAAGGTTTTTACATACATTAATCCATTGCATCCTTAACAGGTACTAAACAAATCTATACAAATCAAATGTTTAGACTAGTGCCCTGCACATGTTAAATGCTTTTAAAATCTCTTTGTTTATTAATAATTCATCCAACCACACCATCAGGAGGTACTATCGCTATTCCTATATTCTAACGGGGAAGCTGGTGCTTAAAGAAGTTAATTACCTGGTCCACAACTGGCAGTGAACAGAACTAGATGCCAGTCTCTGTGTTGGACTCATGCCCCCTCACTCCTCACTCCTGCACGGACTGCCCTGCTAGGCAGGAACAAAAGACCTTTCAGCTCTTTGCGCAGAGCCATCAAATGCCAGTTCCTTTTGAATTGATAGCATTTGCCTACACTTTTCTTCAGTGTCCTTTAAGACAGTCATAACTTGGGGAGCCTGGGTGGCTCCGTCGGTTGGGTGCCAGACTTCGGCTTAGGTCATGATCTCACAGATCATGGGTTCAAGCCCTACGTCGGGCTCTGTGCTGACAGCTCAGAGCCTGGATCCTGCTTCAGATTCTGTGTGTGTGTCTCTCTCTCTTTCTGCCTCTCCCCCACTCGCACTCTCAATCTCTCTCTCTCTCTCTCTCTCTCTCTCATAAATGAATAAATGTAATAAAAGTTTTTTCTAAAAAAAGATAGTTGTAACTTAAACACCAACTGCAGGAAAATCCTAGAAACCTCTCTTCTGGGTTCTAAGTACAGAGGGCCATACCCAGAAGTTCATGCATTCAACACATTTTTATCAATCCCCTACCATATATCAGGCAGTATAGGTACTGAAGAGAATGAGAGAGAGAGAGAGGTCCTTGCTTTCCATAGACATGACAATGCAGAGAGATGATAAATTTCAACCCAAGAGACATTATTATTTTCTGGATGGGGGTGGCACTACGTAATATTTTTACATACTAAAAACATACATACAAACAAAAGTAGTAATAAAATCCAGATCTTTAATGATCGCCTGGGTTAGAGAAATGGAGAAAGGTACAAAATGGCAAAATTTTCTTCACAGCAGTAATCTCAAAAGCCAAACGTTGAAGTAAATGTTGCCAGTCCCTCGAAGCAGCGGTGTGGTTGGCGGTTTCTAGGCAAAGGCAGAGAAATCAGCTCGGAGCTCTCCTGAAGTCAGACGAGCCGGGGTAGCGTCACCTCATGCAGAGAATCAATCATTTCCTTGGTGGGTGTTTTCTTAAGAGACCATGGGGAGAAAGGAGAGCTCAGGCAGTCACTAATGCAGTGGTATCTGTTCAGAGTTCTTTTTTCTTCCATCTTTGAGTCTCACCCACCAGATTTCTGTTTGCAAAAAGGGCCTAATCCACTTTTTTTTTTGTCTGTGCATTGATTTAATAGTATCAAACCCTGAGGTCCTCGTGGTCTGCACCTGGGTTGCTTTTTCCCCTAATGAACCAAGAGAAGTGGTTTAAGCCCCCACGGTGCTCCCTATCAAAGCCACACAGTGATTAACTCAGGTCCCCTTATTAGGACCGGGCAGAAGAAAATCCCTTAGTCATCAGCATTGTGAAAATCCCAGGATGGTGAATGTTCAATGAAAAGATTACCTTGGGCACCTGAAAAATAATGGAAGAGCTCAATAGAGAAACCATTAAGCCTGTCTACACACGCTAAGTCAGGTGGAGGGTCGAGGTAATTAGCTGGGACCTTCAGGCCAGGGAAACCGTTTTGGACCTTCTGTCCTGACTGACTCAGTGTAGATAATTATTCAAATCCCTCATTCATTTTTCCCAGAGAAGCATTGTAGGTTGTGTCTACACCCACACGCACACAAAACAAGACTTAAATATGACTGGTCAGTGAACGTGGTTTGATATTTGTTTGTTTTTTACTGCATAATAGGCAGCTGAGGAGATGGGAGGTCTAAAGCTTTAACTTCTTAGCTGTGTGACTTTAAGCCAAGCTCATCCGTCTTAGCCTTGGTTTCTTCAGCTGTAAAATGGAATAATTAATAGGACCCCTCGAAATGTTGTTGTGAGGATTCAGTGTAACAAAGGTGGTATTCCTGACTCATTGCCTGGCCAGTCGTAAGCACTCTGAAACATTACTTATAGTTACTAGTCGTTGGACGGGCATGACTCATTCTGTGTTTGGAGAGATTGTGCATTTAGACATCATGTAAGAAAGCGGCCAGGAATCATGGAGCAAATGCCTTCGTCTATAGCCCCTGACGTGATGCCTTGTACACAGTAAGTGTCCCTTGCTTCAGGGACATGAGACCATGAACGGTCGTTCACTGACAGCTTGTCTCCCTCCTGTCATCCCTGGTCTCCCTCAACCTCTCTTACCTTGTGTCTCTTTTTCTGACCTCCTGTCCCAGAACTGGGAAAGTCTATCTGGATGCCCAGGGGCAGTGGGGCTAGAGAAGACGAATTCTTTGTACCATCTGACCATCAGGATTTCAGGAAATGAGATCTGGCTGAAATCACAGTTCTTGCCTCTCCCTTGAGGGCAGTTGAGTGCCTGCTTAGAAAAGGTGCCAGACCCGGTCTGTGGAGCAAATCCCTTTCCTGTTCCCTCATCTCCTGCACCCCAGAGCACACAGCCCGGTCCCGGAGAGCAGTAGGCATATGTTATTGAATGTAACTGAGTGCCCTGGCCTGGGAAACTGCCCTCTTACTTGTGCATCAACTCAACCATCCTGAGTTAGGGAACAGGTCTTTGCTGTGTCCCTCAAGGTTTGCTCTAGGACATAGGATGTTCATTAAATTGGCAGAAAGTACACGAGATTGAGAGGCAGCCCAGATACCTGCTGGTAACCTGGGGAGTATCCAGCATCCTTTTATTTTTTAATTTTTTTTCATGTTTATTCATTTTTGTTTAAAAATTTTTTTAACATTTATTCATTTTGGAGAGACAGAGAGAGACAGAGCGTGAGCAAGGGAGGGGCAGAGAGAGAGGGAGACACAGAATCCGAAGCAGACTTCAGGCTCTGAGCTGTCAGCACAGAGCCCAACGCGGGGCTCAAACTCACGTACTGTGAGATCATGACCTGAGCCGAAGTCAGACACTCAACCACCTAGACCACCCAGGTGCCCCTCCAGCATCGTTTTTATGGCAAGATATTGTCCATGGGCTAGAGGTGAGGGATGAAACTGTCACCACTATCACGAGTACAAGGAGCACTTCATCGACACCAATAAGCCTGTATTTTCAGTAACCACTATGAAAAGTTACCTTCAGTAGCTTCTACCCTGTGCCAGCACTGTTCTACACACTTAGATGGATTGTTTCATTCAATCTTTACGGTTTTCCTTAGAGTAGTATTAGGAGCTCCCATTTTCAGAGAAGGCTCAGAGACGTTTAATAACTTGCCCAAAGCTACCAGGCTAGAAAATGGCAAAGCCAAACTTCTGAGCTCACCAATCCTGAGTTCATCCTCTTAGCCACTTCACTAGGAAGATTTCTTTTAAAGTTAAATAAAAAAACAAAAGGGCAGGGCGCCTGGGTGGCTCAATCAGTTAAGCGTCAAACTCTTGATTTCAGCTCAGGTTATGATCTAACAATTTGTGAGTTTGAGCCCCACGGTAGGCTCTGTGCTGACAGCTCAGAGCCTGCTTGGGATAAACTCCCTCTCTCTCTGCTCACTCTCTCTCTCCCTCTCTCAAAATATATAAACTTAAAAAAAATTTAAAGTTAAAAAATAAAAAAAATGCACACACACCCATACACACACCCATACACTTTTTAGAACCACTGATGGGAAAACCTATGTAATGACAAAATTCCATAAAATAGGTAGTACTTTTAAAGAAACGTGTGTTTTATTCATTAAAATAGTATCTACATATAATGGGAAAGTGTCTTGTGTACATTGTAAGGCCTGTTGTTTATTTAATCTAAAGGTGGCGTCTGGTGTGCACTTGGATTTTTCTGACCCTTGGCAGTATTCTGACGCCTTCATGGGTTGGGAGGATCTGGTCCTTCCTCTCAGAATATAGCTGGCAAAACACAGTCTACAGATACTGAAAATAAATGTGATGTTTAAAGCCAGCGCCGTTGACGATGGGCAGAAGTGGGTTCAGGAACCAGAGCTCTGATCCTAGCTTTGCCAATTTATTCCCTCTGCTATACCTCAACGTCTACTATAAAAAGGGAGAACTGATGAAAGCCTCCTACCTCTTAAGGAGACTAGAGTCAGAATAGGAAGCAGCCTTGAGGTAACCTGTCACAAGAGGAAGGTTTATATCCAGAGCACCCTAGGTAGCTCTGCTTGCCCTGTTCAACCATCAGAGGCAACCAGTGCCTGGATGGACTGGGAGCGCTGTTTGAACCTTCTCTGGGGGCCCTTCATTCTACTCATCCATCCTGATTGCATGCTCTCAAACTACCATGAAAAAGCTGTCTTTCTACATGGAAGCTCCTTAATTAATGCCACAGTAGCACTCCCTTTCTAGGCAAGATGCTCTGCTGTCAGAAGAAGCAGAAGGCTTCCTGTATAGAAGGCTCTCCTATATCCTCATCGTCAACCTCCTTCTCAAAGTCCAGTGGCCAGGACCAAAAATGGTACACCACTTGTGTCTCAATAATAATCGGACCGCAGTGTACTCTGAGCTGTTTTTTCCTATCCCTATGGGATGGATGAAAGATCTGCAAGACAAGGTATAAGTCAGCAGTTTTCTGATAAAAAAACTGAAAGCTGGTGTATGTAGGAGAGCGGACGGTTTTCATTCATGACATACAGCGTGCCTTATCTTCCCAAACTGCCTTGAAAGGAATGGAATTTGACTGGTGTCATTCTCGGGAGGGAAACTGCATGTTAGTGGTAAATGGAGAGTAGGCGTATTTAAAGGTTGATCATTTCAGCTGTAGCAAAACTCTTACCAACTGCCAAGCACTGACTCCACAGAGCAAAGGAGGCAGTTTCCAGCTGAGAAGAAGTATTTTGCCAGCACCTGCCCCAAAAACTGATGCTTGAATCCCTCAGACATTTCTACCATGGGTGAGGAGACGGGGAGTCCCAAAGGGAAAATTGGAGTTCAGGAGACCACGTGTGAGTCCTGCTTTCTCTGCCTTCTGGCCTAGACCATGAGAAAATACATTCTTAAATTCTGTGGGACTTAGTGCTCTCAATTGTAAACAGAGATGCTTCCTAGCCCCCATTTTGCAGGATGGCTGAAAGAAGAAACTGTCCATGAGTGTGCTTTGCCAAGTGAAAAACATCGGATACATGTTAGATACTGTAGGTGAGGGAGACGTGAAAGAAAGGAGAACTAACTTCTTGCCCAAACTAAATTCTGCATCCAGAATGGACGGGAGAGATTTTGTGTTGGGGATCATTTAGTAGAATTGTTAATTGTGTAAAATCTGGAAAGCTTTCCTGATATCCCTTTTAAAAATTTTAATGTTTATTCTTGAGAGAGAGACAGACAGACAGACAGAGCATGAGCATGAGAGGGGGAAGAGGCAGAGAGAAACTGAGAATTGAAGCAGACTCCAGGCTCTGAGCTGTCAGCACAGAGCCCGACACAGGGCTCGAACTCATGAACTGTGAGATCATGACCTGAGCCAAGGTCAGATGCCTAACAGACTGAGCCACCCAGGTGCGCCCCTCCCAAGATCCCTTTAATGGCCCCAAATGGCCATTTTTTTATTTCACCCACCAGCCTTTGCAGGAAATGAGCTTTCAGAATGTTGACTTTCAGAGTGACTCATGCAATGGCTTCTCAATCTGGCCATTCCTCTGCTTATTCCTGAACCATCCTGAAGCCATCACTGGTCACTTATTTTCTCTACTTCCTTCCTTCTGCACATTTTCCCTGAGCGCCCTTTCTAAGCCAGGTACCAAGTGAGTCACTAGGCAGACAGCTGTGAGCAAGACATGACATTTTGTGGGAGACAGACATTGCACAAAATTACTGAATTACAGTTGCAGTCCACACTGCAAAGAAAAAGTGCAGGGTTTTAGGAGCCTCCTGCAAACGAATCTAGGAATTACTTTGGGTGTTGGTACTGATTCTGGGTCTTCAGATGCATTGCCCTCTCAAGAATTAACTAATCGATGTGTGTGGTCAGCCCTTTAAAGTTTATGAAGCACTTTCTCATTCGTTTTTTCACTGGGTCAGGCTTTCAGCCCTGCGAAGTACATGGAATCATCATCCAGTTCTAGAAACCAAGTCTGTGGGACTTGACATGACTCGGGGTCAACTAATTCTGCCACTTTCAGAATTGTTTCCTCTTAATCCTTGGCTCTTGCCAACCCACCCTTTTGGTTCATTGGCTTCTCTCCCTTGGGAGTTGGTATTTTGAAAAGGAGTTTTGAGAAAAGAGCAATAGAGGAAAATAGGGGAAATGACACTTCCCTGGGAGACATGTGGGTAGAAGCTGTGATTCCGGATATTTGTCTCAGCGAAGTGGCAAGAGGAAGCCTGCCTGTGATGTGAAAGATGTCCTAACTGCTGTGTGTGCATCAGGATTCATAGTTTCCGATAAAACTCAAAACCTTCTCTGACCCCAAATATAGCCCCCGTGGTCTCACCTGTGCTTGGAGGAACAAGACCCGAGTCGAAATACATAGAGTATCACACATCCTCCCATAGGCTTTATTCCTCTAACCCAGTCAGTCTTGACTTCCCACACCAGGCAGAACCCACTTATGAATAGAGCTCATGAGCTGGTCATCTTTCCTGCCATTTGTTCCATGCCTGCTACATTCCAGAACTTTGTGTCCATTCGCCTTTACTTCACCCAGCTGAAGTATCTATTAGTATCTCTGCATTTGGCTGATGAGGCATCTGAGGCTCAGAGAGATGAAGTAACTTGCCTAAGGTTACACAGTTTGTAAGTCATAGAGCTAGGATTTGAACCCAGACCTGACTCCAAATTCCATGCTCTCAAACACTGTCCCAAACTGTCTTCCCGAAAAGTGAAAATAAATTCCAAAACCAAGTCCCGCACTTCCCATCTGGAATTTTTAGTATTTAAAACCAGGAAACACAACAGCAGCCTTGGGACAGGCTTTGAAAGGTTCTGGTAATCTCTCAACCCCACCCCCCAGACACCTGTCACCCTCTGGGTTAAGGATGCTCACCCACCACACCTCTTGAGGACCCTTAACTGGAACTCAAGGATTCCATTAGGACAAACCTGTGGCCAAAGGACAAAAAGATCCAAAACACAAAAACAGCAGCCTTAGTTGCTTTTCTAGACTAGCAAGCAAGCCCTCCACTAATCAATCAGTTTTTGGTTAATTACTTTTCTCCTTTTTAAAGGGACAGAGGAACATGCAAAATTCCCACACTAGCCACTAGATACGAGTCAGTAAATATTTGCTTGTCTTTTCTTTTGTCTTTGCTTTTTCCTTCCTTTCCTTTCCTTTTTCTTTTCTTTTTTTTTTCTTTTCTTTCCTTACTTCCCTTTCCTTTCCTTTCCTTACTTCCTTTCATCTCTTTTTTGCCTCCCTTCCTTCCCTCTTTCTCTTTCCCTCTCTTTTTTCTCTCTTTCTCTCCAAAACAGTAGCTACAGCTTGGGAAAAAGAATAGCCATCACATTTTATTTTTTAGTACCTTTCTGTGTTTCCTGATCAGCACCATGTGCCAGTGTATTGTGTTAACTGGTGGTGACACAGCACTGAGCTGTGGACAATGAAGCATGAACACTCACCTCACTTCTGCCCTCTTCTTTCCTCCTTAGGTGAAGGCAGCTTCCAAATATGTGGATGTACCTGTGAGTATTCGGAAATTGCTTTTGTGGGTTTGGTTTCGTTGTTGTTTTTGGGGGTTTTCTGGGTTTTTTGCTTTCATGGGAAACTTAATGATGCTGTTTTCATTAGTGCTGTGAAACTGCATATTCTTGACTTGAATCACGAGAAAGAGAGAAGCCAAGAGTATTTTTCATGGTCAAACTTTTTGTTTTTTAGCTGAGAAGAGGGTATAGTTTCTTTCATCCAGAAGAAAGCTCCTGCTTGAGACTAAACCCAGTAGCCTTTCAATTCATTTTCCTGGGTTTTCTGGTTCAGTTGATTCTGTATCGGCCTGCTTTCCTCCCCTCCCACGTGCACACCTTGGGAGTCGCCGTGAGCTAGAAATTTGCACAAAGGTGCCAATGTTTTTTTAAAACAAATAAATTCTGAATTTGTTCATTTTGGGGTCAATTCTGCAGTTGTTTCAAGGAAACCTTACAAAACTGCTTCTAATTAGTGCAGACCTCATTAATGAAGAGAGCTCTCAAAGTTCACAGATAAAGCACTTGTGGTTGCCCAAAATTTACATTTAAATTGAGGTTAAGTAGTGCACATGAATGCTGGAGTGTGGGATTACCTGTGATAACTCAGGATACATTTATAGACAGACTTTGCCCAGCCTATTAGCAAAATAAAATTGGAGAGATTTAAATATATTCCAATAAAGGGGAAAAGAAAATGATTCTGTTTCTCCATTTCTAACAAAAGAGTGTGAGTCTATTATAAAATATTAAATTTAGAGGGATTATCTCAACAGCCACCAAGGGTCTTGTACTGAACGTTTCTCATTCTGAACGTGGTTAAGTACCCACCTTGTTCAAATACTTATTTGTTAAAATTTGTTTTTTTCTAAAAGGATTTATATTAACATTTAAATTCATTTCCCCAGGAAGCTAAGTGTGTAATCGTTTCTTGGCTTATTTCTCAAAGGATGGCAAAATGGAAAATTGGAGTGAATTTAGCATTAGCATACATTTTGTTTGTTTAATGAGAGAATGTACAATCAATAATTATGCTTTGAATTTATATAATACTTCTCATCGAGGGACCTCAGACTCCTTCCCGTAGATAGTCTTTATAATGGAGAAGAGAAAAAGCTCACGCGTAACTACAGCCAGGAGAGGCGTTAAGTAATTTATTTTCCCAAGCCCCGAAGTATAAACTTTCAGTTCACAGGGAGCAAACTACTCAAATTGTCTGGGCCTATTTCACCATCCTTAAAAGAGAGGTAATAATACCCAAGTCACAGGTTTGCTGTGCAGATGAAATGACACACAGATATGGGACTCTGCACTGGACCTGGCACTCCCTAGACATTTCAGCAGCAGGAGCAGAGCCCACGGGCAGGGGGACAAGAGGGTGTTCACACTATATTGCACGGGGCGGGGCAGAGAGAGAGGTTGAATTTGCTGACCACAGACTTGACCTGCCCGAGTCTGCAGCAGTAATAGAAATTGAAATTCTAGGCTCCCCGCCCAAAGATCTGGTGTCTATAGGCCTGGAAGTCGAGGGGAGCTCTCGCCAGCCCCAGAGGTTTGAACAGGTGCCCTGCAGGCAAGCTCCAAATACCCAGCGAAAGTTTATCCGGCAGTCATTACTATCAACAGAAGTGATTGGGGAGGCAAATTATCTCGGGGAGGGGGTCAAAAAAGTCAAATATCAGCGATTTCACGTGGTTTCCATCTACTTCCTACAAACCAGGTTTAGATTTATTGTGAAGATAAGGGGGAAAAATGGGCTCTACAGCTATGCAAAAGGGAACAAAAATGAATTAGCCATTTGCACCCTTTAGAGAGACACAAGAAAATGCGGCAGCATGTTCCAGAATTTACCACGGCAAATATAATACCAATATTTGCAATTTACCAATTACAAATATAATAATAATTGCAATTGGAGCCAAGCCTCGTAAAGCATTCCCTGTGTGCTAGGCCCTCTTCTAAGGTAAGCATTCAACATGTCATCGTCAAGATGACCCCCCTTTAAAGCTGAGGAAATTGAGGCACAGAGATGTTAATTTGCTCAGGGTCCCACAGCTGGGAAGTGCCAGAGCTGAGACTGTAACTGGTCCCCTTAACCACTTTGCCATCTGCAACATGATTTTAGTTAGTGCATTGACAAACGTCTTTATTAGGGTAATTGAGTAATTACTTAAGGAGCATTAGAAAAAAATGTGGTTAGCACATCAAACCCATGATTTCGCCAACTATTATGGCTTAGGAAAAAGGTAAACTTTAAAATTAAGTTGATTAACATCTATTTTTTTTATTTTGTTCTCATTAATTCATTTTTGAGAGACAGAGAGAGACAGCATGGATGGGGAGGGGCAGAGAGGGAAACACAGAATCTGAAACAGGCTCCAGGCTCTGAGCTGTCAGTCCAGAGCCTGACCCGGGGCTCGAGCTCATGGACCACAAGATCATGACCTGAGCTGAAGTCAGATGCTTAACTGACTAGGCACTTAGATTAACGTATATTTTTATAGAAAAAAAAATCATAGTGAGATACTGTGTTTTAGTAAATAAACAATTTTATAGAAAATAATAGTACATAATACACAGCCATACTCTCTGTGCATTGTTTACATATGGTAAATTATAGTAATCACTTGCTCCTCAGACCAACCTTATGAGAGGGGAATGGGATCACCCTGCTTCACAGGTGAGGAAATGGAGACCCAGGGAGGTTAAGAGCATGGCCAGCATCCCCTGCTTGGAAATCAGAGCGTGAGGAAAGTTTAGGTGCCAGCAGTCTGACTGTGGAAAGCCTGCTAGCACTGCCTTCCAGGAGTCAACTGTGTGCATTTTTTCCAACTCTGCCTTCAGTCTGGGCACATTGGTCACCCAAACTCAGCCCGGGAGGGGATATTTACACCGTGGAAACGGGCAGCCGCTATAAATCAAGGTTTGTTGTTTTATTTTGTTGTTTTTTTATGTCTTCTGAGGTTTTTATTTGTTTTTGTGTTTTTCCCTATCTTCTGTTTTGAAGAGCCACACATTGGGTACGATCACCTATTAAATCACGTGTCCTCACCCCAGAATGTGCAGCGTTAATGCTTGGCAATGTTTTGGGGAGTTGTCTTTTGTTTTTTTAAAGTAGAGACTTCCAGCGCCTTGTGTCCAAAGATTCTGCTATAATAGTTGGGGGGAAGATGGGGTGTGGGGCCTGGAAATCTCTTTCCAAAGAGCTGATCTGATAGCAAGTTCGGGAACCAGTGGACTGAATCAGTGAGTCTGGACCTTGGCTACATATTGGAGACACCTGGGGAGCCTTTGCAAGTATTAGCGCCAGGTTGCTTGCCAAATTAAAACAATTTCTGGAGTGTGGGGTCTTGGCGTTAGTATTGCTCAAAGCTCCCCAGGTCCTCTCATTTGCAGCCAGGTTTAAGAACCATGGATAAAATCATCTTCCGAGTTGTTTCTGGCTCCGAAGTCTCCGAGTTCATCTGTGTTGCCCTGTGAGGGTTTTGGCACACGGTTTATTGGTTTAGTTCCTTGTGGGGACTAGTAGTCAGTTACATTAGAGATTGGTCTCTTAATTATCCGCACTAATGGGGAGAAGTGGCTGCTACCAGTCATTCAAAACACCGTGTAATCCCCACAGCCTATCTCTTTGTCTTCGATGTGGTATTTGACCCTTCTGTATATACATAACAGATTTGCATTTCTAATTAGGGCTTGCTTAGGTAACTGAAAATTTGAATTTGTTTTCAAGCCCAGAAGTACCTGGTAGGGGCAAGCTGTGATTAAGACGTCCTATTTTTCCTAAGGATAATGATATCTTCCACACGTGGAGAGAGTTAACTCTACAGAGATTATTGGTTCTATACATTTGCTAAAATCTACATCCTCGGGCTGTCCAAGCCACATTTGAAATAAACAATGTACGATACTATACACCATCCCCTGAAGCTTAGAAAGCACTGTGTTTAGAAAGCACTATGGTACAGGAGCACCTGGGTGGCTCCGTCAGTTAAGTGGCCAACTTTGGTTTAGAGCATGATCTCACAGTGTGTGGGTTTGAGCTCCTCATCGGGCTCTGTGCTGACAGCTCAGAGCCTGGAGCCTGCTTCCGATTCTGTCTCCCTTCCTCTCTGCCCCTCCCCTACTTGTGCTCTGTCTCTGTCTCTCAAAGGTGAATAAATGTTAAAAAAGAAAAAAAAGAAAGCGATATGGTATGAAGCCTAATTTATCTAATAGCATCAGTCATTTAGCCAAGAATATTTTCCATGTACAACTTGCAAGTTAGCTTGTCTGTGTGTGAACAGTCTTTATTTTAACCATTTTGGTTGGAAATCTACCTAGACTTCATTACACATCCTTCTCTGTCTATGTAAACAAAAAACTGTACTTCAGTCCTCCCTCAATGACAAAGGGTCACCACGGTGACTGTCTTTCCTCAGTAGCTACGTAGTGACCTGCCACCACCGGGCCCCCAGAGGCATAGAGGCAGCTTGCCTCTGCCTTTGATAGTCCCAGAGCCCAGTGGTTGGTGAGTGACCTGTCTGATGCTGCAGTTTGCTAAGGGCGTCAGGAAAAGTGTTGACCCTCTGTTATCAGCACGCCTGTTTCAAACAGTTACCCCTTCCCGGTCCGCTGAAGGAGGGGAGACAAGCTTGTTGGCTTTGGATGGAAAGCTAGTGAGAAAAGAAGGCTGTGAGTGGAGGCCTGGGGACTCTCTCACAAGGAAACCGTATGCGTTGGCACACAGAAACGTTGTCCTCTTTATTTTCATGTTGGTTTCTCTCAGGCCTCTTTTTTCTTCTTGGTTCCAAAGTAGTTTGCAAAGGTAGGTAAGGCTGTGAAGCGATACAGTACCGTGGGGCGGGGTGGGGGGACAGAATCATAGTCGTTCATGTTTGTATGGCAATTTATGGCTTTTATGGTATCTTGACCTACATTATTGTCACTGACTGTAACAACCTTGAAGGTAAGTAGGAGAGGTATTATTAGTCCCATTTTACAGATGATATAACTAAGACCCAGAGAAATTTAAATGATGTTCACAGGCTCCAGTTAGTGGGGGATATAATAAAAATCCATGTAGTGTGACTGAAGAGCTTAAGAGAAAAGAGGAGGGAGAAGGGCTTATTCATTCATGGGGTTGTTCATTCAGCAAATATTTACTGAGTACCTACTGTGTGCCAGGCATCATTCTGTGTGCTAAGGATAGGAAAGAAAAGAGACCAAATAAAGCCCCTATATTGGGGGAGTTATGTTCTAGTGCGAGAAGACTGACGAAAAAAGCAAATAAGCAGATATGTAGTAGAATGTCAGATATTGGCACACGTGATAAAGAAAAAGAAGGGTCAAAAAGTAGAGAACCATGGAGTTTTTTAACTACCGAGGTGAGATAAACCACCCTGATTTTTTTTATTATCAGAGTTTTTAAAACTTAAATGAAACGCCCCTTGACGACAGCAAATTTGGTGGAGAAAGGAAGGGTGGGTGGAAATAACCATTCTTATAGGTCACTAACGTTGCCGGTTACCAACAGGGCTGCTGAATTGAGCTTTGAACCTTAGCTCTAAGATGTTTGCATATGTCCAGGAAAAGGCCATATCTGCTCCAGAATCACCAGGGAAGAAATGGAAACAATACTAATAAGTTCCTCAAGTCCCCCCCACCCCCACCCCCGTCCCTACTTCGAATACCCTTTGATGTGCGGCTGCCAAAGGGAGAGAAGGAGCGAGGTGCCGGTTTAGAACTGATATCTATCACTTACGTCTCATTGGAGAACCTCTATTGTTTCGTATCATAAAACTGCAACAATTATAGGACCATCACAGAACCTGCTCAGTCCATTTGCTGAAAATTGCTTGAAAGTGTAACAGTTGACTACTGTGGCTTTGGATTGTCCTCATTGTTTTTCAAATTAATACCTTGTCATTGTTCCAGCAGGTGTTAAGAAATGTTACTAGCATCCCAGGGGCCAAGCATTGGCCCTTTCCTTGATAATTGTTTGCTTTGTATCACGGGGGAAAAAAATACAGCCCTACTGTTTCCAAACCTTCCTCATTTTCACCCTGGAAATTACACAGAAGTGTTAACTAACTTCAATTTGCAGTGCCTGACAGTCACGTCTTGTAGAGAAATGATACTTTGTGATCTAAGGTAAATCACAGTAATGAAAACGAATCTTGTTTAGTTATTAGCAAACATACATGTCTACTGTGGAAATTTAAGCGGTTTGTGGCAGCTTTCCCGATGACCCATATTACATTGTTTTAATAGGTTTCTTTGGACATATCTTTGATTGCAACATCTCAAGCAGTGTGCATCTCTTTTTTTTATTATTAGTATTTTCTCACACTAAATTATTTCTTAAGTCCAGATGAACCACCTGCTTACCTCTCCAGAAAATCTTATTTATTTAAAAACCAAATCCTTGGTCCTCCTCCTCCTCAACTCTCGCTTTTTACAATTTTTGGACCAGAAGCCTGTCACTGGGATGCAAAAACAAATTAAGAGGTTGAATGTCTCCTCTGAGTAAACTGATTAAGAAATATTCACTACGTATTCAAGTTAAAGTATTCCTCTCCCCCCCCTCCCCGCCGCCCCGCACCCAGAAAAATGCGGCTTCAGTAGGAAGAGATGTACGCTAAAATATAATTTCTTTACTTAGCATTTTCTCCATGTTTTAAAGAAGAAAAAAAGATCGAGGAAGGCTGTCACCTTTCCAACGTTATATTAAGGAAAGACAGTGGAAGACAGAGTCTGTTTGGGTATTCTTAAATGGGGATTTCAATCCAAAGAAAAGCCAGAGGATGTCTCTGGGTGATCCAGTGATGATTTATCCATTATCATATCTATACCAGAAAAAGAAATTAATAGTATAAAAAAATAACTGTAAAGCCCTGTAATCCCAACTCCCTTTCTTAGCCAGGTTTGATTCCTGGAAAGAGCAGGAGGCTCAAATATCAGTTCTTAGCAGTCCAGGCTGTGGATAGCGCCACAGTATATTAGGAATAGCTTCAGATTCCAGCAAAGGCAGTGTGGGGTGGGGTGGAGTAGGGTGGGGTGGGGAGACTGAAATGCATGAGTCATCAAGGAAGTCACTGTCTGAAAATTCCATTTTCATGTTTTCCTGTTTCTTTGCAGAAACCCGGGATGGACGTGGCCGACGCCTATGTCACTTTCGTCCGTCACTCTCAGGATGTCCTCCGTGATAAGGTCAATGAGGAGATGTATATAGAAAGGTTATTTGATGTAAGTAAATGCCTTCTCCTCCTTGAAGACCAAGGAGGAGACCCTCCAAAATGTGACAAAATAAGAGACAGGAGGATAAGTCACATTTTGAGAAAATGGAATGGTCCTGATTCGAGCAGTATCTTTTCCTTTCCTTCTGCCTTAGGCTCTTATGTGTCGTGTGTCTGTTCCGAACCCACTCTGGCGTGGCCGTGTCTCAGTCCCAATCTGTGTGATACGTAGGACGGCGCACAGTCTCTCTCAGCAATTCCTGCACGAAGCTTGTGAGGCAGCTTTCTGTAACTGGCAGAGACCTTTCTTGGTCATGGTCCTCCTCGCAATCTGGCCTTGCTCTAGGGAGGTGATCTGGTCGGGGAGGCCCACACAGCTCCATCTCCAGGGGGCGGGGCCTCCCTGACCCCAGCCGTAGCTTGCAGATGCACACTAGGTGGTGCATCGCTATCCTTCCAAGATGATTCCGTTTCTGGAAGCCTGGAAATGCTTCGTTAGCCCTGGCTTTGGGCACACTCTTTGTGCTAGACTTGCTCAGTCAGTGTGGTCTTAAACGGGGGCACCCCCCTGCCCACCCACCACTTGAAAACTCAGCAGCTATAGGAAGAGCAGGTTGACCAGGCTGCCAGACCCAGACCGAAACTCAAGAAAACGCAGATTTCTGAGGATTAATAGCTATCAAGCAATCTGATTTCCACTGTGACTACATCTGCACTTCCAAAGCAAGCCACTGAGGCAAAAAGAAGAAAAAAAAAAAAACAACGGAATCTGTTTTGGTCTCAAAATGCCTGCCTCGCTCAGGCCAAAGCAGATGGGGCTGCCTAATTTAGCCAGATATTTTGCTTCGAGTTTTCACTGAATTTGCCAGTGTAGACCCGGCCAGAGTGCATGGAAACTGACGTACTTGTCTCCGTGTGGCTCTAATTGTGTAGCCTACTTCTGTCTTGTGAAGCGTGAGCTCCTCCTGTCCAGGTTTTCGTATATTTTTAGTGCCAGCCCGAACATTAATGTTTTGGTCTACTATGGAATCCGTGTTTCTATATTTTTTCTGTGATTGTGTTCAGCAATTTACATTGAGTTTGTGCGTGTGTGTGTGTGCGCGTGTTTTTGTTCCATAGCTAAGTGAGCTCATTGTTGGCAGTGCTCAGGATTCTGAAGCTTCTGACTTTTCTATGCTTTGTCTTCCAGCTCATTTGCTTTCCTCGTGTGTTGAAACGGCCCCCTTTTTTTTTTTCTGTTCCAACCATCCCCTCTCTGTGCTCAATATCGCTCTTTTCCTCTGCATCACCTTTCCTTGAGACAACCCTTCTTACTTTTTAATTCCCACCCGTCCTCTCTCGGATTAAAATGGAACTTATCTCTCATGTCAAATGTTTTATCACATTATATCAAGTGGCATGAATTAGAATCAAATAATCTTCCTGTGTACATCTTCTAGCATGACCCACATCCACTGAGAATGCCTCATACATACATAAAACTCACCAGCGGGTTCTCTCCCTTCTCTGCATGCGTGCCTTTACGGAAGTACTGAGCCTAGAATGCCCGGGGCGCAATCACCCATCCAATAGGCATTGAAAACAGACAGGCAGCACCCTGAGATCACAGTTAGGAGCGCAGACAGTCTGCCCATCTCCACTGCATTAAATTCCAAACCGCAAATTTTCAAGAAGCCTGTGGATTGTTCTTTTCAATGCCTAGGTTGCCTTTTTTTTTTCCTTTGATCAGTATCTTCTGATTCTCAGTTTTGTGTGGCCCTCACGTGCGTGTGCGTGTGCGTGTGCGATCCTGTGCGAGCGTGTGTGCGAATAACCTTGTGCTCTCTAAAACTTTAAAACATCTCGTACTGGATTTGATGTTTGATCTGCAGCTTAGCCTGTCACTTCCTCACAGACAAGCCACCCTTGCCTCTTTCTTTTTTTTTCAATTAAAATGACACAGGGCAAAAAACATTTTTTTAAGGTAGCCTTGTTGAAGGCAGCATGGGAAATAGTCCTTTCCTGTGGCTTTTTTTTTTTCTTTAAGGCAAGTGCAGCTGAATTGTTAAAAAGTAAGGGTAGAGCCCTGGCTGGCACAGATGGTCAAGCTAGACTTGTCTGACCATCGTAGAACGTAGTCACATTCAAGCCCTCTGGCTTTTAGTGTGAATTAATAATGAAAAGACATATTTACTAAGAATATGTTGCTCAGAAAGCAAATTATGTTTAGGGTTGCTCAAAAACTCACAAGTATTTCTAGCCCCTTGTTGAATTACACTGACCAGCATAATACGGCATCTGTAATTCTGTGAGAATCCTCACAATTCAGGCTCCTAGTGTGCTAATCATGTTTTCTGAGGGAGTGTTAGTTACATTCCCCAGAGTGTCTGATTTTTAAGACTTCACCGTTAGAGTCAGTCACTGAACATCACTCCCACCCCTGTGGAAAAAATTTTTTCAGTAGCTTATCTGAAGCTAATAAATTTCTTGCCACTTACTTTCTTACTTTCCAAATAACCTGCTGCCCTAATTTACAGAATATCGGTGCTAGGCAACCTAACTGATGTCGTGCAAAAAAAGTTATTGAATCTGTCATGGATTTAAAACAGTTGTCATTTGAAAAACCCAGAGCTCTCAAAAAGCTTCATTACCATGCAGTCTCAGTAATTTAATTCAGTACTTACTGTTTTTCTATAATCTAGCAGCAAAACATCAGATTACCAACATGTTTGATTATTTTCGGCTTCTGTTTCCTCAAGCATGGTGTTTATGTCTTTGCATATACGCTCCGCAAGACTCTTCGTGTCCACTGAGCTAAGCAAGGGGAAGGGACAGAAGGCAGAGGGGTCTGTGAAACCGACCACCCTCAATTTCTTGCCACAGTGAACCTGTTCTTTAAACCCTGTTCCTTACCGATAGTGGTCCTGGGGCAGGTTTCTAAATAATTGGCAGAAATCTCTTGAGAAAAACTTGTTGATCTGAGAGGTTGCTCTTCCAAATTGTTGCATTTTGATAAATGGCAGAAATGAATAATAGAAAATTAGCATTTTGAATGGGGAAAAAAAAATCTATATCTCCGAGATTGTTTGCTGTTTGGGGGTTGTTGATTCGGACTGTTGTGTCATTCCCTGGTTTTTTGTTCCGGCTGGCATCTGTCATTCAGAGGCATGTTCTCAGACTTCCTGTTGTGTTTTCAGCTGTGTCTCAAAGTCTCAGTTTTATTTACCTGAAAAGTCCTCGAAGTTCTTGCTATTTGGTTTTGTTAAACTTTTTTTTTTTTTTTTTTTTTTTTTGCCTTTTTGAGCGTGCCTTGCAGAAAAGGCTGGATGGCATTAGTGTGTGTTTGCATCTGAGAATATTTGGACTAATAGCAGGTCATTTAATGAGTGCATCTTCCGTTTTAACCAGGCTCCCTCTGATCTAGCTTTCTCTCTGCCTTGTCATTGTACTTTTGGCTGGAATTGGGTGCTTGTGGGAGATTATCGGCATAGCATTTGGGGCTCTATATTTAATGTTCTGCATTTTTATCTATTTTATTATGTAACTTAAGAGGAGCGTTCCAAATTTCTCTTCACCAACATTTTTTTTTAAACAGGCATTCTCTAGGCTTATTCAAGCAATACATCAGACATAACGTTGCCTAACCAGGTCTTTCTAGTGCACTGAAAGTCTCCCTGTTTATTAATAATTGATTTATACTATCCTTCTATTAAATACTATCTGCATGATTTTTTAGACCTACACCTAAGAAAAAACTAACTGGTCAAAAATTAAGGACTGTTGGGGCCCCCGAGGTGGCTCAATTGGTTAGACATCTGGCTTCGGCTCAGGTCATGATTTCACAGCTCATGGGTTCAAGCCCCACATAGGGCTCTGTGCTGACAGCTCAGAGCCTGGAGCCTGCTTCAGATTCTGTGTCTCCCTCTCTCCTCTCTCTGTCCCTCCTCTGCTTGTGCTCACTCTGTCTCTCAAAACTAAATAAGCATTAAAAAAATAAAAAATAAATTAAATTAAGGACTGATGGGAAAATAATCCTCAAGCAGCCTTCAATAAACTATTTCAGATGTACAACTATAACTTTCATCTGCATTTTTGTAATTTTTTTCCTAAAAATAGGACATACAATTATAAATTGGTTTCAGTTGCTGCAGAATAACAGTGTAAAATATTTTATAACAAAAGATTCAGAGATTTAAAGCAAGGGAGTATTCCAGTATGTACAACAGCAATGAATTTATATTAAAGATGCTGAGTTCTTAAAGGACAATCAGATAGCTGTCAGACTCCAGGAGAAGCTTGGCCTCCTGGAAAATTATTGAAGACTTTTAAAGAAAATGTAAAGCAAAGGTATGAAATAATCTCCATATTCCTAAAGCAGCTGCTGAAGAGGAAAGCAGAAACCCAAGAAATAGCTCGAAGACAGTGATTTAAATCTTGAATGTCCATAAATCATGCAGATGGCTCCCGCCACCCCTCCCCTTCCCCGCCCCCCCCTTGGGTGATTAATTCAATATCTTCCCCAAAACAAAAACATGCTTTTTGAAATTAAGAGATCAGATCATCAAGAGACGCATCTAAGATTTCAAGGTCTAAACAAAAATTAATTTATTTTCTTTCCTCCTTGTACTTCTTGAAGACACAGACTGAGAAGAAAATCGGGATTAAAAGAGATGTGCTTAGGGCGAATTCATCTGCTTAAACCTCACAGGCTCGGAGATGAGTGATTAAAAAACCATCTCGAACTTGGAAGGCATCCACGTTGGTGGTAATGCCCAGATCCGCACTGGCGTTCCTTAGACCCCGTGCCGTTGTGAACCAGGCCCGGTGAACATTTGACTGGAGATGATACATGGATTATATAGGTCAATTATACACTTAATCTGCCTTCTGGAGGATTAAGTATTTGCAGATTGACTCTGCTTTTGGCTTCTTCGTGGCAGTTATCAGATCAGGAAAGGGCCCCTTACCAAACCCGCCGCGTAAGCACTTAATCAGGCAGTGCGGGTCAGGTTCGGGCGGGGCCGCTGCTCTGTGCTCTCCGCCTTGCACGGATTTTAATTTGCTGTTCCATTATCAAATCAGATATTTGTCCACATTATGTGTCAGCACAATAATTGAGTGTGAATATTTCCCATTAAAGGGGTAATTTGAAAAATGAAACCTTTGCCTATTAAAATGCATTTGCTATATTTATATAGGAAACCAAAGATAACCTTATTTCAATAAGCTTATTAAATTACAAAAGCACTATGCTTGTGAACATATATCAATCCAACTAGGACTCATCCTGCTCGAGGAAGTAAGGGCTGAACAGACAATAAGGAAGCATTAGTTATTCTGTTACGTATGTGAGGTGTATCCCGGATGGTCCAGGTGAGCGCAAACGCTCCCTGAAGTACACTGTGGAAGGAGGTGCACCAGTGTAAAAGGTTGTAGTTCTAGGGGGCGCTGATTCAAGAAAACCAGGGCATATGGGGTCTGGGCACTGAGATGGTGAGTTCTCTCCTCTCCAAGCTGTATATAAGCAGGTTTGACTGCCCCGAATAGGAGCTATGGTGTAGTGATCATGGGCCTTGCTGCGGAGCCTTCAGACTTCACCCCTGATCCTCACAAGCCGGGTGACCTTCAGTAAGGTATTTAATCTCTCAGAGCTCCAGCTGATTCATCTATGTGACAGAGATGAAAATAAGCAGAACCTTCTCGCTGTTATGGGGGAGAGATGTGTGTACGGCTGCAAGCATCGGGCTCGGGGCAAGCGTTTGGTAAGTGTCAGCCTCCGCCGCCGCCATCGTCATCCATCCATCCCCATCGCCATTGTCATCACTGAAATGGAAATGCTCTTCCCAGACCTCTTCTTTTCTTGTTGGACAAAACTCCCTACCCGTCAAAAGTGCCGCAAGAGCCGCACTGTCACTTGAAGATCTTAACCCCAAACTTGCTTAGAATGACTTGATATACAGTAGCCTGGTACCTTTTTACTTTGGGGAAACATAGTTCTGAAATAGGCGGGACAGTGACAGTCAGAACTGGGGCTTTGACACGAGCCAGGCAGGAGTAGGGACCCTGGGGTTTGCCCGTGGCCGAGCTAACTTCAGGTGAATTCGTGGCTGCTTTGGGCCTCAGTTTCCCCATCTGTAATGAAACCGACTTCTTACTGTAGTTGTGAGGACAAAATAACATAATGGCTATGGACTGACATAGTCAGAAATTCAAGAAGTCTTTTATCATCAGCATGATCATCTCATAGAATTCTTTGCTCCTTTAAGTGGATTATAAAATAACCTAGTCCTCCTACCTAACCAGAACCATAGTGCGTTGGCATATTAATCAGATTTGACCTTCTGAACCTGGGTTTCTTTTTTGTTTTTGGGGTTTTTTTTTTTTTTTGCATGGAGGAATAGCTAATCCCTTTTATTGTTACTGATGCAATAAATGTGCATCGGAGTCCCTTAGAAACTACAGCTAAGCAAAAAAATAAGAAAACGCTACATCCCCCGCACCCAGAGATCATTACTTCAGTGTTTATTCATTGGGATCTTTTTCTATGTGCTTATATAGATTATGGGGTTTTTTTTTAACAAAATAAGTAGGCAAAAATTGCTCTGTGAATGTACTTCTAATGCACTGTACATATTCAGAATCCCTCACCTGTCCCCAAAATATTCTTGGCATCTGGTTGGTGCAAACCAGGATCCAGTACAAGGCCACATATCACATCTGGCAGTGATGCACTTTAAACTCCTTTTTATCTGCGCTGGCCCTTTTCTCCGGGCCCGACTTGTTAAAGGGACTGCCCTGCCAATTGTTCTGCAGACTGGAGGAGTTTATTACTAGCTAAACATAGAACTGATTTGAGGAGGAGAAAAAAACTCTAGCTGAATTCAACCAAGTATTTCTCTTAGACATAATTAGTATCTCGGCATAATTCAACCAGGGACTTTTAAAGCTGTTCTTCGTATAAGGAGAATTTTTAAAGCTGATTCTGAAAAACCAAAACAAAAGCAGTTAAACAGCAAGAAATCCACAGAGGTCAGGATGCAAGTTGGCTAAGGGAAGAGCTCCAGGGATTTTATTTGATGTATGAAAGCAGAGCTGGATGAGCTGGATGGGTAAATCGAGGGTCCACAGTCCAGTATCCTTTGTGTCACTGGGACTTCTTCGGTGAAATCTTGGACTAGTAACTGACATACGTGCTCTAGGCCATTAGGAGGGCTCCTTTGTTAATTCTGCTGGGATTTTCCCTGAGGTTATCACTGTGAAATTAAGCCCTCCAAATCAGTCAGAGGCTGAGCCTTCAGGACTCTTCAGATCAAATTTTAATTGAACTGTGACCTTGTCCTTCTCACCCTCAATTATGAGGCTAAAGAGCGAATACTCCAGTCTGTGAAGACATCCTGTAGAGTCTGTGTGATGATATATATTGGGACAGGAAAACAGATCTGAAATGTACTAGGAAAAGGGGAAAACATTGATTTTTTTTTTCACCTAATTTTGAACCCCAAAGTAAATTCTGGCAACACAGCTTTATCCTGAGCCTTTCATCAGAGCTACAGAGGAGAGTCGCTTCCCAGGAAGATTATGGAAACTGGACACAGACTCAGAGAGAAATGAGAAGTAGAGGGCCTATCCCTCTTGTAACATTATTATATAATCATACACACACACACACACACACACACACACACACACACACACACGATTAGGGTTTGAGTTCTTGGAAGTGAACCTCAGACCCAAGACCCCCAAGTGGGAATGACAGAACAATCCACGCTTGTCTTCATGACTTTACTCCTCCAGTGGCCCTCAAAGACTCAATGCCTTCTAGATTTTCCTACTTTCCACCATCCAAATCAACCTCTAGCAGATTTGCTACTTCTTCCTCTGCTCTCGTGAAGAGTTAGTGCTGCCTAAGTGGGGATACATGCGATTTTAACAAACTATTTAGCCAAAAGAATAAGGCACTAACAATAGGAATTTTTGGCCTTGATATGACAGAAAGCAATCTCTATTAGGGGGAAGGAGGTGGACAGAGAATGTTTTGAGGACTCTGATGCCTTATTGCAATGGCACTCCTATTCAAGTGTGAATCATCTCTTGCTGCATGGCTTTCAGAATAACAAGTTAATGATAACAATTATTTGTCTTTTGGAGTCTTAGATATAGACATTTCTGTTCCACGTGGACATGGGAATACGTCTCTCTATGCCTGGTTGGGGGGGGTTTCAATAGTCCTGCATGTGGAAAAGATAAAGGGGCATTAATAGATTTGGATTATTTGGATTAATTGTGTCAAATGGATTATTACTATCCCAAAGTAATTGCTTATGCTTTTGTTAGCATCATCCTTACAGATTTATATTTCAGTGCAGGTCTTCACAAAGTTCTTTTCTAATCTAGCTGCTTCCCGAAGCCGTTTGTAGAAATAGGTCTCATTTACTTTTCGGCAAACCTTATATAAAACCAGTCTTGAATTTTCCCTGGAGCTTGTGTTCAAGGAAGAGTTTTTGCTAAGTGTCTTTATCAGAACAGCTTTCTGTGTTCCAGGAGACATTTGGTGAATACAGTTAATTTGTTTTCTTTTCCAGAGAAGAATGTTCCAATAATCATTCTAAGAAGCAAGGCTGACTGCTCTGTTATATTAAGGTCACAGTATCCTTGCTAACATGACCCACACAATACTTTTGTGTCTTAGAAACGGGGCTTTTTATTTTCTTATGGCAGACTTATGGCATGGAGGCAGTAAGCGACAGACTCTTACACACACCACACATGTGCGCACATGCGGGCGCACACACACACACGCACACACAAACACAGAGTAGCCAAGACACATTTTGTGGAACAAATATTATCACACTGCGTTGTAAGATACGAGATGTACTAAATCCTTAAATACTTTCCATTAATTAACCAACGATTTTTCTCCCTGCTGGGCTCTGAAAAGGCTACTATCAAAAGATTTCACGCTCTCTTTATACCCAGAGTCATAGTCACTTGCTCTAATATATATATTTTTTTACTGAGTGAATTTTAAATGTCATCAGCCTCACCTGGGAGTTGATAAGAGGTGCAGAATCGCAGCCCTAACCCCAGGCCAAATGAATCTGAATCTGCATTTTAGCAAGATCCTGTGCTGATTCAAATGCACGTTAAAGTTTGAGAAGTACTAGGGAAGATCGATGACTTTCTGCCTTATTTGTCCACAACTCACAGTAAGAAACATTGTAACCCAGTATGTACACACACACACACACACACACACACACACACACACAGAACAAAGTTCATGCAACAGTAGTTACTCTCTATGTGATACAGTCTGCTATTTGCTATTCCATCTTTCAGAACTGGTGGTGGTAACCAAGAAACTGATTTTTATCACATACTCATAGGTCACAACCCTCAGTTTTGAAAACATACCTAGAACGAGGCACGAGTGACACTCGGTGGCAGGTGACTCTTTGTTGCGGGATGCTAGTCTGCGCACTGAGGAATGTGGAGCGACATCCCAACTTCTACCCACTAGATGCCAGTAGCAACCCCCTCTCGGTTGTAGTGACCAAAAATGTCTCCAGACAATGGCCAAACGTTTCCTGAGGGGTGTCGTGAAAGGGAATCGCCCCCATTGGAGAGCCACTGATCGGGATGAACGAGAAAAGGAGTGTACCAGGGAGCCCTTCCTGTCTGTACGTCACATGTCCCTCAGCCGCCACCACCGCACACACCCTGAATATGTTATAGTAACAACAACAAAGTGTCCATTTGTCAACCCAGTGAGTTTGCTTGGGAGCTGGGCCAGACCCAGAAGTAGACTGTGTTTGGGGGGCTTCATGCATCTACAGGAAAAGCTGTGAGCCATCTACAACTCTTCACCCTCCCACTGTCTCCCCCAGAATAGTCCACTCATTGCTGGCAGAAAGATCTGGAGCAGTCTGTTAGATCAGCAGTACAGATTCCCGCTTTGGCCTCCCTGATTGCTTTGCTTTTCTTTTCTTCTCATAATTCCACCCAGACCTTGGTTTAAAAACAACAACAAAAGTCATTGCTTCGACCAGGTGGCTACAAGTTATTTCTGTGTGTCCAGAAACCTGAAAAGAAGGCTCAACTTGAATACTTCATTCATTCCAAATTCCCAGTTGAGAAGAGAACAGTTAATAGCCTCTTGTTCTTCTATTAAACTCCTGCCAAGTGAATAAAAATCCAGTTAATAGAATCTAGTAATTCGCCTCCTATATGAATATCCCCATATCGGAAGGAAGCAGGTCACTTGCTATGTTGGGTTTCCCTTGATTGCCTTTAGCAAAAAAAAAAATTTTTTGGCAAAATTTTTTACTCCAAGCATCCTTATGTACTAGTACAACTCCAGTTACACCAACAATCCTCCAGGGCTTGCCCAGAATGAGGATATTATTAGTTACCAGATATGTATGTCAACCAGGATATCAAAGCCCCTCTCAATATTTGTGTAGAAAGAATTTTTTAAGAATAAATCATGTGTAGGGGCGCCTTTGTGGCTCAGCTGGTTAAGCACCCCACTTTGGCTCAGGTCGTGATCTCGCGGTTCATGGGTTTGAGCCGCGAGTCAGGCTCTATGCTGACAGCTCAGAGCCTAGAGCCTGCTTCAAATTATCTCTCCCTCTCTCTACCCCTCTCCTGCTCAAAAATAAATGAATGTTAAAATGTTTTAAAAAGAAAACAAATAATAGATAAAGTAAGGTAAGTTCATGAGTTTTATTATGCAATTCTCTAAATTACTTTTTAAGGACGATAACTATCACTCCTTTTTGCTCATAAAATTCATTATTTGGTCTAAGAAACTATCCTATTAAAGAGAAAAAAAATCCAGTTATTAGGTGCCCCGCTAGTTTTTGGCAGCATTAGGCCAATGTCACTCATCCACAGGTGATTTTGCGCCACAGGGAACTTTCGGCATTTTTCTGGAGATGCTTTGATCTCACAAATGGGGTAGTGCTTTTAGCATCTCGAGGGGAGAGATGAGAGATACCTCTAAACATCCCACTGTGCACAGGGCAGCCTCCCACAACACAGAGTTATCCAGCTCAGAATGCTAGTAGTGTGGAGGTTCAGAAGAGCTGCTCTAGGTGACACGTCCACCTACACAAATCCTGGGTCTTTCATGATATGGGCTGTTAGAGTTTAAATTTTGGTATACATAAGCAGTATCTGTGGGTCCTTTTCAAAAATACTTAGCAAATATCTCAGAAACTAGTCTCACAAATCCTTTTCACAAGGCACCTGGCTGGCTCAGTTGGAAAAGCATAAGACTCTTGATCTTGGGGTCATGAGTTGGAGCCCTATGTTGGGTATAGAGATTACCAAAAGTAAATAAACTTAAAAAAAAAAATCCTGGGGCCCCTGGCTGGCTCAGTGAGTAAAGTGTGCGACTCTTGATCTCCAGATCATGAATTCCAGGCCCATGTTTGGTGTGAAGCCAACTTAAAATTTTAAAAAATATTAAAACTTCTTTAAAAAAATCCTTTTTACATGGTTCAACCAAGGATCTAAACAATAAAAGCCAAGGAATCCTTAATATCTACCTTTCTCGGCTTGAACTTCTCACTCATCCATATGTAGTTGCGAAGGAGCTTCCGTACGTCCACCAAAAGTCCAATCTCGTCCATTAAATGAGCCAGGATAGCTTCCTGCTCCTGGAAGGTGTCCCTTGAAGTTCCTAAAGGACTGGCTCTCTTACATCAAGCAGACCTTAAGAGGGAGCATAGGCTTTGTAGTAAGACATGCCCAAGTTCCCTGTCTGGGTCTGCCACTTACGAACTGTGTGTCTTTGGGTAGCTTACTTAACTTTACCGAGCCTCAATTTCCTCTGTAAAATCAGAGATAAACATAGTGTCTAACTCTTCCCATTAGGACTGAACGAGGCATGGCCTGTAGGCATAAACCACTCGGCATAAATCACAGTCTTGGTGCGCAGAATTTACTCCTCATATGTCTCGTCTTGCTGTTATTTCCACCAGCAGTGGTGCCAATATAAAAACCAACACACAGCTTTGCCTAATGCTAAGGTCGGGGCTTTGTAGCAGAGAGAAAGGTAGTGATACATTTCATGCCTACAGGAACGGTAAAAGTCAGGGATGAAAAGGTCCAAGAATGTGATAGCAAATAACAAAGAGCACTGCTGGGCTGCAGGACCCCTGAAGAAAATCTGTTTCAATGTAGAGCATGACCCACTGGGGATGGGACCTCACAAGAGATAGCACTGGGCTGGATCTAGAAGCCTGAGGTTTGGGAAAGAGAAAGAGAGGATTCTGTGCTCAGGCACAAGGAAGGAGACCATATCACATTCTCTGGAACATTCCTGACTCACCCACACCTTGACTTCATTAGCCTTAGAGCTTCTTTTTAGAGAAGCCCATTTGAATTTAGACAAAGGACTGTAAACATTCTGCACTGCACAGAACAGCCTCCCCACAAGAATTCTCTGGTCCCAAATGTTGATGTTGATGAATCTTGATTTAGGAGATAAAAGACACTGAAAGACATGTTCATTTCTATTATGTCTATCAATACCTTTTCTGCTTTGTAGCCTACAAAACGACTTTGTAACGTTTAAAAACTTTTTTCTATTGCAACAATACAAAGGGGTAGGACAAGGTACTATTATTTCCATATTTAAAATAAGAACCTAGGGTTCAGAAGGAACTTGCCCAAAATGTCAAGATTCCAGGGCCCCCAACTCCTAAAACTATGATTTTTTTCCATCCTTACCTCTGAGAGCAGCGATGTTATCTTAACTTATCGGCCATTGCGTCCACAGTGTGTGGTATATATAAGCCCTCAATAGCTCTTTATTAAACAGGTACTGATGACTTCCCAGGCCCCTCATAGTATCTTGTGTACCTTGTCGAGCATATTTTCTGTTTCCAATTCTAAATCTAAAAATACTAATCAAGATCTTTAAATGTCTCATGATGAATGTTTACATGTTCCACCAGATTTTTCCAGAAGCTTTGAATATATAATGTTCTGGTTAATATAATGGGGAATTAATTGTTTGGGTCCATTTGATTTTTTTGATTAATTTGAAGATTTATTAGAACAGTATTTCTGTTTCTAATTTTGAAGCACTTTGTATAAGGTCTTAGTTTCATTTTCGGCCTTTTTTGAAACAGGAGTCTAATTCTCCTGATCAAGGTCTTTGAGGCTTTACCCTACATAATCCCAAGCATCAATATCCAGTCATGAAGTGTAAAAAGAGTGAATTATCCAGGATTGTACCATTAATAACTTTCCAGACTCTATAAACAGTGCTCCTTCTGCCATACCACAGTGCCTCAGAAAGATGACACTCAAATATTTATTAGCCCAAGCACATCTGAAAGCTGCTCTCTTGATTTAGTCCCGAAAAGGACTTTTGTGGGGAGGAAAAAGGACAGTTTTCTCCTAAAAGACAAATGCAAGCAGGGGGAACAATTCCAATTAATTGAGGGCTTTAATAAATGGCCATTTAATAACAACAATGATAAGTTATTTAGAGCTACTTTTATGTATATTTCCCATCTTACAGTTATGGGGGCTGATGAGAACCAATATTTATTGGGTACTATCTGTGTGCCGGGTACCATTCTAGAGGCTCAAATACGATAATTCACATCATTCTCATAACCTCCTTGGGGGTAGGTTTTTACCAATCAAGAAGCTGAGTAAGGAGGGATGCCTGAATGGCTCAGCCAGTTCAGCATCCTACTCTTGATTTCGGGTTAGGTCATGATCTTGAAGTTTATAAGTTCAAGCCCTGTGTAGAGGCGGAACCTGCTTGGAATTTTTTTTCTCTCCCTCCCTCTCTGCCCCTCCCCTGCTTGTGCTGTCTTCCTCTTTCTGTCTCTCAAAATAAATACATAAACTTCAAAAAAAATCATAAAAAAGAAGTTGGGTCAGTGAAAGGTAAATTGATTTCACTTAATTCAGAAGCCTGTGAAATGATCAATTCTAGATCAAACTCCTTTTTTTCCGCTGCAGAGTAGACACCTAGCTATAATGCCTTGGTGGGGAAAAAGACCTACAGTACTCAAATATGTGCCCTAAAACTCCCACTCCACTGAGTGTCCTAAATCCCAAATTCTTCCAAATTCCTTAGTCTAGGAGAGTCACTCTTTCCTGCATGTACCACAGCAGTTCTACAAGGCAGAAACTGCAAGCCTGCCATAAGAAAGTGGCTTATTAGTCAGGGCTTGTCCACTAACAATGAGGGGAATTGCATAGCTAATCAGGCAGACCCCCTCGTAAACATTCAACCCTGCCAGGGCAGGCGTCCCCCTGAATGTGAGGACATCGTCACTGATCTTGAGTTCCGTGAACACCAGCAAGAACCTAGACCCAAAGGTGAGAGATCCCAGGAAGTGCTACTGTACCCACTTCAGGGTAAAACCCCCTCCGCGGCAGAGAGGGACCGCGGCACAGTGGGGAATCATACATACCATATGTGCTGCAAAAACCACTTCTACCTAGGCCCAACTGAGGGGCGGGTTTTCACTTTCAGTCTATATCTCCCTCTGTGTTCTGTCTAAGATCGTTTATCCCATAAGAATAAAGTTTTGTGGTATATTTGGGGCAGAGGGAATGATGGTAACACAATACCATTACATCCCAGACAGTTGATAAATGGTTTAGGGTGGCAGCTTTGGTTCCTTAAGCAAAGCTTGACACAGTGGTATTATTCAACAACAATGCCCGAGATTTTCCTATGAGGCCTGTTGACTCTTTTAATCTACCACATAGCTACGTTTTCAATGGCACGATGAGGTTTCACAGATCAGCAATGCCTTACAGGAGGGGAAAAGTAATCCCAAATTACAGAACAGCGTGGTTATCCAATCTGCACATAATACAAATGCACTTGCAACGAAATTGTTCGTTGCATGGTCATTATCCAATAATGCCTAAAGTGTCAGTGATGTGAAAAATTTCTGATCAGGCATCCTGAAAGTCCTTCCTTGATTTACTTCCAGCCAAAGCTTACAATAAACAGTGTGACAAGTGATGAAAAAAAAGGAAGGAAGGGAGAGAGGGAGGGAGGGAGGCTGGAGGGAGGGAGGAGAGAAGAGAAAGGAGAAAAAGAAAGGAAGGAGGAAGGAAAGATGGAAGGGGAAGAGGGAGTGAAGGTGGAAGGAAAGGAGGGAGGAAAGGAAGAAGGAAGGGAAGGAAGGAGGAAGGGAAGGAAGAAAGGAAGAGTGAACAAGAGTTGTTTTTTTCATCTTGAAGCTTTAAAGAGCTTACCGGAGAGATCATTAGCTGTTAGCCAATCCTTGCAAGTGGCAAATCCCTTGGCCGGTGGAAAGTGGTTTCTGCATTGTTTCTAAAGAGTTTGTTTATTCAAAATATGTCTGCTTTTGGCATTCAGTTCCCTAAGTGAGTGGGGGCTCCGGGGTGTCGGCTGAGGTCAGCACCGTGCACTGGTTAATGAAGCTGGCTCCTGCCTGTGGCTTCTAAACGCCACCAAATAGTGGTGACTAAGGCATGGGAGACAGGGATGTGGACGCAAGGGAATTCTTTGAAAGGCTCCCTCCTTGGCTTACATGGAATTAGAGAAACGGAGGCCTGTTTGCATTTGTTGGTGTACATTAAAAATACATTTGGGCATTCAGCTTAAAGAACTCACTAACGGCAAGATGCACAAAGAAATGCTATTATGTATTTAGCACAGTCTTTGTAAGCTGAGCCAGGCAAGGGGGGTTATCAAAAGAAATATGTAAATAACACAACCTGCTTTACAAAAGAAAAGAGAATAAAATTAATCCACGCCATCCGGGGCACAATACTATTTTCTGCCCTCCGCTTTTCTTTTTATAACTTGAGACATGCAGCCTAAGAGTTCAGCACAAACAATAGCACGCTCAAAGGGAAAAAAAAACACACCAAAAACCCAGACCTGGGGCATCCCCTCGGTCCTTAGGCAAGAACTCCAAACGTGTCTTCAGCCTCACGCACAATATTATTATTAAATCTAACATGATCATAGCCAAATCGTTGGCTGGGGGACAACCCCCCATCCTCCCTCCTTTTTGGGGGGAAAAAGGGGGAGGTGTTGGGAGGGGTGGGGGAACCAAGCCAATCAAAGTTAAAATAAAGTCTCTTTCTAGCAAGACTACTGTCTATAACATGTTGTTCCTTATAGAAAGTGGGATATGGTGGCATTTGCTTGATTAACTTGCTCGACAAAAGTGACAGCTGCTGTGGGTGCACGCGGATAAAGCTGCGCGGCGCAGTTCCGCCTTTGTACATCTGTCAGCAAAAAGGGAAGAATAAAGAGTGAAAAGAGACAAATTGGTCCCAAAAGACACTCCATTCAACTTAGGAGGTTTGCCCCATTCAGGCGCTTGCTGTGCGCCTCAAGTACTGAGAGCTTATTCAATTTCATTCACTCTTTCGAATGAACCCACAAGTGTTTAATTTCTTATTCTGTCGCCTCAAAAAGGTGGGGGGGGCGTGGAGAAAAAGCGGACGGGAAGCATTAATGGCAAGGCAGGGTGATACGGGCCGCACACATTAACTCATGGCTAATTTAGGGTTTAACTCTCTGTGCTCAGGCCCTAGACCCATCCGTGTGTTTCATGGGAGACAGGACACAGACTTCCTGTCCCCTGGCTGGCAGATCCAAAACTGTCTAGACACCAAGGGCACCCAGCAAGGGCGAGGGTTTGTCTCGTGTAAGGACAATGGTCTGAAGTTGATGCTCTTTCCAGAGATGGGGTGGCGGGCTCCCAGGATAAGTCTTGGGTAAGTGATCTGGCAAATGTGGGGTTCCCCACCCCGCTCCCAGAAAGAGAAAAAAAAATAGAGTCACACGCAGTGAGAAGTAGTAAGACAGGGCTATGGTTTTCCAAAGATTAAAAATAAAGCAAGAGGAAAGGACGCCATTGGGAGGCAGAGCCCAGCTGCACATGAAGAAAACACATGTTAACTTTTAAAAAGCAGCACTTTGTCTTTCTCTTCCTTGTCCCTGTGCCCCGGCATCAGAACCTGGTTTCTGGCCTCGTGGAAAGGGGCAGTTGCTATGTACGCACAAATGTTTCCTCCTGGGAATTTAAGAAGCCTCTGCCATTCCTCCTGTGCTGCCGTGCCCTGCCTGGTCTTGCGTCATCTCTTCTCATGCATTCAGGGCACCTGCCCCCTCTGAAACCCAGCACTCCCTTCCAGGTCCGGGGCTAGCCCGTCCCTGCATCCCAGCCTTCCTCAGTAGACTGCTTTTTGGAAACCACTCAGTGCCACTGCTGGCTCCTAAGAAGACTGTACCCTTTCCTTATGAGAAGTCACTTCCCATAGAGCCCAGGTTCACTAGGTTGATGTAGGTCTTATTTCTGAATCACTTAGAGGACTTTGGACAAATGTTCTGGACCCAGTTAAGAGTTGTTGACTTTTGTTTTCTTAGAATCATGGAGCGTTGTTTGGACAGCGCCTCTTTTTTTTGTTGTTGTTTTTTTTTTTTGAGAGACAAATAGAGACAGCGTGAGCAGGGGAGGGCCAGAGAGAGAGGGAGACACAGAATCGGAAGCAGGCTCCAGGTTCTGAGCTAGCTGTCAGCACAGAGCCCGATGCGGGGCTCGAACCCACAAACCAGAAGATCATGACCTGAGCCGAAGCCGGACACTTAACCAACTGAGCCACCCTGGCGCCCGTGGCCAGTGCCTCTTGATGCAGCTGTGTTAGCGTCCTTCTCTTCCTTATCTGCTTGGAAAGTAGCTGTGTGGTTTGACCTAAAGCGTCCTATTTGCTTATTTACCTGAACGTTTTCCACATAATAGCATGGAAATTATGCTAATGTAAAGACATGCTCTTTTATATGGAGAGTAATGATTTAAAAAACTTCAGTCCAGGAAAACAACTCGCTAAAGTCAGTGCACATTTTCCCGCAGAAGAACTTCATCTTTGACTCACAAAACTCTCATGATTCATGACTATAGAAAGTTTAATATGTGCAAATTATGAAATTACCCCTAATGTGATTAACCAACCCGGTTTTAAAATGACAAAGTTGGCACTCCACTCTATCTTTCTGTTCCGTACATGAGTTACAATCCTTATTTTAGAGTATGATTTCTATAATCATTTCTATATGGTATGCAAATTTCTTATTCAGTTGCTTACGTCAATCTGCTTGCAAATTAATGCATTTAACTCTACATGCACTTCCCGTACCTAAGAAGCAATCGGAGTAGACAGATGCTCTTCGTGAATAATCTGAATTCAGTTCATAGGATGAATCCTTCTCCTACTTTTCAAGTCCTTGTATGCATATCAGAGCATAGTTTTCAGACAAATTATTGTCCACAGTTCTCACACGGATAATGGGTGGTAGGACGTGCCTCCAAAACTAGAATTTCGTCTTCAACATAATTGAGCTTTAAGGGATTGAGATGACTTTGAAAGTGTGAATCTGGATTATAACTATACATTTTGTCAAAACAGTAGGTTCTTTTGAGAGGACAGAGGCTGAAGGCATGGGGGTCCATTTTCTTAGTGCACAGGGAGGCCTAGGACTAAATCCTCAACATATCCCCAGAAAAATAGGCCCCGGAAAAAAGGTATTGTTAACCAGGGTCAGTGTGTTAATGCCCAAACCGCACGCCTGCCCTGCACGGCCCAGGCGGCAGACGAGGCCTGGTTAGAAGCCGATTGTGGCTCAGTCACATCAGGCTCATTATTTACGTCTCTTGGAGAAAGAAAGAGTCTGAACTGAGAAACTCCAGGTACATGAGAGAGCTGTTCTCTTTCTCTTAACTTTCACGATGGCCCATTCTGCTTGCTGAAAGTTCATTTCAGCCTCTGACATTTGCAGAACAACTTGTGTGCTACCAGAAGTCAGAGACTTGGGTTTGCTCTGACTTGTTGCGATGGGTCCTGCCGATCAGCCAGGAGACAGATATTAGAACAGCTCCTGTCGGGTGGGCCCATGGTCCGTCTTTCATTCAGGGGCTGACCACTGGTTATGTTTTTATTCAATTACTTAGACGGGCAGTAGGTTCAGAAATCATGCTGTATACAGGCAAGCACAGATCTAATTTTGGTAGTTCAATTGGATTCTGTCTTTTCAGGAGAGCAGGGCTTTGGAAGCTAATCAAAAGAGAGGGATATTTTGCCCTAAGTTCAAAGTGGAAGAATTTTGCAGGAAGTTATTCCTCACTCCTCAGTTTACCTTATCTTAAATAGGACATGGAGTTATAGAAAATATTGTTTACTTAGGGAGCCCCATGGGATCTCTGGAGAGTCAGAAGCAGGAAAAACATAATGAAAATTAAGAGCCAATTTATTACGTATGGCTTATTACATTTCCTTTTCTCTCTTTTTCATAGAGAGTGAATTCATACAAATATGTGCTGTAGAAATGTAAATGGGATTTAAAAAGTTAACTATTTCTTGAGGCTGTTTAATTCACATAAACTGCTTAGAACAGTGCCTGACACAAATATGCTCATTGAACATTTCTTCTTCTTCTTTGTCTTCCTCCTCCTCCTCCTCCTCCTCCTCCTCCTCCTCCTCTTCTTCCTCCTCCTCCTCCTCCTCTTCTTCTTCTTTTCCTTCTCCTTCTTCTTACTGATGTTTATTTATACTGATATCACTGTAGAACTTTTTTTCAAAGTGGGTTCCGTAGAACATGAGTGGGTCATAGAAAGTGATTCTTTCGTCAAATACGTTTGGAAAATATGAAACAGAGTTAAATGCCTTTCTTTACTGCAGGACTTGTCTGAGCATTTAGTTTGTTCATATAACCCTGCGACTCTGACTAGCCAATGACATTTAGACCGAGGGTACCGCGTGCGCATGCGTATTCACAGGCCAGTGAAAAATACAAAGCTAAAAATGCCTCTGCCAGTATTACTTTTATTTCCTTTAAGAATTTGCAATTAACTCCCTCTGGGTAGGCTTTTTGTCTAGAGTTAGCTCCATGGGTACGATAAAATGGCAAATGTTCTCCCTCCTTTCCCTCCTCCCAGACTTCAGAGCTGACAGCTAGAGGCCCAAGTGAGGCACACGACATTCACCGCATCTGGGAGGCTGCTGGCCTTTGGTGCACACGTCTTCTTTTCGTTTTATTGGGCATTGTTCTGTGTCTTCATCGTGTGTTTGAAGGCATCCCACAGCCTCAGCCCCATAAACTTCAGAACCTCCTTGGATTCAAAAGGGGAAAGGCCCTTAACTCAAAATTTCAAAACAAGTTCTTATCCCGGACAAAGAGAGGAGTGGCCTCTATCTGGAGCTTTCCGGTCCAAGTATGTGTCACCGTTGAAATAAATAAAAAGATACAGACTCTTTGGATTGGTTGAGCCGGGCTGGGAGCCCCTCGATAAGAGGTCACTGGTGTGAGTTACTATGGTAATTGAGTACTATCAGCAACACTTTTGCTCTCATGAGCATTAAAGCACATAATAATAGGCAAACAACAGTGGTTAAAGCAAGCAGGTAGGATTACTATGTTCTTTTGTCAGAAGTATATAATGTCTTGTAGTCAGTTTTAAAGACTTCTCAACCCCCAAATCCACCCCACCATCACCTGCTGAGTAATTTTGTATGCTTAATCTCCTGCCCTCAACTCGAAGATCTCTGCTAATTTGAGGCAAATGAGTATTTCTGACATTAAATAGGGCAGCAAGGAAGCTCTGACCTAGAAAGCCCGCATTCTGCAGCAGCGAGAAAAATATTCTTTCACCAATTTTGTTAAGACTCTCTTGAATGAAGAGAAGGAGAGGAAAAAAAAAATAGCTTTCACTGAAACGGGAGGTTGCCACCTCCCGAGGAAGGGTTTTTGCAGAACAAGAAAAAAAAAAGAAAGAAAGAAAGGGAAAAGAAAGAAAGAGAAACTCACAGAACATCCCCACTCTCAACTTCCCCCATAAAACTTGTCACTTCGCATTGCCATCCGCTACCGCAACAATAATCACTCCGTGCCTATTGCTAATTGCAAGCACAGCTGAGGCCCAGCGGGGGGCCCTTGCACAGTCTCAGGCCTTTATACGAGGCTCAATCTGTTGTATGGCACTCGCTCACACACAAAAAAACTACCAGCAAAGGCAGAAAGAGGCAGAGTCACAGGTTTCTTGTAATCCCTCCGCCTCCCCGCTGACAGCCCAGCCCTAGAAGCATTCCTGGTTTTGTCCTCCTCTTTACAAAATCTGAAGTGACCTTAAGCTATGAGCATGTCAGCTTTTGAATGTCGAGTTGCCGGCTTCTTCAGGTGCATTAAGGAGCAGGGGGGTGGGGGGGGCTACATCTGGCTTCTGCGGGTCTGTTTGCAGCACCCCTGGGGCGAGCTGTGGCTTCCTGTAACATGTAAAATATGAGTGTGAACTCAGGGTTCATGGCAAGGAACAGGAGGTCATGTCTCCAATCCGTTCTAAGTAAAGAAACTGGGAGTTTGCAGATGTTTTTCTGTATGTGTAATGACACCAACCCCCTCCCCAGCCACCGAGCAACCGAGCGCCGTTTTTTGATAAAATGTGCCACAATCAGTGTGCTACTTGCAGATTTATTCATATCAATTTTTGCAATTTATATATTCAGAGACAAGATTGCTATTTCGGCAACTTTATGTTGGATGCCGTACGTTTGCGTCTAGAGAAAGAGGGAAAGAAGTATGGGGCGGGAAGGGGGTGGGCAAAGAAAGGAAAGAAATTAAGTCTGTTCCTCGGGCCACCAGCTGGGGTGTTGTCAAGGAGACAAAGCATTGGACAGGAGGGTCTGTGTCCCCCTTGGGCCCAGCGGTCACTTCCTGCCCAGGCTTGGAGGTGGCGAATCTATTGCTTCTGGCCCCCAAGAAGGCCCCTGAATGGCTACCGTGAAGATGGAGTGGAGTTGGGGCTGGTGGAGAAAATCCCCTCAGCAAAGCAGGATCAGGCCACCTCAAGACCTTCCATCCTCCCTCTGGGTTAGGAACCGGTAGGCCCAGGAAGATCCTAGGCCTGGGCCTCCATCTGGGCCTGGCAGGGGGCCTCCAGCCCCTGGTGTCCACTTTGCGCCCTCCCGTGCCATTCCCACGAACAGAAATTCCTGTTCCCAGCCCCAAAGCCTCAGACTGTATTTTCACCAACCAAAGACATTGGTCGAGCAAACATGGAGATTAATCCTCCTTAGCCTGGGGAATAAACGCTCCTCAGTGGGGCAGGGTTAATTGCCGAGCTTGGTGCAAAGATCATTTTGAGGCATTTAAGAAATACATGATTTTTATGAGTATAACTGTTCCATGCAGGAGTTATTTCTCAGCAAAGGGCAAAAGCTTTGCCTGCCTTGCATTATTAGCCTAATTCTACTTAATTGTTTCCTAAAATAAGGGCTTCCTGAACACACATTCCAAACCTTAATAAGTCTGTTGTGCTGCAAGTGATTCTGGACGGGGTAGCTGCTGCCCTTTTGGGCAGAGGGACCAGGGTCTCAGGGCAGAATGCTGCTTCATCAAATCTATGCTTGGAAAATCGGGGGCGGGGGTCCGTAAGGGGACAGGTCGGTAAGTCTCTGTGAACACGTACGAGGTGCTGTGTGACAAATGCATCCTTTTTTGTTGTTTGGACCTAATCCTCTGTGAGGCTTCTTAGTTCTCGTCTCTGGGCTTCATTTAATTCTATTTCACAGATTTAGAAATGTTGGCCCCGTGGCGTGTTTTAAATAAACCAAATAAATGACTGAGCAAATGCTACCAGATTTGTTCTTTGTTCTTCACAGTCTCGAAACTCGGCCTTGAGAAATTATCTCAGTCCTGGTATTAAATGAAATGCCCATATTCATCCTACAAAGAATTTTTTTTTTTGGCTTTTTGTCAAACATGGTTGGGCGTTCAGATTAGAATATGTATACTGTTACATATCTGAGCTTTCTTAAGGAAAGTATCTTTTTCGGTATAGGAAGTGATTTTTTTTTTTCATTTCCCATCTTTTTGTTTTAATTGTGGCAAAGTGAATATAACATAAAATTTGCCATGTTGGGGTGCCTGGGTGGTTCAGTAGGGTCAGCTTTGAAATCAAACTCTTGATTTCGGCTCACATCATAATTTCACAGTTCATGGGATCGAGACCCTCATTGGGCTTCGTGCTTGAGGCTCTAAGCCTGCGTGGGATTCTCTCTCTGCCCTTACCCCATTTACACACACTTTTGCTCTCTCTCTCTCAAAATAAATAAATAAACATATATATGATATATATAATATACATATTATATATATAATTTGCCATCTTAACCATTTCAAAGCATACGCATGGTGTTAAATATGTTCACATTGTTGTACAACCAATCTCCAGAATCCATTTCATCTCACAAAACTGAAACTCTGTACCCATTAAACTGTAGCTTCCCATCTCTGCCTCCCTAGGCCCTGGTACCACCATTCTATTTCTATGAATTCAACTATTCTAGATATCTCATATACATGGAATCGTATCATATTTGTGGTTTTTCCACTGGCTAATTGTACTTCGCATAGTAGCTTCAAGGTTCCTCTGAGTTGTAGCATGTGAAGGTATCTCCTTTCTTGTAAAAGCTGAATAATATTCTGTTGTGTGTCTGCACCACCTTATGTTTATCCATTCATCTGTTGACGGACATTTGGACTGCTTTCACCTTTGGCTCTTATGAATAACGCTAATATGAACATGGGTGTGCAAATGCCTCTTCAAGATCGTGCGTTCAATCTTTTGGCATCTCCACTAAAACCGAAATTGTGGGGTCTCTATCTTTTCACAATAGCACTTGCTTGGGTTGAGGAACTGTGGATGGGTGGTCTCTGCCTTTGAGTTGCGGTAGCATTCACAACTGAAAATTCACATTACTGCCTCTGCTTCCCATCATATGCCTTCCTGTCAGTAAGGGACTATCTACTGGGTTTCTCATTCAGAGAGGGTAAGCTATTTCCAGCCTTATCTTACAAGTAGTAGGAAAGAAAACCTTTCAGAGACTATCACGTCTGCTTGCAGGATACCACCTGCCATATCGAGACATGGGATTGGACAGGATTCATGGGGTTTCATACCGTCTGATTGATCCAGAAGCAATAAACTCATTTCCAGGCTAGCTTTGGGTCACTTGGATAATTTACAGAGATTACCTACAGGTTGATCAAACCATTAAAAAAAAAAAAAAAAGCATGTCTTCCAGAGAGAGATCCATGTATAGTTCACATAAGCTTAGCTTTGAATTAAACTCTCCTGCTTGATTTGCTTTCATAAAGGATCCTGAAGGACTCTTACTTCCGTTGTATTCTCTCCCAAGCAAGTGGTAATGACAGGCTGACTTGGGCAAGACGGAGGCAGTGCATGAGGTCAGGATCCAGGCACGGGTTTATCATTTTGATCATTCACTTGAAATGGCAGTGCTAAAGACACTTGTTGTTGGATATGTCTCCACATTTCAGGTTTAGAGTTGAAATTTTGCCTTTAAAAGGTTACAACTTATTTTGATAAAAGAATAGTAAGGTCAGGGGCACCTGGGTGGCTCAGTCGGTTGAGCCTCCAACTTCGGCTCAGGTCAGATCTCACGTTTGTGGGTTCAGCCCCATGTCAGGCTCTGTGCTGACAGCTAGCTCAGAGCCTGGAGCCTGCTTCCGGTTCTGTGTCTCCTTCTCTCTCTGACCCTCTCCCCGTCATGCTCTGTCTCTCTCTGTATCAAAATAAATAAAACATTAAAAAAATTGTTTTAAAGAATACTAAGGTCATATTTAGGCCTTTTCAAAGGAGGTTAAAATAATTTTGCCCCCAAATGCTAAATTCTAAACATGTTCCTTTTAAAGAATCAACAGTTTTAAGCAGTGGTAACTTAAATCAACTTTAAAAAAATTGTTTCGGGGTGCCTGGGTGGCTCAGTCGGTTGAGCCTCCGACTTCAGCTCAGGTCAGATCTCACGTTCACGGGTTCGAGCCCCACGTCGGGCTCTGTGCTGACAGTTAGCTCAGAGCCTGGAGCCTGCTTCCGGTTCTGTGTCTCCTTCTCTCTCTGCCCCTCCCACTCTCATGCTCATGCTCTGTCTCTGTACCAAAAATAAAGAAAACATTTTTAAAAAATTTTTTAAAAATTGTTTCACTGCTCTATATCCTGCTTATGAGAAGATACCAAAGGCAAAGCATAGGTGAATGCTCTCCGGACTAGGGAGTGGGTAAATATGGTCTCTGGAGTCAGTTTCAGCAAGGGGCCTCTGACTCCTCCGTCAGTTTGGATTGCATCAGACTTTGAGGGGAGAGAATCCAGAATTTAGTACCTTGAAGAGCCTCAGCATTAAGACAGCTTTTTTCTTTAATTTTTTTAATGTTTATTTTTGAAAGAGACAGACTGTGAGTGGGGGAGGGGCAGAGAGAGGGAGACACAGAATCTGAAGCTGAGTCTTCAGCACAGAGCCCATTTCGGGGCTTGAACTCACAAACCACAAGATCAAGATCACAAACCTGAGCCAAATTCGGAGGTTTAACAGACTGAACCACCCAGGTTCCCCAAAGACAGCTTCACAAAGACCTCAATGAAATGGGTTTTTAGGCATCCAAAGAATTACATAATTTAAAACAACAACAACAACTCCACTAGAAAGGACCTTTGAGACAGCCTAGAAGTTCATTCTGATTACCCAACTCCTCCAGATTTTGGTCTCTATTTATTTTTGGGCGGCTCTGTGCTTTTTGCTGAGCATCCTGAAGCTGTAACTGGGAAATACCCATTCCTAGCTGTAGTTGTTCTAGTGAATCAAATCCTGAATTACAGTAACACTCGGGTAAAGCAAAAGATTTCGCCTTTGAACTCTGTACCTATTTTTAAAAGCACTCAGATGATCTGCCCTTTCAGAAAGCATTGCTTCAGCCCTTGGGGAACTTTGACAAATCCTGAAATTTGCATGTGGATGCTTACTGCTTCACCCATTTGACATAGATGGTTCTAACGTGCCCAGGTTTCTCTGTCAGACCTTCTTTGAATCTGGAAGAGAACACTGACGACAACCAGATCCCTGGCAGTCCTCAGACCTGAGAGACTCATGGGGCTGTGGCACTGTGGCTTGGGTTAACGAAGCTATGGGTACTTTGGTAGAAGTGTAAAGAAACCCTTGGTGATGCTTTTCACATGCTCTTAAATTACCCATATTGTAAGGAAGAAACATGCACTGAAAGCTTCCAATGTAAAAGATTTCATTACAGTATTTCAATACAGCAATTTAAATAGGTTAGGGGGTGTTTTTTTCCTTCTAACTAATAATAACTCACTTTTGTCACAAAAAGCAGAGTGAAGAACTTAGTCACATGGGTGTGGTTAACGTATTGTCTTCCTCTTTGACTCATTGCCAACAAACAAAATGCCCTTTCTTCATTAGACACTCTAGGCAAGGTGCTGAGGCAATTTCTCTGAAGCATGCCTGTGTTGAGTTGGAGAAAGGGTACTTTCCAAAGAAAAAATTAAAATCCTCCAGTATTCACTGTGCCTCTTCAGTCCAGAAATACAGGTTGGTCACAAAAGGGTTATACATTGTCTATTTGCACAGACGTTTTTAGAAGAATGGAAGCTTTCTCAGAAAGCTTTGTGCAGGGGTGCCTGGGTGGTTCAGTCAGTTGTGTGTCTGGCTTCAGCTCAGGTCATGATCTCATGGTTCATGGGTTCGGGCCCCACATCGGGCTCCATGCTGACAGCTAGCTCAGAGTGTGGAGCATGTCTTCAGAGTCTGGGTGTCCCTCTCTCTCTGACCCTCCCCTGCCCACGCGGTCTCTCTCCTTCTCTCAAAAATAAATAAAACATTAAAAAAAAAAAAAGCTTTCTGCAAACTTACAGAGCTTGCGTGAAGAAAGGATTCCTTATTTGTGACCAAGGGCACGATAGCGTGGCTAAGGTATTAACAGCTAACACTGCAGTATGTGCCTGGTACTGTAATAAGTGCTCCAGACATATTAACTCATTTAATCTCCACAGCAACCCTAACTAGTTTGTATTACAATCCCCATTTAGCAGATGAGGAAACAGGCTCAGAGAGGTTAAGGGACTTAGCAAGATTCAAACACAAGAGAGTCTGGATATCTATTCTCTTAGCCACTAGGACACACTGCCTCTCGGCCTCTTACGCTCCAGCTCTTAGCTGCCAGATCACTTCTCTGAGTCTGTTTCCTCCCCTGTGAAGTCAGACTACAAAGGATAAAAGAAACTCAACTGTTCAGAATTTAGACACAAACTGCCCAGGTATTTAATGCCATGTCTGCCTAGCATGTATGGCTTGACCATGCTGGTTTCAAAGTAAATAATGATTTAGAAGTGAACTAGCGATAGAACTCAGATCCTTTTAGATTTCAGCTATTGGCTGAGCTGCAAATTTTTAATATAAGAAGGTGTATGAAATTTATGCGTGGTGGTAATTGGCCCTTAGGTGCCATAATTTCAAAAAGAGCTCATTTTTACAATATTGGGCTAAATATTACCCTCAGTTATAGGTATGGGACAACATGTCTTGTATTTGCATATATGTTTTACCTAAAGCGAGACTACAGTATCCATGTTATACTTCAATAAAATTTGTAAGTTTATTGAGAGAGAGAGAGAGAAGAGCCTGACTCAGGGCTCGATCTCACAAACCATGAGATCATGACCTGAGCCAAGATCAAGAGTCAGATGCTTAACTGACTAAGCCACCCAGGTGCCCCAATAAAATTTTTCTTTAAAGAGAAAAGCAACAGGGGCACCTGGTGGCTCGGTCAGTTAAGCGTCTGACTTCGGCTCAGGTCATGATCTCACAATTTGTGGGTTTGAGCCCTGCATCGGGCTCTGTGCTGACAGTTCAGAGCCTGGAGCCTGCTTCGGATTCTGTCCCTCCCTCTCTCTCTGCCCCTCCCCTGTTCACACTCTGTCTCTCTAAAATAAATAAACATTAAAAAAATTTTTTTAAAGAGGAAAGCAACAGAAGAAGAACTGAGCTTTGCCCTAGACTATTTTCATTGGCTTTGGGACTCTGTCTAAAATTGTTTCTTTTATAGCATTTTCTGATGGTACCTTCTTTAATTTCACATGAAACCAAATTTTCCCAAGGCTCTACTATTTTACTGTCCCTATTCACTGAAAACTTGGGAGAGTTTATGGTATATAATTTTTCAGAACTGAAATTGTAATCAGTGTTATAACTTTATTATCTCTAAACTCTTAAGAAAATTCAATCCATTGTGATAAATGTAACTTTTCTAATTGTATTTCACCTTGAAAACTCAACCTGCCCACTGTGAGAACTTTCTCCCAGTAGCCTTTGCTGAGTTCTTAACCTAACAGAAAAGAAGAAATCAGGTAGGACTACAAGAGGAGAGAAAAAACTACACGGATTCTAGCTAAGAAACAGCATGGCCTCTTTCCCATTCAGTTTTTTTCTAATCATTTCCATGAAATTTCAGCAGCGACTATCTCCCATCCATTAGTCCTTTAAGGCCGTTGAGTGGTTTTCTTACACTCTGCTTAGCAATGTTCTAAGCTCAGAAAAAGTAGAGTGTTTTCAATACCAAGCCAAGCTCAGGCTCTAAAGGAAGCAAGTTCAACAACATTATCCTACCCACACACGTCTCCTTTGAGAATTTCAAAGCTGGATGACTTTGCTGAGGAGATACCTCGAACTGGAGTTGTCTCTCTATAAACAACCCATTCCTTTTTTAAATTAAGTTGAATGGGACATCTCATACAGTAGTAGTGATAAATAACCAACTTGAAGCCTATCCTACCATGTACTAATGTTATGACCCAAGGGTGTTTATTTAATTTACCTACGCCCTTTTTCCTTCTCTACAAAATGAGGCTGTTGATAGTGTCAACCTCCTAAGAGTTCAACTCAGTGACTGAATTATAAAATGCTTGTAGAATGCTGTGCATAGCACTTGAACTTTGTAAGGGCTCGGCGTTCAGAGGTAACTACAGGTTTCCCTTGCTCTATGAAAATAGAGCGCTCCGCTGAAAACCTTTCTGAGCTGGAATGGTGTAAAGAAGCAATTGCTGTTTATATGGAAAGCTTTTTGAGCATTCTCAGACCTCAACCATAACCTTTTTTAGGCTTTTTTTCTTTAATTCTTTTTTTCATGTTTATTTATTTTGAGAGAGAGAGACAGAGCATGAGCAGAGGTGGGGGGGGCGGGAGAGAATCCCAAGCAGGCTCCAAGCTGCCAGAGCAGAGCCTGATATGGGGCTCAAACTGTGAGATCATGAACCTGAGTCAAAATCAAGAGTTGGACGCTAAACTGACAGAGCCACTCAAGGCTTTTCTGGTACTTTAGGATATATCTGGCTAAAGGATGCACAGAGTAAATGGAGACAAGGCACAGATGCTCACAGAGGCAGACCAAACCTCTGGAGGCTTGCTGCTGAGATGCTGAGCATAGTTCCCAGGGAAGGAGTTCAGTGGGGCCACACTGGGTGCCCAGGGGTGCGTGCTGCTTCGGTAACAACTGGCTGCAATGGAAACCCGGAAGGATGCTTTTGCTTTTTGCCTTTTCTCATTAAAGTAAAACTCCTCTTCCAATTTCTCTCAGATAGCGAAAACGGGTACTAATGTAGGTCTTTCTTAAAAGAGAAGTGGCACAAGGCGAACTTCAGAGAAGCGGAGGATACCTATGGTTTCATTAATTGTGCCTGTTTGTATTGGTGAATCGTGTAGGAAATAGCACTTCATTTAAAACAGTAGACCCTAATGCCTTATACACAGTCTGGTGTGACAGGGGGCTTAAGTGAAGAGCATACGTTTCCCTTGTGATTAGTGTAAAGGGAAGCACACTGAGGAGTTCTCTGTTTGGTCCCTGTTCCTTGTTGCCATCGCCACTCACGTGATAGGTGGGTAGCTCTGAAAACAAATGAATCATTAACCAGGAGGTCTCTTTAGGACATCAAATTAACATCAAGCTAGGGAATGCCAGTTTCAAAGGAAATGCATATTTAGAGATGATCTAACAATAGAACGCAGATCCTCATCTAAGTAGGAATTTAGACTTATCGAGGTGGCCCTGATGGCAGATGTAAAGAAATGCCGTCATAGAGTAATGGCCTTGCTTGCTTGCTGATGAGGGATCATCCCAATCTAAAGTCGGAGTCCATTTTCTTTGAACCTTCTATTGTCCAGCAAAGTTGAATTATTCATCTTATCTCTCAATCCCACAGCATTTCCCAGTGGTAAAATTTCCCAGGGAACAGTGATCCCAAGGGCAGCGACTAGGGAGAGGTGAATGAGTCACCTCTGCATTGTAAAATTTAAGGGGGGGTCCAAAAATATAGTAATCAAGATCAATAATATTGTAATACATCTTTAAAAAAATGAAAATTAATGCAAATAATCCAAGGTGAACAAAATATCAGAATATTAAAGATGCTATCCATAGATCCTACATCTGCAAGATCCTGCCTCACTAGCCTCACCCCAATCCTGGCTACAGTTAACCCCAGTATTACAGAAGAGACATGTAATGTATAAGGATTTCTCTGTAGGAAGTCAGTGTGTTTACAGCACACAATATACCTGACTATATCTGCCTATTAACTATCTAAGTTCCTACTAGAAATAAATCAAGGAAATTCCTGTGTGTTGTATATGGAAAGGTTGGCTCTACGTTTCTGTGAGTAACTGTATTTTATTGAGTGTTTAGTATGTGACAGTCAGTCTCCTAGTCACTTCACATAATTATCTCTTTTAACGCTCACAGTAATCCCATGGAGTAGGTGTTGGCTTTAACCCCAAGAGAATACTGAGGGTCAGAGAGTTAAGTAGCTTGTTTGAAGGTTATCCCACTAATGAGTAGCCAGCCCTAGCTGAGGCTGTAATTTATCCACACAAAGTTGAAAAATCACTCATTATTTGTTTGAATCCTTTTAATCCATTATTAAATCTAGGTCAGTATAGTTTAAAATGTGCTTTACACACCCAGGATGGTTGTATAAGTGTGGGCGATGATCTACCACCAAACAATTTTACAATGGAATTGCTAAGGTTTAGTCTGCATCCTGTAAGACTTGGGCATACAATTCCAGGGGTATTCCAAGAGGAGCAATTTTCTCCACCACCACATGGCTTTCTGTGTTTGCTTGCTCTACTTTCTCCCTTGTTTTATGGCATTTCTTAGTGTGAAAAAAAAAGAAAAGCACAGAGAGATGACAGTGATGGTGATGAAGATGTTAATGATGGTGGTGGTGGTGGTGGTGGTGAAGATGATGGTGTTGGTGATGATGGTGATGATGATGGTGTTGGTGGTGATGGTGTTGGTGGTGGTGGTGGTGATGATGGTGGTGATGGTGGTGGTGGTGGCGGTGGTGATGGTGGTGATGGTGGTGATGATGGTGGTGGTGGTGGTGGTGGTGATGGTGGTGATGATGGTGGTGGTGGTGGTGATGGTGGTGGTGGTGGTGGTGGTGGTGATGATGGTGGTGGTGGTGGTGGTGATGATGGTGGTGGTGGTGGTGATGGTGGTGGTGGTGGTGGTGATGGTGGTGATGATGGTGGTGGTGGTGGTGGTGGTGGTGGTGGTGGTGGTGGTAACTAACATTAATTGAAGCCTTAGTATGTACCAAGTACTGTGCTGAGAGTCTTACTTGATTTACTTCCTTTCACCATCAAAAAGCCCATGAAAGGCTGATGAATCCCCATTTTCTGATCAGGAAACTTAGGCTTTGAAAATATAAGTAATTTGCCCAGGGTTACAAAACCAGGATAAAGACAAGTAAGGCCTATGCTCTTAATGACTACACTGTAGAAAGGAAGAAAGAAAGATTAACGGGCAGAGTCTCAGATCAGCCTTCCAGCTCCTCCTAACTAGAACTTTCAGATCTGGTTACAACTACTATAGAAGTCCCCAGTTTTCCAAGGGACTTCCTTTAAATGGGCAGCCTTTTGGGTTTTAGCTCCAAAACTTTCACAGAATTGTCCCCTTCCTTTAAAGGGGCTCTGGGTACTAGGATTTTATTTTTCTAGCTCATTTTTAGGATTAAGGTGACCTTACTTAGGAAGTTCCCAATTAATATACCTAAACTAAGGGGAAGCTGGCAAAGGAGACGTGATTATACTTACTTAGCCCATGTTGTCAGCTCACTATTTTACTTTTAAGGATTTAGGGTACATTGTACTAAAATTTTAGTGTCCCAGGGTTAGGATATTTCTGGAAAAGGCACATCTGAACCCAAGACAAAACAAAATGGGGAGACCTTAAAATGTGTTATATCCTCTTTTGGAGAATCGTAACCAATCTGCTTTATTAGCATCAATCTCAAATAAAGCAGACCTGAAAAATGAGAACCATATGAGGACAAGTGGGAACAACCCAGATACCCAGCAATGGGCTGACGAACATGTAACAACTGGCTTTCTGGGAGGGAGAATGCCCTGGCTTGCGGTGTTTGCCAATTTCCACCATGTAAAAACTCCCACTAAGGCCTATTTCTAGCTGTCAATGTGATATCCTGAATGTGGAGTTGGAAAGAGGGGCTCCGAATCTGCTCTCATGACCGGCACACTATTGTACCATCCTCGGGAGGAGTAATTAGATGATCAGCTGTTTCAGTGCAGTGCCTACTGCTGAAGGACTGCCTCTTCTGGACTTACTAGCTGTGTGACCTTGGGCAAGTCACTTCACCTCTCTGGGCCTTTATTTCCTCCTCTCCAAATGATACTAGGGAAGCTGTTTTTCACCTCTAACATTTTAAAGTTCTAGAAGGCAGTGACTCTTGCTTTCTCCGACATCCAAATGCCTTTAAGCGCCTTTCTGGAAAACCAAGTTAGCACTGTGCGGTATCCAAGTTAGTGCTGTGTGCCTCCAACTTCATCTACTGAGCATAAGGTTTGGAAACGAGTGACTTACTCCCTTTTGCCTCTTTAAATGCGTAGCCAATGGGGCATCATACATTTTTTACACTTCTTGTGCTAGATGTGAGATCCAGGAGGAAAGGCATGGGTGTTCCAGGGCTTGCTTGTTCTCCTGGGGTGGGAATCTGTAAGCGTGACACACTGAGCCATAGCTGTATGCGTTTCCTACCTCCCTACCCTTTCAGCAGCAGAAAAAGAGTATTGATAGTATTCTACCTTTTTCCTTTTGTTTTTATTGTTTAGTCTCTAAAAGCCATTTACAAGAATGGGAATCATTAATACGAAATGAGGATGGGGGTGCTGCGGGAGGGGGTAGGGAGGGTCGTTATGTTTTTTTCCCCCTGAAAGGTGGCACGTCTCTCAGCAAAGAGAAAAAGGCATGTTGCACAAGGCTTGCTGGCAGTGATAGAAGCCAGCGCCGGTTTGCCTGTTGTCACAGCCAAAGCAAAATGCCACCTCTGCCTAGAAGCCAGAGTGCCACATTCCTCTTTTGTGTCCCTGAGATGCACCCGTCATGTGGCCCTGGGTTTGTAGGTTTGGCCAGGAGGTCCACATGTTCTTCGAAGGTCATCTTCCAACCCCAGGAGGTAGGGTAGAGGGGGTGCAATGCTCGTGACTCTCAAATTATATTATTTGAGTCCCCAGATTACATGTCAGATGAAGCCAGCAAACGGCCTTTGAGGGCTGCGGTGATCACACTATAGCCCACAGTTGCTGAGAGTAAGGTACGGCTGCAGAAACTCCAGTGACCCAGTGGTATTTCTGTCCCCAGACCCCTTCCTAACAAACCCAGATGCAGTGACAGTAAAAGCTCCAGAATCCCAAGGCAGGAGGTGCCAAAAACACTCCCCAATAATCACTCCCTCTCCCTACACCCCCCAAAAAAGTTTCAGTAAGATGTTCTCACTCCTAGAGGGGAAAACCTGTCCGTGCCTGAAGCAGCTTGACCTGGGCGAACCCCCTCCTACACGCGTGAACTGTAAATCGCAAGGGAAAAAATCCCCACCCCCCACCCCGCCTGCTCCCTGGGGAGGGACAGAAGGCTCCTAAAACTGACAGTTTCGCCTCCATGATCTTTAAAAGAGCAGAAGTTGGCTGTGAGGCTGGAATACCGCCTTGATTGGGGTAGTGTGGTCTCTGTTTGCGGCTGGGCTCCAAAGAGAGCCACAATTGGCTCTTGAAGAGGAAGGAGCCTTGAAATGAAAGATTGCAAAGAGGGCTTCTGAACGCCATGGCTGAGACTGTGTCGTTTCTTACAAGGTGAAACTTGGCAGTTCTACCTTGCAAGTAAAAACCCAAATTAATTTTTTTTAAAGAAATTAAGTCAGAAACAAGGCTTCAGAAAAACTGTGAGTGTTAGGCATAAACTGATTTTGGATGATCTTTAGGTGAGAAAGGGTGGAGTTACCATCAGAAACATGTTTTTATTTATGCTTTTCAAATCCCGCACTGGTGTGCAGTGTGTGTGCGTGTGCGCACGCACGTGTGTGTGTGTGCGTGTGTTGGTTAGCATGAGAGCATGCATCGCCTTGATTCTGTAGCCACTCTTTTTTTCTTACATCTTTGCTGTGCACAGTTCATATAGATGCCCTATAAATAAATACATAGGTCCATCCACACCTTTTCATTTTATTTGTAAATTGTTTGGTATAAGCGGCAATGCGTAATGAAACCTGGTGAAGTTTAAAAGATTAGATTTTTTTTTCATACTGACACTTCATAACACTGTTCATATGTCTCCGAGTGAGATTTATGAATATATGAGCAGTACTGCAAAATTATACCGCACCAGAGACTTCCTGCACCACAGGGGTGGCAGTCTAAAGTGACACAGCTTCAAGCATTTTTCACAGACAAGAAGCAAAATTTAACCCCCTTAAGGGGAAGTATGATTTCAACAGCTTGAAATGAGCTCATTTGTAGATGTTTTTTTTTCCCTCATCTTCCATAATTTTTTGGTGTTAAGATTAAAACAGATTGCATAGTCAACGTAAGGGCACATACGCTGCCCAGAGTATAATTTGGCCCTTCGAGAGAAACCTTCATTGTCTCTATCCCAATGCCAATAGGGTAAGTGAAGGGAAACTTCTCCCTCAATTCGTAAGGCTCACAGCCGCATTCCCAGGATTGTCCTAAGCAGACAGGGTCTGGATTTTTTCAAAAGGTAAGTAGCAGGTGACATCCCTTTGTTCGGTAGAGAAGTCCCCATCTCCCTGGGTATCTGAAATGGTGGCATTAGGAAATAGACAGTGACTTGAATCTCAACTGAGTGAAACTAACCAACAAAAAGGAGAATCAGAAGAGCCAAAGAGGGTCTATGTGAACTGATCGCATATGAGATGTCTAGAGCAGGAGAGTTCTATTCTAGATGCAAAGTCCAAACCCGTTTCTTTCAGGCCGATCTGGTACCTTGTGATTTTGTGTCACTTAATGTTCACAATGTCTGTGCTCCCCACTTCTCTTTAACCATTTAGTTTCTCCTTGGAACAGAGCAGGTGCTCAAACGTGGCCTGTTGCCTCTGTAAATGCTTCGTGATCTGTTGGCTGGAGAACTTTTGTCTCTTTTTTCAGCAATGGTACAACAGCTCCATGAACGTGATCTGCACCTGGTTGACAGACCGGATGGACTTACAGCTTCACATTTATCAGTTGAAAACACTAATTAGGATGGTAAAGGTAAAAGAAAAAATAATGATTCTTCTTTGCAAATAGCTTACTGAAATACATTCCGTAGTCAAGCTGCAGAACTTCCTTAACACAGAGAATATCGGGTTTAACATGTAAAACAAGATGATTTCTAAAAGAGCATCTCATGCAAGAAAAGCCTCTGCCATCACTTCGGGACGCATGGTTAATTTATTCCTCAGACATCAAAGGAAAAATTGATAAAAAGAAATTCGATATTTTATCCAGGCCAGAAAAATACTTTATGTATCTGTCATGCAAAAATACGGCAGGGGCCGTCATGCCCTGTGCCGTAGTCTTTCAAATGCTGGCTCTTGGTACCATTAGGCTAATCACATCAATTACCAATTTCATTTATGGTTTAATTAAATAAAATTTTGCCACAATTAATGTAATAGAAATATTTACCTCCAGCTATTTCTAAATATGTCCTGTGATCATTATCAGGATGCAAATCAATATTGTTCTCATCGTTAATTGAAGTAGTTTCTCCTACAATGTGTGTGTACAGTCAAATGGGAAGGATCACAAAGGTGAGATAGCATACCCTGAAAGTAGCTTTTTTCCCCGTTCTTGTGCGTGTGTCTTGGACTAAAGATAATTATTTCAGCGTGAAATCTCAGTGGTTTACATGAAATAATAAGATCACAGAAGGGGGTAAATACGTTTTTGATCATTTCGGTTTCCATTTGATGCTTCCCCATAGAGGGTTTTAAAAACATTTGGATGCAGAAATCTCACTCAAAGGCACAAAGTGTCTTTAAAAAGATTTTAACAATGAAAACCTAGCTGAATTTCTATTTATTAGCAGTTTTCCAGAAGTCCCCCACCCCCAGCCCCAGCTCTACCTCTAGCCCCTCAGCCCCTCCCCCCTCCCCCCCACCACCCCACCCCGTTTCTTAGTCTCTTTAGGATTAGCACCATTTCATTGAAGGTGCTCCTCTACCCCAGTGCTGACTTAAAACCAATTACTGTTCCGTTGAGTGTAATTAAAGAGAATTATTATCATCTGCATTTGATCTCACAAAGCGTCTGCCCAGGGAAGGTTACAGACAGCCGGGTATTGCAGCTCTTACAAAAAGAAATGTATGCACTCAGACTAGAGACCCAGCCTACTTTTCACATTTTTAAAATTTCACTTCCTGAATGCAAGCTCACTAGCCATTGCCTCACCACTTAAATTCCACTGAAAATAAAAAGTTATTCATTGGGGGAATTTTCTCTTGACACTTACTGGGTGGACATGAAAAGATGTTAATTTTAATATTTTAAAATATCTTCCCATTACTGATATTTCTAGATCTATGTTGGGAATATTGGAATTAGCACTATTTAATTAAGGAAAAAATGTAAGTCTGAGAGGAGGCTTATTGTTAGCCTTCTACCAACAAAACAGAGATATGAACCACAGGGAAGGGACACAGAAATGCCACTGCCAAAAGAACGCCTTCCCTTTTGCCAGAGATAGACCCAGCAAAACTTGTGTGGCTATGCAGAGGTCTGAAGCAGAATTCATCACCTCTTCACCAAGCACATTAACCAGAGGTCTCCTTCTCTGAGGTGGATTTCCAAAGATAGTTGGCTTTCTTTCCTGCTTTCACATCCAGTCCCCATCCATCCATTCATTGATTATTCAGCAAGCACTTATTCACTCATCCAACATTGGATAAATATTAGTTGAGCCCCTCCTTGTACATTACAAGATGGTGAATTTAAAAATGACTGGATACAGTCCCTGTTTGTAGGCACTCAGAGTTGAGTTGAGAAACACTGCCATGGAATGTGAATAAAGGGGAGAATATCCAAATGCTTCCTACCTTTCTTTTTTCCCATCATATTCTAGTACCAATTATATTATCCTAAGTGGAAAGAAAACAAATCATTGAAAAGTGAAAAAAAAAAAAAAAAGTTAATCTTCTGGATATCTGGTCTACGCCATGCCTAGAATTTACTCAGCCTCCTACCCTTTCCCATCAAAATGAAGACAATTCAGGTAGCTCCCCAGCTACCTAGGAGAGCCTTGCAGCTTGATCCATAATTAGGAGGACCTTTTAACTAAGTGTCAGAGTGCAAAGGGGACACACGGTCATCCTATCCATAATCTGATATTATTGGACTTCACTGAGCTGAACCTCATTCACTAGTTAACCCTGTCATCATTACAACATGTCACCTTCAAGAGGGGTTGACATTGTGATTGTTGATACCATGATTGCATTAGATGGACAACAAGAAATGGAAGTCACAAATGGGAGTGACTGAAGGATGTTAACATTCCTCCCCCTGCTTCTTCAGCAAGTGTCCCATATCAGTAGAAGAAATACACAGCAGAATCAGTAGCTGAAATGATATGCAGTGTGATGAGAAAAGTTGTTAGAGAGAGACCTTTTTCCAAAAAAATGTTAAGACGTAGACAACAGCCAGATGCTTCTGGTCATGTTCAATTATCGCTAAGGGATTTCTAGAAAAAAAAACAATCCCTGGGATACCTCAGGAAATCCGAGAGAAATCGCCTGAAGGAACAAAGAAAGAATTTGTGGTACAGTAATACCAAGCTATTGTTCTTGAAAAAGAGCCAAATTTCTTCCCCGAGACCATGAAGTTGTGAACGGAACAGATACACTTCTTTCCCAAGGAGATAAGAAATGAATCACATGCCTGCAACATATTGATGAGGCATTAGCACTCCATCTCCCCATAATTGTTGCTGCCCGTAATAGGTTTCATATACCAACATACATATGTCTGTCTTGTGAATGAGACAGAGGGATGTGCCGTTACGATCCTCAAAAATATTAAAGACCAGACGCGAAGGAAATCACAAAATACCATCATCGCTTGACCCATTATTTATTTATGTTATGGCCCCTTACACAGTCTATCATATTATATTCCACTAACCTAAGAGAAAGAACCAGCCCCCCCCCCCACCAAAAAAGAATCAAAACAATCATGGAACATTTCCCTTTATGGAACTGAATAAACACAAGCTTATGTTCTTTGCTTTGTCTCAGCTAATACAGTTTATCCTGCCACAATTTCTCATTTTCTGTCACTCAGAGGATCTCAGTTTTGAGTACAAGTAAAATCTGAGCACAGTGGCTTTTCATTTGACAATGCATTAAGTGAGACACTGAGCGGAAGGTCAGTGCTCTCACACCCACACGTGGTTTGTGCCCTTGCCCTCCCTTCGTGGAGAAGAGATCTCACTTATCACTGATCTTTTCCCTCCTTAGAAAACCTATAGAGATTTCCGATTGCAAGGGGTCCTGGACTCGACCTTAAACAGCAAGACCTATGAAACCATCCGGAACCGGCTCACTGTGGAGGAAGCCACCGCATCAGTGAGCGAGGGTGGGGGCCTCCAAGGGATCAGCATGAAGGACAGCGACGAGGAAGATGAGGAAGATGACTAGAAGGCGAGGGCCTGGAGTCCTTTAGGACAAAGTCCTGTAATCAATGCATGTCCTTAGTCTGTTAGTTAACCCCAGTAGGGAACTTTCTGTCAACTACCATGTCCATGAGATGTTTACCAATACAATTGCCATTTTAGCTATGTGGTTACCAAGATTAGCAAATGACCCCACTGATCCCCTGATTCCGTGTCTATATGTTTACAAGCAATATGGAGCCCCATTCTTTAAATACTGTTCATGGAAAATACATAGTCCAGCTGCTAGGTATGTTCCTGTTCTCAGCAAAGTTAAATGATGCTTCATTAGTGTACTGTGTATGCACTGATGGTAAATGGACGTGAGAGCGAGTACACCAAGTATTTCACTTCTTCGTTTCATGTTACGTGGATGCCAGTTATTTAAATGAGTACAATAAATTAACGTAAGGCACATAGATCTGCTTTGTTTTTTGGAAAACAAAGGCAAGCCTCCAGCAAGCAACTTTTGGTTCTTTGTGTTCCCCTGAAACTAAAAAAAAAAAAAAAGAACCTCTGTTTCTGTTGTTAACTCATCCTTTCCCTGATTCATATAGTTAGCCAAAAAAAATATATATATATATATATGGCTAGTTACCAATGGATTGATCCTCTCATTTACCACGGCAAGGGTGATCCTACCATGAGCGAACACCAAGCACAGTTCAGAGCAACTGTCAAAGTTTATCCTCTTAAATGTTACATTTTGCTTTTATGTTTCAATAACTGTGTATGTAAAAAAAAAAAACCTGAATATTTAAATTACAACCCTAGACTATAAATGTGTTTATAATAAGATATGGATATTTCCTTCGGTAGATTGTCACCATAATTTAAATTATTTTGTTCCACACTGGTTTTTATATCTGTCATGTACATTGCATTTTGATCTGTAACTGCATGACCCGGGGGTCCTCTGCAGCGCAATTTCTTTCTGTGTAAAGTAGTGCATCCATCTTGCTTTTGCCTTATATAAAGCCTACAGTTCTGAAAGTGTGAAAAACTGTGGCTTCTCAATAAATAACCGTTCAAAGATGCTAAGGCTTCCGAGTCTTTTTGCCTCTGTCTTTTTGGAATGCCAGAACTGAAATGCACGCCAGACAGGCAGAGGAGGTCAAGAGCAGGCAAGAGGTCATTTCCTTGAGACTCTTGGAGGGGTGGTTTTCAAATGCTTGTCTCCACAAAAGGCAGCCCAGAGTCCCACTCATTCAGACTCCACTCATTCAGAACTGTGGGCATTTGGACACGTTGGGCAGATTACGCTTCCATTATAGGATAAATAAGGGTCTGCTCAGCAAGAGAGGAGTGTAAACGAGAGAAATGTTTCTCCTGTACGAAAGAAGGCCAACAAACTGTTTTTAAGCACGGCTTTAACAGCAGTGTTTGCATTCAAACAGAGCGTGTGCCAATTATATATGATTCTTATATATTTGTTAAAGCATCTTACAAGATTCTTGAAGATATGGAGCACTCTTCTTGCTCCCCAGTTCTTGTCAGCAAATATAATCACCTAGGTGTGAAAGAAATCAAACATTTTGCAGCCTTACTGGTCTTATATGCGTCTGTCACTAAACCCAGCTGACTTTTCCTTGGGGCTGACTGGGGTTTTAGAAACGTGAAGAATTTTTCAATAGGACCAGGTAGACCAGTTGCTCTCTACCAATGAACTCCTCTAAATAGTACGTCCTACTCTTTTTAATCCTTGGGGTCTGCAGGTACAAGTCAATAGCACTTCCTGCCCTTAGTCGGATTACAAGGATACCTCCCATTTACTGAGCAACTTTTCTGCACCAGGCACTCTGTGTATAAGACCTCATTCAAATCTCCCACCAACCACAAGAAAAAAGGACTGTTATTATCCTCATTGGAAACAAATTGAGGTCACAAAGGTTAAAGCCACTTGCCCAGTGATTACATATCTCCATACAGAAACAATCTTCCAGAGATGCTAGCACTAGCATAGAGTTGTCAGTGCAAATGGTGGGGGCATATCATTCAGGTGTGAAAAATCTTTGCCCAATGGCACCAAGGTAAGTCAGCGTGGCAAAGTCAGAGTTTCTGAAAAATATACTTGTATTATATTTTTAGCTGCAAAGCTAAAATATAGCTTTTGTAACAATTACAAACAATTCAAAAATGTGCAAAGTAAAGAGAGAGTGCTTGCCCACTGTGTAGTATGGTTGAGAAGAGGAAGAAATGCTCTCCAGCGGAGAGCTAAGTGAGTTAGAGGACTAACCAAAGGGCGTGATCCAAAAGGCAGAAAAAGAAAGAGGCAAGTGTGAAAGATGGTGCTTTCAAAACCAAGGTTTGAAAAAAAATTCCTTCAAAAGGAGAATTCCCCACAGGCTAGCACTGAGGGGCCTGTTGAATAGCATCCCCACAGGTGACATCACTGGAGTAAGGGCTGTGCAGAAGGAAATGATATCAGATAGAATCAGAGAAAGAGAACTTGCCAAGTTTTTTAAGCCTCAGGTTATCCTCGCCACAGACTTAAACCTAAGAAGACCATTCTGATACCTTGAGCTGTCTTTTTTTACCTCTGTAGGGCCAAATCTTAAGTGTTTTCTTTTTTCCTATTTGGTTGTTATTGTTTCATTAAAATGCAACAAACATCCAGAAGAGAGCACAAATCCTAAGCATACAGGTCAATGATTTGACTTGAACAAAATGAACACACTCTTGGAAAAACTGCCAGGTCAAGAAATAGAACATAATGAACACCTCTAGACATACCCATGCCCATGACCCTTCCCAATCTCTACCTCCTCCCTAACTCAACAAAGGTAACCACGATCCTGATTTCTAAATGTCAGTTGAATTGAAGCCTTTAGGTAATTAGAATCACAGTGTATATTCTTTCAAGTCTGGCTTTCTTTTGCTCTGCATTATATTGTTGGTGTAGCTATAGTTCATTTCTTTCCAGTGCTCTATAGTATGAATATATCACAATATATCTTTGTTCATGTGTTGTATTTATTGGGGGCTATTATGAATAATGCTGCCATGAATTTCTTTGTACATATCTTTCAGCGCAATTGCAGAGTCATGGGGTAAATATATGTTCGTTTTTAGGAAATCCTGCCAGTTTTCCACAGAGGGCAAACCACAGACTACTCTCATCAGCAGCATATCAAAGTGCCATAAAACACCAGGTATTGTCACTCTTTTTAATTTACATTGTTCTGCTACGTGGTATAGTGGTTTATAACTATAGTTCACTGATTACAAATATAGATTGCCTCTTAACATGTGTATTGGCAGTTGGGTTAGCCTCTCTTGTGAAGTGCATGTTTAAGTCTCTTTTTTTCCCCTTTGCTTAAAAGAGGAAAATTCCAGAGTTATTTGAAGGACTGGTAGGGAAGAGGCCATAGGAAAAAGTGCCAGATGGATGGTGAGACATGGAGACGTAGAGAGAAATGTTAGCCTGATGGAAAAGCACTCACTGTATTATCAATCAGCCCACAAATCGTTGAGTACATACTGGCCATGCAGTGCTAGAGACACCCAGGCTCTCTCTAGTGCCTTCCCCTTCATCAGCCGGGGGGGACTTTTCTAAAAGGCAAGTGTGATTTTATTCCTCCTCTAATTAAAAGCATCCAATGGCTCCCCTTGGTCATAGAATGAAGCTCAAATTCGCTAAGGTGGCATGCATGGCCACACAAGACCTGACCCTTGCCTCCAGCCTCCTCTGTTAACTCTGCTCCTCTGACTCCCTGGGTTTCAGCTACCCCTGCCAACCTTAACTTCCACCTGTGTACCTCAGTTCTGCCTTGGGAGCCTCCCTCCAGGCACCTCATCTCACCCCTCAAATCTCAGCTAAATGGGACTTCTCCAGAGAAGCCCCTCCAAACCCTACCCTCAGTTCAGCATCCATGTCCCTGATACGTATTCTCATAACACTCTCTACTTCACTTAGTATTCATCTCACTACTCATGAATGGGTTCTCTGCATCATTACATGTCCCGTGCAGCTTTTCTCCACTTGAGGAGGCTGTGGCCTTCACCCCCTTCCCTGTTCTATCCTTATCGCATTCACTAAATCTATGATTAAGTGGAGACTGAACCCGCAAAATTGTAGATGATGTGGTTACTATTCTCTTCAAACCTTCAGTCTAGGCGATATGAACCTTCGGGAGCTTTGTATAGACTACATACTGTGAGATGCAGAGGAGGGAGAAGAAAGGGAAGACTTCCTAGAGGAAGTGGTCCTAGAATAGCAACATAGAGAGGACAGGAAAGGACATGGACCAAAGCAGAGAGAGGTGAGGGGGACGTGCCTCCTGGCCAGAGCTCTTTTCTTCTCCGATAAATTCCCAGTGCATGTAGTAAGCACTCAACAAATACATGTTGACGTAAGACATTAATGAACATGCTCTGTGTGTTAGGGGAGGCCGGTGGGGAGTTTGGAGAGAGTAAGATGGGAAGAGTGGATTCAGGTTTCAGAGAAGGACTTTCAGTTTTGTTTAGCTTGGGTTTGTTGGGTTAATAACAGAGCTAAGCAGTATTCTTATTTTTTTCAAAATATTTAAAGAAGTTTTTTAAGTTAAAAAAATCAAATAAAGTAGAATTCATGAAACAAAAAGTTGAAGCCTCTCCCTTCCCCAACCCATTTCCCCAAAGTAGCCATTGCTAACAGATGGGCATATATTCTTCCAAATATGTTCAAATCATATCCAATATCCAATTGGATATATTTATATATTTTATATATTTATATATTTTTAAAATATATTTTCACAAGTGGGATTCATCCTGAGCATACTAAGGCAAATCACATTTTTCATTTATCAGTGTGGGATCATTCTTCTGTCTGCACATATAGATGTTCTGTATTACTTTTAGGGGTTGCGCTGTATTTAAAGAGGTTTTCTGGTCAAAGAAGGATCGAGAGTGAAGTTATGTAAACTGAAAATCCAGGGCAAAATGAGGATGGACAGAACATCCTGGGAGAAATGGGCCATCTGTTGACGTGACCATGGGACTGTTTGACATAGTGGCTCAAGAATTTCTGAAACACCCCACATCTAATCCCAGCCTAACTGAACTGTTTATAATTATCTGTTTGTGTGCCTGTCTCTCTGCTAGACTGCTCACTTCTTGAAGTCAGGGACTGTATCCATTTGTGTGTGCCAGGCCAGTGCCTGGGATCCAGTAGGCATTCAGTAAATGTTGTCTGAATGGAATGAGTTAGCAGCAAAAAGGCACACCTGAGTATGATCAGGACCAAGAAAGCATTAACTAAATGGATTGCAATATACTCCATCTAGAAGGAAAGGATTACTAAATAAAGTGAAGAATCTCAACAGCTTTAGGAAAATCAACTACCTCACCACTAACGTGACCTGAATTTCCAGCACAGGCATGAAGTCACGCTGTCATAAATTTGGGTTTCTGTGGGAATTTGAGGAAGTCAACCAAGAGTTGTATCATTTTTGCTTCTGCACAAATGTTAATCAAGTTCCTTTTCCTTAAATTTTAAAATCCAAGCTAAGCATGTTCTTTGTGGCCAGTGTTTATCAGTACATGATTAACCAATCTGAAATGAAATCAAATTATGCTCAATTGTGCCATTCTTGGTCAACAAATTTTTGAGAAATCAATATTCATCTTTTATGCAAGGCTGTTTTGCTTCTTCAACTAAATACTAAAATTATCATCTGTTTTCCTTCTTATGAAGCCATGCATTTCATCTGAAGCTGTAAATCTGCATTTGTTGTAAGTAAGCAAAACACGAGGAAAGGACCATAATGGTACCGTCTGCCAGTGAGCCCTCTACCCTGAGGACGGCACGCCTAAGGTCAGAGGAAAAACACTGCACAACAAATTAATCTCAGCCACCAGCTAACAGAGGGATAAAGTGATCACAGTTAATACACCAGCCACAAAATAACAAGAACGCAAAGGAAACAATAAGCCAAAAGTACACAAGTAAATTTTCTTCCTATTTCCTAAGAATCGCTGGTGCAATGGCACAAAGAATTGTAAACATGATTAAGTTGGCATATTTCCCTGTCCATCAGAAACAGGCTGGCTTGTTTCCTGGGTGGTGAATACAATTGCAAAGAATAAACAAGGCTTTGCTTAAATATCCAAGCAGGAAATGTAATTGAAGATAGTATGAGTTTCAGAGTTGGAAATTTGGGGATGTAGTTAGAAGGAAATCAGGGGCCACGGGAGTAGATAAATATGGCTGGTATTTGGTGCAGAGAAAACTACAGTTTATGTGGAAGCAATGACAAGGTGTCAAATTCTAATGTCACTATAGTGTCATAAGCAGGACAGCTGAACTATACCCCCATCTCACACAACTCCAGGTGCAGGGCTTTGAGCATCAGAAATTCCTCCACAGTGTTCCTCGGTGCTATTACTTTCATTCGGAATACAAAGTACCTTCAAAAAACATCAAACTTAAAAAATACAGACTAAAAATTCCAGAGCATATGGAGAGTATTGACGTCACAATGTGTTTGGAACGTTGAGCTTTTCAGAGGCTACTGTGATTAAATGACAATCTCTACTTTTGCGATATCAAAAGCTGAACTGCTATGAAATGATTTGGGGCAGGACAAGGAGAACTCTTTCTCTCCAAAATTCAGAGAATAGTTAGAAGAAAATGCTTCTGGGCAGGTTAACAGAGACTAGTGATGTCCAAATCAAGGGAATGGGTTTCTTTCTGCCTGGACAGTGAGCCAGACCATCTCCCATCCATTTCTTGTCCAACTTTGAGTCATCAGTCAACTGATACCATGTTTCATGTCTGATTCCCAGACCAAAAAAAATTTATTTTAGTCTTAACATCTCTGAAATCTTACCCTCTGTCACGACCATCCACCTCTGTAATGAGGCTCCTGTGCACACAGTCTCAGGATAATATTCCTGTGGAGAATTGCAAGAGAAGAGCCTTCCACACAGTGAACTGAAGGCAGGGGCAAAACCAGGGACTGACTCAGGTGGGTATGTAAGAAGTGGCCATTTCTCTCCAGTACATAAAAGAAAGATAATCCTGAGAGGAGAGAGACCAAGATCCTGTTATTACAAAGAATGGGGCTTCAAACCACCCTAGTTAAATGTTAAATGTGAAAGCTGGTGTTTTAGGACTTGTCGACAATGGGTGACAGGGATAAGAGAACAGAATAGAAGGTGGAGCTCAAGAGCACAGGCTCTGGTCCCTTCCACCCTGAAGGTTTCTATCTTGGGGGGTTGAGGCTGGCCAAGCCCTCGAGGGAGGCTCAGGGACCTCCCTCCCCTCACACATGGAGAAGGCAGACCACCATTCAGGTGGTCTTGGTCCAAGTTCAGGTGAACTTGGTCCAGATTTCAGGTGATTAGTGGTCATCACGAGCCCTGTGACCTTGGACCAATTACTAATTTCCCTAGGCCTCCATTTTCTCAACTGTAAAATAGAAAGAACCAGAATAATCCCCTAAAGCATTACCTATTGTTGCAAGCTCATTGGGTTACCATCAAGATTAAATGTGTCAAGTGCTAGAAAACAGCATACATGCTAAGTGCTCAAAAAATGTTAGCTAAGATTTTACTGTTAATTTCTGAAGCTCTTAAGAGCTTGCCAAGTTTCAGGCCTTGAACAGGGTATGGCTAGGTAGGTCACTGCCCCTTAGAAGCTGGGTTCTGTTACTACCTGTTCCTGGTGCACCTCTTGTGGACAGAACAATTCTCGATCAGCTGTGGACGGGGCAACAGTGGATTGAACAGGGTCTTCTTACGACCCACGCTTTTTTTTAGCATTTGCTTCTGTGCCTTGGAGGAAGATTTGTCCTTCTTGCCTGCATTTATTTTCACTCTCTACTTTCCTCTGACTCTGGACCTCAGTAAATAATTATTGAAGGAATTAATTAATGAATAAATGGCTTTCCATGTCTCCCCCTTTTCATCATCACTGCTTTAATTTGGGTTTTCCTAGAACCAGACCCTAAGAAGGGCGCCTGGGTGGCTCAGTCGGTTAAGCATCAGACTTCGGCTCAGGTCATGATCTCACAGTCCGTGGGTTCGAGCCCTGCGTCAGCCTCTGTGCTGACAGCTCAGAGCTGGAATCCTGCTTCAGATTCTGTGCCTCCCTCTCTCTCGCTCTGCCCCTCCCCTGCTCACTCTCTGTCTCTCTCAAAATACAATAAAGACATAAAAAATTTTTTAAAGAAAGAAAGAAAGAAACAGACCCTGAGACAAGGATTCCAGTGCAAATGGTTTACATGGGAGGTGTTCTGAGGAAACACTAAGAGAGGGGATGGGGAAGCCAGATGGGGAGATGTCAGCCACTGAGGGTAGCTGGCGTTTGATCAGCCTGGAGAAGTCCAAGAGCCAGCACAGAACATACATCTCAGATTTGCCCCCTTGAGGTGTGTGAGGCCTGGCAGAGGGCTGCTGGCTCAAATCCTTCTTGCCTTCAGCCGAAGGCAGTTGGGAGACAAGGATAGGCAAGGGTACCTCTCCAGCCCTTCAGATCTGCAGGGCCAGCGGACAAAGAAAACCCTGGTCCTCACAGAAAGCCCTCAGGCAGATAAATGCAAGAAAAGCAGTGGGAAATCAGGTCTGGTTGCCAGGAAGGGGCTAAGGACCAGTGGGAGTGGGCAGGACCCCAACATCGTCTACGACAAAATCACTGTTGTCCAACCCAGGGCAGAGACTGTCGTGTCGGCCTGAGGACAGCAAGACAGAATCAGCATTTCTCATGCCGGGAACACTGCCTCACCAGGAAGACTCTTCAGAGCAGTGAAATAAAGCCTTGGCTTTGCTACAGTGGACAATGGAGCCAGGAAAAAGAACAAAGTAGGGTTGGTTGTTTGGTTTTTCATATAATAGTTACTATCATTGTATATAGGTTTTTTTTTTTTTACATGAGTGTAGTTGACATACAACATCCCATTAATTTCAGGTGTACAACATAGTGATTCAGCTTCTCTCTACCTTATGCTATGGTTGCCACAGCGTCATTACCATCTGTCACCAAACAACACTATTATGATGCCACTTATGCTATGCCTTTCCCTATGCTGTGCCTTTTATCTCGTGACTCAGTCACCTCCTAATTGGAAGCCTGTATCCCCCACTCCCTTTCCCTTTGGCAGCCATTAGTTTGTTCTCTGTATTTATAGGTAAAATAAAGTATGTTTCATTGTGCTGATACTGCAGAATGTCCAAGATACACAATTTGGTCTTTAAAAAAAATCAGACCAGCATTTAAAAGAATTAAAAAGTAATAAGCAAATCTATTCAAATATGTGTATTTATAAAGACACATTTTTTTCTTTTTTCAACTTTTTAAAAAAATTTATTTATTTTCGAGAGGCAGAGCACAATTGGGGGAGGGGCAGAGAGAGAATGAGACATAGAATCTGAAGCAGGTTCCAGGCTCTGAGCTGTCAGCACAGAGCCTGACGCAGGGCTCAAACTCGCAAACTGCATGATCATGACGAGCTGAAGTCAGATGCTTAACCAACTGAGCCACCCAGACGCCCCTGTAGACCCATATTTTCAAGGGATTAACTAGACATTTGTCATTTTGGCTTCCCAGAATCCAAATCCAAAAATCCATGGAAACTGAAAGGGAAGAAAGTTCCTCTGTGTGCCCCCTACTGCTAGGATGTGGCTAAGGATTCTCTAGGTCAGAGCTTTGACTCTTAAGAAGGACCCAAAGCATAGCAGCATGAGGAGACTCCCACTATCACTGCAGGACAGTTCAGGGCACCCGAAGGACAGGGCAGTGGACCCAAAGGGAGCTGCGCCCACACAGAGCTGTGCCTTATGTCACTCGTCCCTCAGTTCCTCCCTGAGCCTGAGCTTTCAGCCCTCAGTGACTTCTGTGAGCAACGCACAAACTCCTTTTCTGCCATGCTTCTATTGGTGACCGAGAGTACTGATGGATATGGAAGGGCTTCAGAAGAAACTGGGAAGAGTGGTTTGCAGCACATACTGTTTTCTTTTGTTTGATTATTTTAATCATGTGTATTTATTACTTTTTCAAATAAAAAATACTTTTTTTTTAAGTAATCTTGATGCCCAATGTGGGGCTCAAACTCATGACTCCAAGATCAAGAGTCATATGCTCTACTGACTGAGCCAGCCAGGCGGCCTCAGATTTAAAATATTTTTAAAAAGTGGGGTTTTTTTTTAAATAATTAACTTTTTAAAGTGTCCCAAGAGAGCAGCATCTGGACGGGAAGAATATGGTTCCCATTCTAGTCACAGGCATAATAGTACCTTCCCTTCTACTCAGGTGCTCTTATCAGGGGGGAGTCTTGACCTGGAGTGTTTGTCTAGAATTCAGGGGGTCTGTGACCTCGAATGGGGGGTGCGGATAGCAAACCGTCGTAGCATCTGCAGTAGATGTGACGTTTTCACCAGAAGATATCCTCAAACTCTTGTAGTTTTTAAACAAATATCTTCCTTTATTAATTTTTTAAATGTTTATTTTGAGAGACAGAGAGAGACAGAGTGTGAGCAGAGGAGGCGGAGAGAGAGAGGGAGACCCAGAATCTGAAGCAGGCTCCAGGCTCTGAGCTGTCAGCACAGAGCCCGATGCGGGGCTTGAACCCATGAGCAGTGAGATCATGACCTGAGCCGAAGCCAGATGTTTAATTGAGTGAGCCACCCAGGGGCCCCTACATATTTTATCGTCTACATTTAAAAGCTTTATTCTGAGAAAAAAAATCTCTTCGTCTTTCACTTCCTCATCCTGTTCCTTGCTTTACCTATTACCTATTGTCTCTCTCTCTCTCCCTGAAAATAAATAAATAAACATTTAGGAAAAAAAACCTCACCAATCTGCAATCGAGTCACATGCCTTATCAGTTGAGGCAGCCCAACACCCCCCCACCCCCGCCCGCGCTGCCTTGTCTCTCGCCTTAATTCTCTTACCTATAAAATGGAAAGAGTATCCTGTCTGTTTTCATACACACATGTAAGCTATCTGCTTTTAACTTCTTGAAAGAACATTAAACCAGTACCCATGGTAGTCTACAGGTTGCTGCTTGTGGATATTAAGATGTCATATTTTTGCATTTCTACAGAAAATGAGATCATGGCTAGCTGAGAGCGAGAGGTCTGAGGTCCCACTCTGGGCAGCTGGAAGTTCACATCACTTCAGGAAACACGTGGCCTCAGACTAACCACTGATATCCAGCGAGCCTGGTTTATTTCACCTGAAGACAGGGAGAGCCAGTCCACCTACTTTATAGCCTCACTCTGGTAACGTATAACAATTGTTAATAATGACTCAGCTCATGGCACCTGGCACAGAGTAAGAAATCAGTAACAGTGTTGTCCCCCGGGGAAAAAGACTAGCGATGTGGCCGAAGGGAGACTTGATTTCCCCTATATTGCAGATAGTACACTATCTCATGTTGTGGCAACCAAGTATTAGTAGCAACTATTATTATTACATCCAAAAAGCCATTGACACAGGAAACACAAAAATCTGATCTAACTAATTAACATCCTAGATGATCAATCTTAATTTATTTACTCCTTTATGTTCTCTGGGTGAAAACTTAATCTAATCTGCAAACAAATCAAAAGAGAATACATCCCACACTGCACTATGTTAAAGAAGCATATGCTCCAATTTAATTTAACAAGAGGGATAGAAATTTACTTGCTATGGCTGTTCTTTCATTCCCCAAGCAAGCTCTTATTTATAGAATGTCAAGTTTCTCCCGTACATAAATTTGTACCACCTCCACTCCCACCCCCAAGGAACCTATGGAGGTGTGGGTGGGAGAGAGAATGAGATCTAGAGGAAATCTTTATTCTGGAATCAAAATAAATATCTTCCCAATACCCAGGGAAAAGTCTGAGAAGGTGTCCTTTAGTTAAAAGCTAGACATTAAAAATATATATTAGGAGAATAACTGTACCAGTATGCACTCCAGAACTACAGAAGATGGAAAGCAGGTCTGCCTGTTAGTTAACTCATCAGGAACTACGTATCTTTGGGAGAAGGTCTGTATTTTTCAACCAACATGAGGCTTAGCCTGTCCTTAAACATTAAGCACACGTGGGAAAGAAATACAAGTAGTACAAAATGCAATGCTGTAAGCTGAGTTCAAGGGTATGCATGACAGAGATGTAAAGAAAAGAGAGCGAAATTCTTCCAGTTGTTTGATACATCCAGCAAATCGGGTGTGCTTGCTGTCCTCGGGTGGCTGTGATGGCAGCGACCAAAGCTGGTGTGAACAGGAGAGGCCCCCCCCTCTCCCCCCTCTCCAGGAGTTCACAGGCCAGGGGGGTTAGACAGCAAAACTTCACTCTTGAAGGCATTGTTCAAGAAGGGTGGCAGAAGGAAGGGCGCCATCTTAAGAAGAGAGGTTTGTAAATTGCCAACACCACGGGGAGGCTGTGGACAAAATTCAAACTATGAAAACTATAACACAAACACACAAAAAGCTTGATTTTTTTTTCAGTAAATAAATTGCAAGGGGAGGAAAAATAGGGAGTGAAATCTATAAATGAGAAGAGACTTAAAAGGCATGATGACCAATCATAATGTATGGACCTTGTTTAAGTGGTAATTTCAACAAAAGATTATTTGAAATTACAACATTTATAAGAAAACTGGAACTCTGAACACTGGGTATTTGCTGGTGTTAGGGAATTATTGTTAATATTTTAGGTATTGGTAGTTATTTATGGATGACAAAATTTTACCCTTGGGACTTGCTTTAGAAAAACAGGAGGGCAGAGTAGATGGGGATGTGGAGGCAACAGAATTAGCCTTGGATTGATTTTATTGGGGTTAGATATATGGGTTCATTGTAGTATTCTGTGCTTCCATTAAAACCGCTTCATATTAAGGTTTGGTTATTTTTTAATTAGCAGGAAAGATTCAACAGAAATCACAAAGGTAATGAAAAGCATGCAGTTCCCTGGCTAGTGAGAACCTCAAATTGTACGTGAAAATCTAGCTCTAGTGAATAAATAATCCTCTGCTCTGTGCCTTCTTTTCTATTTATGTGGTATGGGCTGGACCACTCTTCTCATTTTCTAGAGTCTCTTTCCCCTGAAGCTTCTGATTCTTTTTTAATCTATTTTTTATGTTTATTTATTTTTGAGAGAGACAGAGTGTGACTGGAGGAGGGGCAGAGAGAGAGAGAGAGAGAGAGAGAGAGAGAGAGAGAGAAAGGCATAGAATCGAAAGCAGGCTTCAGGCTCAGGCTCTGAGCTGTCAGCACAGAGCCCGACACGGGGTTCGAACTCACGATCCAAGAGATCATGACCTGAGCTGAAGTCGGACACTTAACTGGCTGAGCCACCTAGGCGCCCCTTCTGATTCTTTTTCTAGGCATGGTGAGCCATTTGCACTGGTCCACCTGTTCTCAGTAGTGTCCTCCTGGCCAGCCAGCTTACATTTGCAAACATCTGTCCCAGGCCAGGACACAATCCCTTGGGGGACTTCTGCAACTGTCACAGACCACCTTGACCTCATTAGCTCGAGGCTCCCAGTCACAGGGCTGCACCTCCAGCTACCACTCAGCATGCACATGCAGGACCTAGGGGTGAGTTCACCCAGGAAGGGACAGGGGGTCTAGAAGACATGGAGGGGACCACAGCTCACTTTCTGACCAGAGACTTCCAAAAACCAGGGAAGTGAGGGGTCTTGTCAAGGAAATGTTCAAAACCTAAAGCAATCTGGAACCATTTGGATGCCACAAAATATGTGACACTAGTCTCCCCTTTCTCTGGAAGTTTCTCTCCCTGGGATATCCTTTTCCGTATTTCTTCATCTCTTCTGCCGCCTAGGTCTGTACCATCATTTCCATATTCCAAGCTCTCCATAACTTGGCACCTAAGTCTGTCCTGGGCAAGAACATACAGGCAGAAATAGCAATGAGAGAGCATTGGGACCCATCAAATTTCTAAGGGTTTTTTCATTGATAATGCCCAGTGTCAGTGAAGGTGTTGGAAAAGAGATACTGTACCTACTTCTGAAAGGTAATTCGTCAGTTGGCATTTAAAGCTTTTAAAATGTGCATATCATTTACTATAGTAATTCTACTTCTGGGAATTTGTCCTATGGGAATTAACTATGCACAAAATTTATGTATGAGAATGTTTCTGAGGGAACTATTGCAAAGAAATGTGAACAACTTTAAATAGCCAGCGACGAAGGACTGTTTGACTCATGTTAAAGCCACACAGTGGAATACTACAGAGACATTAAAATTATGTCTTAGTAACACATTTAATACATGGGAAAATAGTCACGCTATATGGCAAAGCAGATTATAAAACAGTATGTATCATATGATGTCAACCTTGTCAATGTGTAGAAAAAATATATATGCTGACGCACTTGTGATTTCTGTGTTAGGATTATGCACGTCTAATATTCTTCTTTGTAATCCCCTGCTTTCCCCAAAATTTCTTCATTGATTACTTTTTAAATCAGAAAAAAGCAAACCTTTTATGGACAAAAGCAAGGAAATAAGTGAAGAGCAGGATAAGAAAGTAATGTTGCAGGGGTTGGGTTGGGTGGTGTCTCCTGGCTGGCTCAGTTGTTGCATCATGGGACTTTCCATCTGGGGGTTGTGAGTTTGAGTCCCACCATGGGCGTAGTGATTATGTAAAAATAAAATTTTAAAATAATAATAAAAAGAGGGGCACCTGGATGTCTCACTTGGTTAAGCATCCGACTTTGGCTCAGGTCTTGATTTCACAGTTTGTGAGTTTGAGCTTTGCTTTGGGCTCTGTACTGACTGCTCAGAGCCTGGAGCCTGTTTCAGATTCTGTGTCTCCCTCTCTGCCTCTCCCCTGCTCATGCTCTGTCTCTTTCAAAAATAAACATTTAAAAAATTGTTTTAAGTTTTTTTTGCCCTCTTCTCTTGTCAAATGGAAAGACCATGGTTATAATAACAATCATTATTGCAATAACATTAGTAAACATGCATGGAGTGCTTTCCTTTGGCCAGTGTTGTGTAAACTTCCACATTTTCTCATTTAGTCACCCCCATCCCGTGACAAGGTAGATGGCCGGCTCCTGTCAAGGATGGGCAACCCCAGTTTGCAGAGAGGTTTTCCAATCTGCCTGTGGACACACAGCTGACTGATTAGCCAGGCTTCTACCTCGATCTGATTCTAGAACCCACACTGCCACAAAGACACTCAGCCTCACAAAACCCAGGAAGGAATTCTACATTGTGCTATAATACCATGCACCAGGGAGACCCAAGTCCATGCAGACCAGAATCCTGTCTCTAGAAAAATCACCAGGCAATGGGCTGCCAAAGGGGGTGTTTACCCACTCATCACAGCAATGTCTCTAGAAACATGTTCTTTATTAGTCAGCCTGCCACCTCTGTTGGAATGAAAAATTTCTTAAATTTTCTAACTTCACTGTCAGGGAGTTCTTCAGGTGTGCTTTTGCTTTATACTTTTTCCCTCTAGCTGCCCTCTTTGAGAATCTTGGACCAACTGAGCTATATCCAGTACCCATTCTTCATTTCTAGAAACAAAGCCTGGTTTCCAGAAGGCAGTTACGCATGCCCGTTGGTTGAATGAAGGAATGTAAGCTGCATCAGGGCAGGCATCATGTCTATGTTGGTAAGCTTTATATCCCTGGCATCTAGATGGTGCCCAATATAGAAAATGTTAAGGTGGGTTTGTTGGCTAACTCATGAATTAATTCTATCACCGTGGGTCTTGCTTCCTCTCACTCCTTCAGGACCAGAGAATTATTTTTATTCATCGAAATTAAAGCATCAGTTCTTACTGCCTCAGTCCTACCTTTATTGTTTTACTTATAGGCTCTTGGTATCTTTCTTAAAGTGCGGAGATCAGATTGGCAGCCGGTGCCATTGGCAGGATTCACCATGAATGTGCACCAAGCGATTGTCAAGTATTTGGTTTGATTTCTGTATCCCAAGGCTTTTTCCTGCTAAAGTAAACTTCACCACCCTCTCCCAGAGCAAACCTGCTAGTTCTGCTAATTGGGTCACTTGCCAGACAGCCAAGAATCTGTCTTTTTTCCCTTGGTCTTGTCTAGGGCCAAGGGCCAGTGAGTTGAGCTCTAAAGACTGGCCAAGGCTTTCTATTCATGCCAGCTCCTACCAGCATCCCGGACCCCACCCTCCTGCCTTCAACCAGACCCTCCACCTCCCAACGCAGCTTGCCAGATTGTGTCTCTGGAAAGTGTGAGGCCGTTCCTGGCCTGATGTTCTTCTACTGGTGCCCTGGGCAAAGAGTACAGGTCCACGTTCAAAGCTGCCATCCTTTTTCTGAAGTCTTGGGTGAGAAAAATGCTTTAAATGAGATCCCCTGATTAGGTCTTGAGCCCATTGCAGGTTCTCTGGGAGGTTGGGTCCAAGGTCCAGGCTCCAAAGACCACTGTGTTAGGAGTTTGGATGCAGCTTGTTTTTAAATTTTTTTATGTTTGTTTACTATTGAGACAGAGAGAAACAGAGCATGAGTGGGGGAAGGGCAGAGAGAGACAGAGGAGAGAGAGACAGAATCTGAAACAGGCTCCAGGCTCCAAGCTGTCAGCCCAGAGTCTGACACGGGGCTCAAACCCACAAACCGTGAGATCATGACCTGAGCCAAAGTCGGATGCTTAACGGAGCGAGCCACCCAGGCGCCCCTTGGTTTACAATGTCTGTATGAGAGGCCAGTTATACAATGTGGTTGTCTGGTCCAAGGGAAGAAACTCAAAGAGAATTACTCAAGAGCCAAGGGAGTAGTGTCTCTTTGGGGAAGTAGGGGAGGGGGTTGGCCGGTCAGACAACCTCATACCAATTATTCACTTAATTTAACAGGTATTATAATAGATATATAGAAATATGACCAAATATGTATATTTAACAGAAGTGAGACAAATACATAGAAAAATATTAAAAATAAGAAGAGTATGCAGCTTATAAATATCAATAAATTAGAACCCAAATCAGGAAATACTCCTTTACTGGCACCTCAGAACCCCCTCAGTTTTGCCTGGTTTTGAGCTTTACAAAATGAAATCATGTAATAAGTAGTCTTTTGGCTCTGTTTTTGTTCGGTGTTGTTTGTGATATTCAGAGATGCTATTTGGTGTACCAGTAATTTGTTGAGTTTTATTGATGTATACAGTATTTCACTTTGTGAACATACCATGATTTATTAATTTATGAGTTCTGCCCTTGATGGTTATTTGATTTCCCCTTTAGGATGATGATAAATAGCACTGCTATGACTATTCTAATCTATGTTTTTTGGTGAACATAGGTTTGCTGTTGAGTATATATTTAGCAGTGGAATTGCTGGGTAGATACTGCCAACCAGTTTGTCAAAGTGTTGTACCAATTTACATTCTGCCAGCATTTCAGGCTGGTTGTGTAGCTCTGGGTTTTTAGTATGGTGGTTAGGTGCACAGGTGCTGAAAACAAACTCTTCCCAGTTGTGTGGCCCTGGACCTGTTAGCTAGCCTTCAAGAGCCTCAATTTTCAAATCTGTATAATGGATGTTATGATTATATACGCTGACTTCATAGGACAATGTAAGAACCAACTATAGTGGGTATTGGCTTAGTATTGTGCCTGACATATAATGGGTCCTTAGTCATAAGTAATCACCTACGGATTGCCACCCTAGCTTTATCCCCGAAGAGAGAGGGTCTGTGTGTGAGGGAGACAGCAATGGAGGGAGCAAAAGGCTGGTTCTTTCTTGATGGAGCTCTGCTCAGCATTTTTGCAGTTGTTATTTTGTCTTTACCAAAGTCTAGCTACAAAGTCCCAAGGTGGAACACTCAGAAGGAAAGCTGGACCCAGAAGTGGAGAAGATGGGCTTCAGCTGAATAGGGAGACCTCAAGAAACCCAGGCTGGAAAGAACTTTCCACCTGCATACCTGGGAAGTACCTATCAAAACCAAACCAAACCAAACAGCCAACCAAACCATACATTAGAGAGAGTTCCCTGTGAACTGACCACAGCGTTTCCGGTTCTTATCCAATGGACCATCCTACGCAGACCTCCTCTGTCCTGCAAATTTCCAGAAGTTTGGACGAACCTGGAATCAGTTCCTCTCACCCCTTGGCCCCTTCCAGTCCTTCCTTTTCCCTGCCGGCTTAACTCCAGCTCTCAGCACTTAACGCTAATACCTTTGGGCAGGCTCCACCACGGAGTTTAACTAGCTGCCAAGTTAAATAACTCGGAGGATCCTAAGCCGTCTTCCCAGGGACTCAGAAATGGACATCATCCGAACTAGGCAGGGCCAGTCACTCACCAAAACGCCTTTTTATTTCATATATATGTATGTGTGTGTGATACATGTGTGTATATATATTTACATATCTGTGTATATCAATTGTTCTTTATAAACGATTGTTTCCTTTGGGTTGCACACCAAAACCGCGTGGCAAGAGGAAAACGTATTTGTGTGAGGCGACTGCCTTCCCACACGTCCGCTGACAAATTGCTGCGGGAGGGTATTGGATCTGATTCCTAATTAAATGGCATTTCTAAGTGAAGGGGTGTCAATAGCAGTGAATATATATACATATACACATACATATATACACAATGTTCATACATAACGCATATATATGTTTAAATCTGTATATAATTAAATATATGTTTAAATATGTACATAATTGTTATATACAGATTTAAACATATATTTAATTTGTGATTATATATGCATCCAGTAGTCAGAGAGAAGAGCGCACTAAACTTGAGTGGGTAGAGACTGCAGATCTGCTCTTTGGGGAGAATCCTTCTGGCCTAGGAGCGCCTGTTTCCAGATTTCCAAATAGGCAGCTAATGTCCTCTGATGTGATTGCAGAAGAGGCTGGGAGGATTCTGGAAATCATGGTAGGTTTGCACCACCGCCCCATTCTCCCCTTGGCTGCAAAGCCGGCCGCCCTCGGCTTTCTAAGCGCCTCTCGCGTGTAAGGGTGAATACCAGGCTGTGGGTGCATTGAGGTTTGCAAACCGGTCCCTGAATGAAACGGGTGCTGCAAAACCGCCGCCGGGTGCAGTGGAAGGGCACTCGGCCACCCCGCCTGTGGGCGCCACAGCCTCCCCGAGGACGCCGGCAGATGCAGACGGCTCTGGCCCATCTGCGCCTGGAGGCCCGGGCCCGACACCGTGCTCGAGCGCTGCGTGCGGGTATCCGGACCCCGGAGCTCTCCGGGCGCGCCCGGCCTCGCCTGGCCCGGGTATCTGGGGCTCTTTGTCTCCCGGCCGCACTAATCCTGCAAACCGCGCGCACCGAAGGCGGAGGCCCCTGAGCCTTGGACAAGCCAGCTACTGGCAAGCCAGGGCGAGTGTTTTCAATAAAATACTTCCGGGGGGGTGGGAGAAAGAGGATGGCGGAAAAATTTCGCTTCAGAGTTCATCTATTTTCAGCGGTTAAACGTGGCACCATGGAAATCAGATCCGAAACATCCCTTTAGAAAGAAGCAAAGAAGGGAGGGAGAGTCCTTAAACCCTTAAGTTTGGTTGGGGGGTTTTGTGCTGTTTTCCAAACAAGTTATGCAGGAGCGGAAAAGCGAGGGGAGAACCTCAAATCGGTCCGGTGGGTGTCTCCCCAAATCCAGCATCCTGGGGCTCGATGTCCGCCCCCAAGCAGCTCAGCTCCCTGGGGAGAGGTCAGGACGAGGCATTAAGTATTGCAACCTAATACTCAGGAGAGAACATAGTAATAATGTTGAAAATAATAGTGTCTCCCGTCATCCAGAACCGACAGAGAGAAGCCACCTGGGCTGGAACTACAACACCTTTTCGTAGGAGAAACGTTTACCTTTCCTCACAGCGACGCCAGAAGTCGTGTGAAGTGTGAGCTTTTGCTCAAGAAAGGGATTTTCCTCTGAGGTTGTCTACACCCCGGGCAGGCGTCTGCTAAGTCATCTGTCCTAAAGCGAAGGCGATTTCTGGCATTAGACAACAACCAAAAAAATGTCGACAAAAGTCATCATTACAGTGTTCGGGTTAGTGACCAGAAAAAGGCCAGAGGGAGGGGGCCGGAGAGGAGAGGCTCTAGCAGCGCCAGTCATATTTAATATGCTTCCCACAAGAGAAGCCCTTGCAAAATCAATAGACAGCCGCCAGCTGTGCTTAAACCTGCGATTTCAATTAAAACATTGCGCTCCAGTCCTTGGGGTTGAGCCTGGATCCCCAATCAGTGGTGTGCGAGTGGCTTGGCACTGGTGCGGCGCCCCACAGCCGCTGATCCCCGAGGTCGCGCAGTGGGTCAGGCCCAGCGGAGCCGAAGCAGCGCCCGGCCTTGGCACCCTGCTCTGCAGCGTGGGAAGAGCACAGGCCGCGGAGGGGCGTCGGGCTTCATTCTGGCAGTGTTCCCCCACCGCGGCCGGGGTGGTGAGGACCCAGCGTGGGCCAGATGGGCCGAGGCAAAAAGTGGCTTTGGGCTGAGGCGCCAGAGGGAGGTGGGCCCCGGGGCTGAGTCCTTCGGGCGGAGGAAGACCCCACGGTGGGTCCAGGCCTGGCAGGCCAAGAGCGATGGGGGCTTGTGGTCCGTGCCCTTCAGAGAGGTTGGCCGCCATGAGCCTGGGTGCCCGAGGAGAGCAGGAGCGCAGCCTCCGAATTCGGTCCCTGTTGAGGAGCGCCCGCCCTGAGGCCTAGTGGGCCTCGCTTGGGCCAAGACCGCCTGCCTCCATGTAAGGTGGCTTGCTTGGTCAATTTGCTGACCCAAGGCACCTGCACCCCCAAAGTGCAGCTTTTGTACCAGTCTGGATTGGAAGGGAGAGAGACAGAGAGGATTTCTCCTATATCCATCACTATAGTCCCGGCCCACTTCTACCCTTGCTTTAAAGGACAAGACTTCTTTAGAGCGGGAAGCTTTGTAAAACTTTATTTTCCATAGATGGGTTCACATCCCTGAAACATCTGCTTCTCCCCGGAGCCTCCTGTTGCCCTTCATGTGAAGTTATTTTGGTTCCCCCCCGCCACACACACACTGAAAATGTCGAGGTAGAAAGAAGTTACCCTTAGACTCCCAGAACTCCACCATCAAATGCATAAAATTGTCAAATTTTAACTCCTATGGTTGTCCCTTTTTTTTTTTAACATTTCAGCCTCAAAAAAAAATACTGCAAATAAGAATGAATTTGAAGTGTTGGGGGGCGGCGAATGGAAATCTCAGCTCTCCTTCCACCAAGTGCCATGCTTCCCTAGTCCTCTTTTATTCTGCCTGAAATCATCTCGTTTACAGAAAATATTTGTTTGCACTATTAGTTGGTACTGGAGTTAATTACTCAATGTGTTAACGTGAAGTAATATGTATAAAAGTAGGATCAGTGTTTATTGTGTGGGTGAGCTGTTGAGCGGTGCTTGAATAAACTGCAATTAGGGTTAGATAGAGATTAATTAACATGTGAGTGGCAAGGTGTAAAATAGTCTCCAACCCTCCACTTCAATATAATCTGCGGGCGAGGGAAGGAGAAGTTTGTGGAAGCTAATTAAATACTTTTCTAAAAGCCAGTGTATTCACCCAACATTTGGAAAGAGAGGCACATTAGGGGCAACTTGTTTTTACCCAAATGTTTTCTTTCTGTGGAGGTAGCACTCCTTTGTGATGCCGGGGAGAGCGGGATGGCTTATGCAGTTACAAAAAGCGCTAGGGATAGCAAGGCAGGTTCACGGCGAAGCCTTTGGAATGGAGCTTTCAAACCAGCAGATCTTTCCTGCTGCAGAGATCAACAATTACCCAGTTTGGAAAGGGGGTTGGGGTGCAGTGCCGGTGACTGAAGGAGACACGGAGGAAAGTCGGTATAGCAATTTCGGGTGTTGAGCCCCTGCGAGTGTATTGATACTGTTTCAATGTTGGGGTGAGTTGTTGGTTTGTTTCCTGTTTTGGGGGGGGGGGGGGGTTCATTTGTGTTGCTTGCACATTAACACAGGGATGGGGGTAGGGTGGGTGTGGAATCTCACCTCTTTGAACATCTAAATTCAATGGGTTGTGAATGGAAATATTTTTCAGGCGAGCAAGCTTCTTTCTAGCTTCGAAATTTGCAAGTTTGAGGAGCAGGGTTCTTTGGGGAATAGACTCGTGCCTGCCAAATTTAGGGGAAATAGGAGCAGTTCCCCAGCTTAGCAGGGTGAGAAAATCCACCCACTGATGTCACCCTCCAGGCCACTTTCCCTCAGACATCTCTGTTCCCTCCCCTTGCTTCCCAAGGGCACTTTTCTGTTCCCTTACCTGCCAGGTCAATATCGGGTCTGAAATTGCACGTCAGAGGGGCAGTGGGTAGGAGAGAGAAGTTCTGAAGGGGAAAAGGAATGCTTTGCCTTCAATTAAAACTAGACCTTTCCCGGTTCTTTCCCTGATGGTTTTCTGGGATGTTTTGCAGCTGAGAGGCCTCAGGCAGGATACTCAGTTTCTCAAGACCTGTTCCTGAGTGAAAAAGGAAAGGGTTTGCTTTTAGTAGCATTTTCTTGGGCTCCACAAGCTCCTGTATCTTTGGAGATGAAATTCACTATCAAACCCTCAACCCTGTTTGCTCATATTATACCCACCGTAATCCTCTTAAACTGCGGTTGCGGCTACAAAGCTCGTGGTCTTGCAAAAGCCTGCTGGCAAGATATAATTGTCCCGCAAACAAAACCGTCCAAAAGTTTTTTTAAAACCCTGCACCCCCCCTCCTCCTTCCTAAACCTAATTCTCTCGCTCGCTCTCTTGCTAGCCGCCCCCCTCCCCCATAAGAACCCTCAGCCTCGACCACTTTTGTTGTCGCCAAGAGCACCCGGCCTGTTGAAAGTGCTGGAGCGTCTTTGAGCAGTTTGTTGTGATACGCAGGTGGAATGGTCTGCAAACAGATGAATTCAGCCCCTCCAAACCGAGCGTGGAGCGCGCCGCTTTTGTGCGCCAGGCACAAAACGCTGAATTCCTCCGAACTTACTTGGGGCCTGTCTAGAAAAGGGCCTTTTCTTTCCTCTGCTTGTACCTCTGGCCACACTAAGTCTCTGCCCGCCCCCCTTCAAGCCCCCTCCCTCTCCCCTCTGATAATCCTTCTCTTTATTTTAGAAAAACACAAAACCCGGTTCCACGCGGTGCTTTAGTGGCTAAAAGTGAAAGAGCTGCCTTGGCAGAATTCAGCTCTATGAATCACTTCGGAAAATTGGTTCGACTGAATGGCCTTAGGAGGAAAAACGTTTTAATAGGATCCAGGGGAGGTTCTGCTGTTTCAATCTGCTCCTTAAACAGGTGGAGATTGGACCTTCTCAATTATACAAACAGTAAGTACCCATCAGCAGGGAGAGCTGCCCTCCGAATCCTCCCCGCACGCAGCCCTAAACCAGCAGCAGAGCCAGGCTTTGCTTCAGAAACCCGATCACAAATCAGCGATTCTGATCGATTAGGTTCTCAAGCAGTCCTCCAGCTTGCTGTGCAGTCTCTCCCCCAGCCGCAGGCGAGGAGTCGGCCAGAGAGGGAGAGGCGCCCCCGCCGGGCGCCGAGGCCCCCGGGATCTGGGCGCGCGGCCTTGCTCTTCCGGACGCTTCAGGGTCGTCCTTAGGCGGCGGGAGCTCTCTCTCGACCTCCGACGCCAGCCAAGGCGAGCTCGTTGTTTTTGCATAAATTAATATTTCCCCATTAACAAGTTCCCCCCTCCAAACGCGGCGCCCGCGTCCATGCGCCACATCCTAATGAGGTAATTATCATTTGCGCGTGTTCGGGGCTGGCGCCGGCTCCGTGGGTAAATGGCAGTTTATTAGCACCATGCCCAGCTCGGCTGCAGAGGGCTAAAGCATAGTTCAGCGACTAGACGGACACCCAGGGGCCCTTTGGGGCGGCGCGTGCGGGACCCTCTGCCCTCCCCGCGTCCCTCAAACCTATAGGCCCCCAAAGTTGTGAATCACGCACAGAACTCTGCCTGGGTTTGGGCTCCCCCCACCTTCTTTCCACCGGCAAAACCATCACGATTCCTCCCCCTCCCCCTCCCGTCTCTTCCCTCCTTCCCGATTCGCGAACCGCTCGCACTTTCCCGAGGGGAGCGCGGGCGCCAGTTGCCTCCTTTTAAAGTTTGAGGGGCGGTGGCGGCGGCGGCCGGCAGGCGCGGGGGAACACAGGGGCCGCTACGGGAGCCGCGCCGCCGCCCATGTCATTCCACTTCAAGTGACTTCATGTGATGTCAGCTGAATGTAAAAGACAGTGATCTCACGCGGAGGGGAAGATGTTTGCCATCAAAATGTGACAGAGGAGACACGCTGCATGGCTCGGAACGCATCTCCTTGGCGGTGGGGGAAAGAGGTAAATGCGAGGTGGCTCTCCTGGTCCTCTAACTTTGCCCCTTCACTGTCCAGCTCCCCGCACGCGTGGCGGAGGCCAGGGTCCAGGGAACGGCCCAGGGGGGGTTAATTTGAGGCTCTTTTCTTTCTTTCTTTTTTTTTTTTCTCTCTCCTTTTCCTTTGTAAACCCTCCCCCGTCTTCCCCCTTTCAAAGTCTCAGGGCAGGGGCTGGTGGGTTCCTTTGCGCGCCGGGTTAATGGGAGGTAATTTGGTACCCTTGGGTGCACTTTGTTCTGCCCCTGTTCATTTGAATGCAAATGGGTGACCTGGACCCGACAAGGTGCTTATTAAATTGCGGTTTCCCTCCCTGCCTTTTCCGGAATGCAGACTTAGAGGAGAGAGGCTGCGCCCTGGCCCAGTCCGGCACCGCAAAGCTCGGCTCGGCGCGCCATGGCCAGCTCGGCTTCCCTGGAGACCATGGTGCCCCCGGCCTGCCCGCGCGCTGGAGCGTCGCCGGCCACTTCCAAGACGCTGGCCTTCTCCATCGAGCGCATCATGGCTAAGACGTCGGAGCCCCGTGCGCCCTTTGAGCCCCGGCCGGGGACGCTGGAGGCAGACGGCGGCCAGGGCAAGAAATTGCTCAACCTTTGCTCGCCGCTGCCCTGTATGATCCCCCTCCAGCCCCTAGGCTACGAGGTGCCGTCCAAGACGCTGCTCAGTTACTCCGAGCTCTGGAAAAGCAGCCTCCGGGCGGGCGGCGGTGGAGGAGGAGGAGGAGGAGGCGGCGGCGGCGGTGGCGGGGGGGCCCCGGTGTGCGGCGCCAGCGGCTTGTGCAAAACCAACTGTGGCGTGTGCTGCAAGGCCGATCTGGGCCTGGCGCCGTCTGCGCTGCCGGCGGGCAGGGTCATCAAGCCGCAGGTCATCAACCAGGCGGTGGGGCTGCCGGCCAGCGGCTCGCTCTACTACTTCAACTACCTGGACTCTGCCGCGTACCCGCCGTCTGAGCTCCTCGGAGGCCACCTCTTCCCGTCCGGCCTCCTCAACGCACAGGCCCCCGCCGCCCTGGCTGCGCACCCCAAACTCTTTTTGCTGGAGAACGCCAAGTTGGCCGGCCTGGCCGCGGACAAGTTCCCCCACCCGGCCCCATATGCCCATAAGGAGCGCTTGCCCGCGCCGCTGGAGCAAGTGCTGAAGGAGAACTCGGCCCTGACCGCCGAGCGCGGCGGCGTCAAGGGCCACGGCAAGCTGCCCGGGGGCTCTGCGGACGGCAAGCCCAAAAACTTCACCTGCGAGGTGTGCGGCAAGGTGAGGCCCCAAGTCTGCGGGGCTGGGAGGGATGAGCAGGGATAGCTGCTTGGCTGAGGCAGCCTAGACCGCTCCTTTCTCAAGTTTAGGAGCTCCCCAGTAGCTATCTACGCTTCACGTTGGGAGCCCAGTTGGGCCTCAGTTTCCCATTCTGTAAAATGGGGATGTCGTTGTCAGCGGCCACACGAGTCGCGTGAGCAGGGGGTTGGGAAGCGCTTGGCAACATGAACAGGGCTCTGGTTGGTTTCTGAAGGGAGTGTTGGTTGGGGGATGTAGGCTGTGGCCTCCCCAGTCTGATTCTAGAGCCTCTTGGACGGACACACCACAAGGCCCCTCGTGTCCTTCCATAGGTGTTTAATGCTCACTATAACCTCACCCGCCACATGCCGGTCCACACCGGAGCCAGACCGTTCGTGTGCAAAGTCTGCGGCAAAGGCTTCCGCCAGGCCAGCACGCTCTGCAGACACAAAATTATCCATACCCAGGTACGTGGCCCCCGGGTCGAGCTCGGCCGGCGCGCAACACGCCGTGCCTGAGCTACGGTGTTGGGGAGACGATGGCAAGGGTTCCCCTTACCCCTCCCGGGGAGCCCATGTCCCTTCAGGGTGTCCCCCGAGGTGGCCTCCCCTGGTTGGGGCCTTGGCCTCATTGTGCGCGCGCCCCTTTCCGCAGGAAAAGCCGCATAAATGCAACCAGTGCGGCAAAGCCTTCAACCGCAGTTCCACGCTCAACACGCACATCCGCATCCACGCGGGCTACAAGCCCTTCGTCTGCGAGTTTTGCGGCAAAGGCTTTCACCAAAAAGGTAATGTGCGGGGCGAGGCCCTCTCCTCACCTCACCTCCGGACTCGGCGGGTCACCGCTAGCGGGAAGGCAAAGAAGGATCCGGAGAGAGGGAGCGTGAGAGCTGCAAGCGCGGGCAGAGCATTTCTTTGGAATCGGGTTGTGCCCAGTTTGGGTAGTAGCTCTCCGGGCCGGGTTAGTAGACCTCGCTGGGCTCAGGCTGCTTGCACGGGGCGGCTCCGAAGTCGGGAGGTGGGAAGGAAGGAAGGAAGGGGCAGAGGAAAAGGGAGTAGGAGAAAGAAAGGCTATCGCTCTATAGAAAAAGCTTGCCTTTGTAGCCGGGACACCCCTTTCAAATGAAAAAAAAAAAAATCGAGGCAAACTCCACCTCCTGGGAATAACAAGCCGGGGGGTGGGGGTGTGTGTGTGAAGCATTACTGTCCCCAGCACCTCCAGGCCCGGCGACCCGCTTGGGTTTTTCAAGGCGCTTTTGGATCCCCGGGTGGTAGCTGGGGGGACCAGAGGGACTAACTTTTAAACCGAGAAGAAAACCAGAAAATGAAGGACGGAGCCCGGGTTCATGCGAATTTCTTCCAGCGAGGCAGCAGCTAGGAGAAGGACCCGATGCGTCTCTGGGCGGTGCAGAAGTTGCCGGGCCAGCCGAGCCCAGCGGGAGGGACGCTGCGCGGGCCAGTGCGCCGGGCGGGGCAGGGGCGCGGGGCGGCTGCGCGGGCCTTGGCCCTCCATCCTGTCGTGAGAGCCTCCGGCTTGACGCAGACGAAGTTTGACAACTTCTTCACTCGGAGAGGTCGCGCCCGCCTAGCCAAGCGTCGCCTTCTTTGCGCGGGCACCTGAGCCAACCCCGGGACGCCCGTCACCACCCCCTCTCCCGCACACCCCTGCATCCCACTCCATTCCCCCCCTCCTTTTTTGTTTTTGGTCTCCCGTAGGGAACTACAAGAATCACAAGCTGACCCACAGCGGCGAGAAGCAGTACAAGTGCACCATCTGCAACAAGGCCTTCCACCAGGTCTACAACCTGACCTTCCACATGCACACCCACAACGACAAGAAGCCTTTCACATGCGCCACTTGCGGCAAAGGGTTTTGCAGAAACTTTGACTTAAAGAAACATGTGCGCAAACTCCACGATAGCGTGGGGCCTGCCGCCCCCTCCACAAAGGACCTGACTCGGACAGTGCAGAGCTGAGAGCTGCTGCCTCGCCCTCCCTTCCAGCCCCATCCAGCCCCCAAACAGATCACACGTATAAACTTATTTCTAAAATTAAAAGAAAATAAAAACTATAGCAGAGAGGCTAAAATCTATTTATCGAAACCAGCATATTTTTTGGAAAGCTAAACGTTTCCTCGATGACTGGCAGCAAACGCGTGGCTCCCACCTTTGTGTATTCGGGAAACTTATTTAAACCCAGTGCGCTGAAACGTATTTCCTTCCAGGCCTCCGCTTCTCCTCCGGCCGCGGGTTTTCACCCCAGCCTGTCACGTGAACGCCCCGGAAGAGCGCGGCGCCCCCAGCCATCTTTATACAGCCATGTAAATCCTCCTGTACAAGCGAACTCGGAATATATACATATCTAACTCAATAAACAGAATCACTAGTGCGCGTTTTCTTTCCCCCATGTCCCCTCGCCGCTAGGTCAGCTCAGCAACCCCAAAGAATGAGAAGGAAATAGGCGTTGATAGCATTTCCCGGCCCAAATGCTTCTTCCTTTGGGGTGCTGGGACCTGGGTGAGGCCAAACCGGTGTTGCCGCTGCACTTGCTTGTTAAGATTCCCCCCCCCCCCCGCGCTTCCCAGCCCCCTCCCCCACCAGGATCGAGGGAGCAAAGGACTACGTCGGCCTACACGTGGTGCCAAGTTTTTATTTGGTGACTCCAACGACGCTTGGGATTCTGGGTGTTGCCTTATTTGGGTGAGAAAAAAAATTTTTTTAAAGGAGGAGGAGGGGTTAAAAGTCGCTGGGTGTTGGGAGCCGGTTTGGGTACGTCTTTCAGCAAATTGCCGCGTAAGGGTAAAGGCCAGGGCACTGCCCGCTGGGGAGCTTCTGAGAGTGTCCCCCTTTTCTGAGCGGCTTGACGGGCGGGGGGGGGACTCTTCCTCCCAGTTTTTTCCTGGAGACAAGAGCGGGAGGCCAAGGGTCCCCAGCGCGGCCCGCGCGCTGGGGCTCCCCGGCCCGGGCTGTTGATCCGGCCGCGGGAGGGCGCATCCCGACTCCCGGAGCTCGCGGCCGCCGCCTCCCGCGCCCTGATTTCCGCGCAGTTAGCCCATTTTCTGAATAGCTATCTCCGCCGCCGAGCACGCTGATGAAATGATCTCACGCTTGCTTCCTAAGTAATGACCCAAATTAAGAGAGAAAACAGAGACCCTTCAAACAGCATTACATTAATCATCTAATCATTCCCAGGAGGGGGTCGGCCGCCGCCGCCCCGTTTGATCCGAATCTGGATAATCAAGAGCTCAGATTACTGGCTCGGCGCGCCGGACCTCCCCCCACTCCATGCACACACTCTTAATATTCGCGCCGAGATGCAGCCCACGTCTTCTGGAACAATATTCCCCAGCGTGGGGAGGAAATGCGGCGCGGGGCCGGGGAGCGCGCTTCGACGCAGCCTTGCCATTGCAAGGGGTAGGGCGGCGGCAGCTGGGCGCTGGTCCCACGCGGATTTCCACTGCGAGTGGAGGTTATTTGCAGGGAAAGATAGTTCATGCAAAAGGAAACCCCCTCGTAACTCTGAAAGTGACTGGAGTGCGGCTTATCCCAACACCCGGTATACAGTAGGAGCTCAGTGCTGCTGGCGCCAGGGGCTTCTACGATCAAAACAGCTCACATTTCGCGAACGCTTGCTGCATTCCAGGCACAGGTGCTTTCGAATGTTCACGGCACCCCTCAAGCTGGGGAGGATTTACGGACGGACGGAGACATTGAGGCAGAGATAAGCCAAACCACATGCCTCGGGTCACAGGACTAGGTAGGGCTGGGATTCGAACTCCGGGAGGCTTTCAGGGAACCCAAACTGCCGTCAGTCCTCGTGGGTGGGGGAAGAATCGCCAGGTTGGGACCCGCGCGGAGACGTTTGGCAGCTGCGTAAAACTCAGTCCTGGTCACAGCCAAAGGTTGGGTTCCGGCCCCCGCCCAATTCGCAGACCCATTGCGCAGGGAAGGAGAATTGTCGATTTTGTTTGCACAGAGGACGGCGACAGCTTCCTCAGGCTGTCGCGGGAGTATTTTTAGTACCTCCGATTCAGAAATAGGAACGTGTACATTAGAATTCCATTTCCTGAAAGGAGAGCGTCCTCGTTTTTGTAATCCAACCGCCCCCCCCCCCTCCCAAGTCTGGGAAGACGCAGTCAGGGGAGGGGAAACGAGGAAGCGAGGAGGAATTTAAATGTTAGCTCGTTCTGGCTGCAGTTCGCTGAGGGGAGATTGGGACCCAGAGGGATATGCAGATTTAACTCCGAAATCTCCATGGATGCCACAAACCCCAGGGAACCCCAGGATGGGCGAGGAGGAGTTGGCGGCTAAGGATATGGAAATGTCGCCTTGCTTTTCCCACACATCTTTCCCCAGGGGTATTGCGAGTTGGTCTGAGGAGTCAGCTTTCCCCTAGAGTTCTCATACCGGCTTTTATTAGCCCCTCCTTATATAGACACACACACCCTTCTCCGTTTCTTGGAGATCCCGGGCACCTTATGACAGTCTTCTTAACCAAAACCCTATCTTGCATTCCTGGAAGGGTCCCTTGCAGATTCACGTTTTGGAGACTAGATAATGGTCAGGGCGAGCCCACCTTCTTTTTAAATAGTTTCAGAACGTGGGGCAAGGGGCAGACACCGTAAAATTTAGTGCAAAGCATACGCTTAGAGAATTGGGTTAAAAAGTTGGCCTGAATGTGGAAATCGTGATCAAGTCGTCTTCTTTCCCTTTAAGAAGAAAAGATAAATCATGATTAAAAAAATATATAGATGGGGCACCTCCACCCAGGAAAAGAACTTTCTAACCTTCAAGTGAGAGAACTTGGAGAAATTCTTCTGTAATAAGTTTTCACAGGAGAAGGACCAAAAGAGCTGCCCATCTCCTAAGACTGGAGAAATTGGTTTCTGGGTGACAGTTCTGAAGATGGTGTGCCAGCAAACAAGACAGCAAATGGAATCAAAGTAACGGGGAGAGTAGGAGGCATTTCTCTCCTGGACTGCTCATCTCATCTCATCTCGGCAGTCAGGGGCAAAGTGAGTAACTGTGACTCTGGGGTACACCTGAGCAGAATGTCTGGCGTGATCCAACCTCCTTGAGCTTGTTTCCTCATAACCTGATTTTTACTGAACCTTCACACCAGCTCCTGTCAATAGCTCTCACCTGGGAAGGTGTCATTTCACTTCTGGCGATAATTGCAGGTAAACAGAGAGTTCTGGATCTATAGGGTACAGCTCCCCTTTCCACAGGTTTGAAGTCACTGCTCCCGGGTTTAGGATGTCTGCTTCCTTCAGGTGTGGGACTCAAGAAAGGATTCCTTCACCTGAAAAGGAGTACAAAGAGAAGAAGGAACCTTCCGCGTGAGTGACGAAACACCTTATACAGCCAGTCAAGGTTGTGAAGCCAAAACGAACTTTCAGTCACCATCTCAGCTGGGATCCCTCTTAGCTTATTGACCATGCATCGGAATTGATGGGTGAAAGGCTCTGTTTTCTGACTTCCCCCCCCCCTTCATATTAAACTGTTTGCATGACTTGTAGTTTGCAATATTAATAAATGACTGAAACAAGGTAGTCATCAGCTGCATATTAATATTCTAACCTTGATTAAATTGAAGAGGCCGCCCTTAAAAAATATTAAAAAAAAAATCAAATTGCGGGGGAGGGGAATCCTGTCACAGACACAAAAAAGACTCCAATTATCTTTTCCCCTTCAAGATGTTTGTTCTGTCCATGACTGCTCACACTTCAGCAATCTTGCCAGCAAGACTCAAAAAAAAAAAAAAACCTTCCTTCTTCCAAAGCCACAGCCTTGTACATAACAGATTGTACAGTCCTATTGCCTTAGGCGGGTTAGAGGTTCCTCTCTGCAAAGAGCGACACAGAGAAGTTGCCAGCATCCAGACACATTTTGGGGGGCACTGTACTCGGTTCTTGCCTTGGCTGCAGAAGTGGTACTATGTGGTCCCCGTTTTGCTGTTTGCTGTTTGGCTCACAAGAGGGTAGGAGGCTGCCGGAGCCCGGTGCGAGAGTTACCGAATTGAGCTGTCCAGGTGTGCTGGCGGTGAATGGGCCGGGGGAGCACGAGGGGGGAAATGAGAGTCAGGGTGGGGGGGCTGCTAAAGAGAGGACAGGAGTCTTAAGAAAACGCTGGGAAATAAACAACCTCAAGGCAGCTGCGTTGCCCTTTTCCCTGCACTTCCCTCTCAAACGTCTGAGCAACCAGTTTGCTCCTAGAAACATGTTAATTGCCAACGGAGCTCATTAAGGCATGCACATGCAAAACACAGCAAGAAAGATTAAATGGACAAAAGCGCAATAATGAACTGTCAACAATCGGGCCCATCTACGACCAGGATCACTCAAGAATGAGGCATTTAGAGGCAACAAAGGATTGTCTGGGACAGGAAGAAAAGACGACCTAGACTTTTGTTTAGTCAACACAATTGATTACAAATGAGAGATTAACAGGATAGCTTCAGATTTTTTTAAAAAGAGGCAGAAAAGAAAAGTCCAATTAAGTCCACCGAATGTTAACTACATTGCGTTCCATGCCTAGCCCCAAAGAAATTCTCATTAAACCATCCCTGGCGATCCCTTTTGGAAAGTAATTTGTCTCCCTGATGGAGCAGAGAAAGAGAATCGTGTAAAAGAAAGCGTTAGTTCTTGGCACAATGAGCTTAGGAGACACACTAGAAAGAGCCAAAGGGGGAGTTAATGAGCATCTGACAAACTGCTTGGATTCAGGCCTAGAGAACAGCGATGAAAAGATGAAATTGGCCAACAACTATTCTTTATATCAAACATAAAAAGGCCAATCTGAAATGGGGCTGCTCAAAACTGGTTGAAAGTACATAGCCCAAGAAAAAGGAACCGCGGCCAGGCCCCTTGTTGGACACTGGACGCAGAACTCAACAGGCCAAGAGCTAGGAAATAAGCAGAAAGGTGGGCTCTCCACCGCAGTGCAAACTCCAGCCGCAGCCCCAGGCTTTGAAGATGCGGATCAGAAGCTCTCGGTGCCCACCCCCCTACCCTCTGGATGTTTCTTTTATGAGGGAAAAATGTATCAGGCTCGCCTTTGAGGGTTCCCTAAAAGTTCTGGTAATCTGGTAATTAGTCCCTGGCATTCACCAAACTCTTCTCTCTTCTACCGTCACAGGCCCCCCAAGAGCACCATATGTCACCAGTTCATAGTCAGTTTTTCCCAGCTCCCTCCTAGTGACCATTCAACGCCCCCACCGCCTTACCCCTGCCAGGTAATTGCCTTCCTAATTTTGCACAGGGCAGAGGTGGCCAGGAACTGAAGACGCTGAACAGGCAGGGATTCGTGGAACTGGTTATGGTTAAAACATGGAAGTTTTAACATTGTTTCTCATAGTTGTTCATCTGTCTTTAAGAAACCAGTTCATTTTAATGTTTCCTTTTTTGAACAAAGTAGGTCAATGGTATGTGTCTATATGAGACATATATTACATTTTAATTAAACCTAAGCGCCCAGGCTTCCTAACAGCAGACGTGTTTGAAGGTTCTCTTACACCCAGTGTCCAGAGCCAGGTGACAGAATCCAGCAGTGAGACGGGCTTTTCAGCTCAGTCCACCAGCTCAGGAACACAGAACAAATTTTGTGGGTTTTTTTTTAATGCCTTATTTTTTCCATCTTTGACGTGGGACCAGTGCCATCTGATACTAGAGTGCAGCATTTAAAACTTGATTCTAGGTTTTGTATTCTTACTCTCAGATCCCTGGTAACAGCTATCACATTTCTGAGGGCTTGGCTTGCACTTCAGGCTGTGCCCGTGCTTCATGGAAAAAAAGATATTGCTGTCTAGAAGTAAAGAAGGAGGAAGAAGAAGTATACCACTTCAAAATAAAAATAAAAACAGTCATCTAAGACTTAAGACTAGTCCTGGTTGTCAAAGCACAGAAGTGTTATAAAACCTAGAAAGGTGCATTTAAGGAAAGGAGAGAAAATGAGACTTTTCGATTGTAGATGAACCAGAGACTGAAATAATTCGTTCTTCATCAAGGAGTCCTCGCAAGGAAGGCCACATGACCTGCCACACAGTTGTCATTGTTTGTCTTCTCCTTTCAGTGATTTTCAATCCTAGGCCATATTTAGAGCTCCATTTTCTCCAGGAGTTTCAATTGTCCCCATTTTGTCCCCTTCCCAAAGTGAGTGGTGATGGTGCTACATCTAGGAATTGATAGTATATCATCTGTAAACACAAGTTGAGTCAGTGGTTAGGAGCCTGGGGTCAGGCTTCAAAGCAGATGAGTTCAAATCCTAGCTAGCCCAGCCATTGATCAGGAAAAATGACTTAGTCTCTGTTTACTCATCTGCAAACTAGAAATATTAGGTGTACTTAGCACATTTGAAACTAATAGAATGTTGTTATGTCAATTATATCTCCAAACATGCCAGAGAAAGCACCTTATCTCACAGGGTAGATGTGAGGCTAACTTGAGTTCATCCATATAACTAAATCCAGACACACAGGTTAGTAAGAATTCCAGAAGTTAGAGATTCTGAGGACAGAAACATGAGTAGTGAAACTGTAATATAGCACTTTATAAAGGAATATTACCTGTGTTATCTAGTTGGCTCATTACATATTTATTAGGTAGGTTGTCTTAGCCCCATTTTAGCAGCAGTAAACGGAGTTGCTTGAATAGGTATGGTTCCCTTTAGCTCACGAACTGGAACTCAGTGGAGTGCAGACTCACTCAGGAGATTCAGTCTGACTATGCTGCTGGGGTTCTAACAGGTTTTTGCTAAATATTCACCTGAACCCCATTTACTGAGATGCCAAGTCAATAGATCTGCTCTGTGACCCAGAAATCTATATTTTAAGCTGAAGTCATTGATTTCCCAAACTACGTTTTAAGAAACACTGATTTAGTGTCTGTGCTCTTTCCACCTCACCACAACGCTGCCTTTGATAGATGAAATGACACCAACAGCTTTTCATAAATTAATGAATGCATTTATTTGATCATTCATTCAACAAATACGACTGAATACCTGCAACGTGTCCAACACCAACACGGAGTGCTGGAGTTAGAAGGAAGAGAAGGGCAGAGCGTGTGCTCCAGAGTTCACAGTTTATTAAAGGAGAAAAATCACATGTAACAAAAATCCCCACATGAAACTTGGTTTTGAAGATGAAATTGGGCATTCAATCCAGCCTGGGTTTGGGTGTGCAGTGGACATCTGTTATTTTTGCCTGCTGATCATCATTTCCCCGTCTGGTAACAACATCCAACATTTCCTTTGGAGACGTCACCCCTCCCCCATTCTCAGCCCATATGGTTAAGGTGGGGGCTAGTCCTTCCCTCCATGGTGGTCATGAGACACAGGCTTGGCCAATCAGAGCACAGCATCTTCCTGGCTGAAGTGAATGGCTCAGGACTGGGCACCTGACCCTAATGGGGCCAATAAAAGCCCTGCCTGGGACTTTCGCCACAGCAGAAGCCTTTCCTTTGGGTTTTAAAGAAGGCAGATCAGCAGTTTGGGGATCCGGTGTAGGCCTATTTGCTGCGGTGTTAGCAGAGACCGTCCTGAACCGTGAGTATTAGAGGTGTCCTAAAGACCTCTTTAGACCCTGGTGTGACTGAAGTCCGATGTACACATGGATTTGGTAGCTATTTGCTTTAATACAGACTCTTTTGTCGCCTTACGCCTTCTGACACTGGGCAGAAAAAAAGGGAAGACCGAGTTGCCACCCTAGGGGCAGTGATGCCTGATTTGAGTCTTCAAAGACCAGAAGGTGTTTGCTGGCGGAATGGAGGGAGAGCTATCTCGAGGTGCCTAAGTGAAAGCCCATGGGTTAAAGAAAACGGTGACTCGATGCAAGCAGGTGGAAGTTAGTATCGCTGGTTTAATATCAGTAGGTGTGACTTTGAAACCTAGTTGTGCTTGTGAGCAGCTGTGGATCTCCGGGCTGGAGGCTGACCCTCTCTACGCCTCATGTTTCGTGTCTGCTAAGTGGGCTGTTAGGATGCCGTACAAGTCAAACACCTGATTCCGTTTCAGGCATTGAGGTGAATGACTGCAGTTGTTATCACTTGAAGGTAAGGTAGTTTAAGAGGGAGTGACTGGTTGCCATTCTGAGGTTTCCCGCATCGTTCCGTGGAGCAGTCTTCGGGAGCTAGAGATATCTTAGGGCAGAGATTTCTACTGTAGGATCCTGTCAGCGTCTGTTTGGCCTCCAAAGCCTGCCTCTTTCTGAGTGAAACGGGATGTAGACCCAACATTGTAGGCTTTGGCGTCGCCTATACCAGCTGATTTCAACACTCACCAGCCCTATGACTGTGTAATTCCTCTTAACATTCTGAGACCAGGTTGCCTCATCTTTAACATTAACTTGGTTCTTAGAAGGATTTAAATGAGATAATATGTGTCAAGTGCCGGGGCACAATGTAAATGTTCAATAAATTATAGCTTTTCTCTTACTAATTACTACTGTTAGAATTATTATCCCTGAAATAGTCTTGAGATCCTTGATCAGCCAAGCAAGTAGGACTGCAGCATTCTTTAATTCCGGTATAGTTAATATACAGTGTTAAGTTTCAGGTGTACGATATAGTGATTCAACACTTCCGTACATCACCCCGTGCTCATCTGGGATTGCAGTTTTCTCTAACAAATAGAGCACTGTGTGCACTGCAAGGGCAAGCATTGTCTGCTTTGTTCACTGCTTGTGCGCCCAAAACAGGGCCCCTGGTAGGTGAATGACAATTACCAGGAGGATATCCTCTCCTTCTCCTCCCCATGTGCTAGAAGGTTACCCTGCTCAGTCCTCTGGGTGGCCTCTTGCACTCCATTGTGTCCTGATTCAATCATAAAACAAACATTTATTGAAGACCGTGCGCCAGACATTGTGGTGGGGACAGAACTGTAAACAAGGCAGACTTCACCCCGGAGGGTCTTTATCCTAGCGGTAGAAGACAGAAGATGAATAAACCAGGGGTCAGGAAATAATTTCAGACTATGGTAAACACCAGGAAGGAAATAAGAGTGTGACCTAATAGGACTTAACGGGGGAGAAGACTACTGGAAATAGGTGGTCAGCACCAGTGTGGGATACCTCTTGTACCCAGGAACTATGAGAAGCATCAACACAACTCAAGTTGGACCCTAGAACTAATCCATTTGTACTTAAAAAAAAAAAAAAAAGCCTTTTCCCCACACCCCCAAGGTGCCCATTGGTTGGTCCAGCTCAAATCTGCCTGGGACTCCAAAAAGGAGTTTTCCAAGGAATGCTCCAGAAAACAAAGAATATCCCTGGGCAGTGAGTGCTATAGGCCATTGACCCACATACCATTTTTTCCACTGAATGGCATGGTAATTGATCAAAGTAAAAAAATTTATAGAAAGAGATACTGCTGCCATGTTTTTAAAGCATGTGTTTCCCAGCCAAGTCTCCAGATGGAATCACCGAAGCAACACATCCTTGACTTAAATGTGACTGTTTAACAGTTATATTGGGTAGGCCATATTTTTCCACAAGGAGGTAGTTGCTTGTCTTAGGAACTTGAGACTCTTAACAGACTTTTGGGTGAGAGCTTTCCAGGATCCCACTCTTTCTCTCACACTTCCTGAAGTCACAGGAGTCAGAGACCTAGCAGTAGTGTCAGGAGAGGGGGAATGATGCGGTGAAGTGTCACACAGCTCATGGGATGATGAGGATTGTACGATGTCTTCATGCCAATCATTGCCACTAGCGAACAGCTCGGAAGCTGAAAGATGGTTTATTTGTTAATTTTTGCCTGACCATCATCCCCTTTTCCCTTTGCTCGGTTATCAGCATTCCGGTTTTGCTGTGAAGGAGCTGCCCTTCACTGAGCACAGACCATTGGAACTGTGAAGAAGTCTCCCCGTGCCTCATCCACTGGCTAAGGGACAGCCGTGGGGCGTAAACTAGGTCATAGAGATAATTTGTTTAGACTTTGACCCTTGAGCAGAGGGATACTATTATATGTAACTGATGATCCTTCATTCCAAGAGGACTTTGGATCAGCCTGCTACTTAAACCCATCCTGAGTTGCCCTTCCAAACCTGGTATCGCAACTTTTTTTTTTTTTTTAGCTCCCCCATAACATTCCAATGAGTTAATTTTCCACATAAATTGGCTATAGCTGTTTTCTGTGGCTTACAGGCCAAGATGCCGGCTAGTAATCTTCCCAGCCTTGACTCACCTTGTGGTCCTCAGAACATCTGAAGTTCAAGATTAGATTTTCTTGTCCAGCATTTTTCTTGCTACCTGAATTTCCTCCTTTAATTTTGAGAATCTTTCAAGTAGCTGTGGCCTACTTTGCTACCTGAAAAAGCTTGGGAGGAAGGAAGCCCGATAACCCTTCCTATACCCCACATTTTATATTCAGAATCGAGGATTCAGGGTGAGTTGGGACTGAGGCTGCCTCAAGGAACTCCGGGAAGAAAAAAATTAAAAATACAGCACAGCAGTGATGAGATATAGGTTACTTTGTGTAGAAAGACCTCTTGGTGAGGAGGAGCAGATGGGGAGAGGTTTTTCAAAAGGTACAAGCTTACAGTTAGACGATGAATAAGCTCTGGGGATCTAATACACAGCATTATGAATATAGTTAATAATAGCGTATTTTATACTTGAAAGTTGCTAAGAGAGTAGATCTCAAATATTCTCACCTCCCCCGCCCCATGCATGCACAAAATGGTAATTATGTGACTTGATGGAGGTGTTAGCTAAGGCTTCGGTGGTAATCCTATAGCAGAATCTAAGTGTAGCAAGTCGACGAGTTGTGTGCAATGTTATACATCAATTATATCTCCCTAAAGCTGGGGAAATAAAAAAACAAAAAGCACCCCTCTCCTTCCCCCTGAAAAGGAAGGAAGAGTACTCAGGATATGATCTGGTTATTTTTTCCCCAGCATGCCTATAACGTAGGAACAATTTGTTGAGTGTGGTACACAAAAAAAGAGGATTTTTCAACATAGACTTAAGGAAGAAAGTTGGTGGAGGTCAAGCAGTGAGATGGGAAGAAGGCTGGCTTTAATTCCTGGGGTTCTGAGCTTAGAAGAACATAGACCTTAAAACGCAGTGCACATTTGGGACAAGAAGCATTATTAGGTCTCCTTTTCCAAAAAAAAAACAACAACATAATTTTACCCCGAACACCATATATTGACTAAGGTGGTCAAATAGAAAGTCAAGGTAACAAACAGAAAAGAGGCTAGCTGCCAGGGTTACTTAGAGGACCGGCTTTGGCAGATACCGAATCTTCTGGGAGCTGAGGCGAAAAGGAAATGGTGGTGGGTTTTATTCAGCTGCTGTCTTCAAGAGACACCAGAACACAAATAGAACAGCTTCCTTGATCCGATTTTCTTATAGATTTCCTTGCACGTTACCCCTTCAATTTTGAATCTTGTGAAGTATGTGCTCACAGACCCACATACTGATCAAGTTGTTAGAGGTTAGCATCACTTGGGCTGTGACTAGAAGGTGCCAGCCAACTTCAGTCATGGCACAGGGTTCATGAAAAAAGAAATGCGGGAAGCCAAAGCCCTCTGACTACTGTGGCTGGTTCATGAAAATGCATGGCTTTTAGTAAAAGTGTCCTCTTGGCCAGAGTTTTCTCTCCTATAAATTTCTCATATGTTATACATCTATAATAAAATAAATTTGCGGGTTTTCTCTGGGGAGGAGGGCAGAGCAGCGTTGGATGTCTTGAGTGAGCCAGAGTAAATGTGGGATTTAACTGTAGATCTAAGATTAATTTGAAGATGTACAGGGTCTCTACGGTTTTCTCTCAGATCTATAAAATTGACATAAGACCACTGACTATCTACTGCAAAGGAATATTGTGTTGGAAAAAGAATGTACTGATGTTTGCAATTGCATCCCTCAAGGGGGGCTTTGTGGAACACACAAGTGGCTGCTCTAAGCTTAAAGTACTCATCACATCACTTCTGGTTAGGTCGTGGGAAATCAATATCTTTGCAAGCAGTTTTATACATTCCATACTCTGGGGGGAAATGCCAAAGTGTCTGCTAGAGGGAAGAGATTTAGGAGGTTTTCCTTTCCCTCTGTGGTTTTTTGTTTGTTTGTTGTTGTGGTTTTTTTTGGTTTTTTGGTTGGTTTTTTTTTTTTTTTTTTAATGGTGGCTGATTTGTTCCTCCTTTTGAGTTTTCCTACGTCTGGGATTTTGCACATGCTGATCCCTGTGCTCAGCCCATGGAATGGAATCCTTTGCCTCTAGAGGCTCTCCTTCCTTCATCTTGTGACTGGTTCCTTCTCGTCCATCCTGTGAAGCTTTTTCTTGGAAAGGAATGGGCTCAATAATACAGTCTGTGTAGTCACACTAGGGGTGAGTTTGACCTACAAAGACGTTTATCCTGGGGGCGCCTGGGTGGCTCCTTTCAACTCATGATTTTGGCTCAGGTCATGATCACACATTGGTAAGGTCAAGCCCCGTGTGGGGCTCTGGGGACCCCACGAAGCCGGCTAGGGATTCCCTATCTCCCTCTATCTCTGCTTTTGCCGCACTTGGACACATGCATACATATGCATGTTCTCAAACATAAATAAACCTCTCAAAATAAATAAACCTAAAAAAAAAAAAAAAAGCTTATCCTGGGAAAGAGCCGGTCTCTCCCCTCATTCCCCGTCATTAACCCAGATGTTCTTCCTCGGTTCTTCCCTGCTCACTGACTCCATGAGTCTACCTTCCTCTCCCTTCCTAGTACTTCTGCAAATCATGTATGTACTTGCTCCTTTTTGTTTGCTCCCAGGTACTCTGGGAGTACCACCCTGGGGGCCACATTGTCGTCATCATATGTCTAGTGCCCAGGTCTGTGCCTGGCATGTGATAGGCACTCATCACATCTAGTGGGGGATAAAGTTACATATCTTCTCCTTAAGGAAAAAACCGTGTGGAAGATGATGTACAAGGTTCAGATTGCACTTGTCTCTGTTTGTTTGCTCTCACTCAAAGCGAGGAGCAGAAGGCCAACAGAATTGATATTCTACCCCCAGAGTGTGGATTTATTTGGCATCTACTATGCACAGGGAGTTTGATCAGCATTATTTTTCTCTCCAACCTGCAAGGCATACGTCTTATCACTTGGGGAAAAGGCTCCAGTTTGCCCCACTGTTACCAGCTGAGTAGGCTGGTAACTTTGCCCCTTCCAGGAGCTCTCCTCCCCTCCCGGACGTAGCTAAATTCTGTGCCCCCTTAAGGCTTGGCTCAACACTGCTTCCTTTTTCCAAATGCCCAATGTGAGTTGTCTAGTAATCCTCAGCGTAGGCATACACCCATAGATTTATCTCTGTTCTTAAGAGTGAAGACAAGCGTTTACTAGGAGTTGAAGAGAATGGATTTATGAAGCATTTTTCAACCTTGTTCATCCAAAGTTAAATGCTGCTGTTCAAGTGATACCTTAATAAGTACGGTTTTTTGTGTTTTTTTTGAGAGACAGCACAAGTGGGGGAGGGCTAGGGGAGGGAAGAGGGAGAGAATCTCTAGCAGGCTCTGCACCCTCAAGCACAGAGCCTGACACAGGGCTCGAACCCACAAAACCCTGAGGTCATGACCCTAGCCGAAACTGAGAGTTGAATGCTAAACCAACTGAGCCACCCAGGTACCCCAGTATGGCTTAAAAAATTATATATTTATTTCTATAGAGAGTATGGGTGAATGACTACGAGGGAGGGGCAGAGAGAGAGGGAGTGAGAATCTCAAGCAGGCCCCACCCTGCGCTGTCTGTATGGGGCCTGATGCGGGGCTCGATTCCACAAACCGTGAGATCGTGACCTGAGCTGAAATCAAGAGCCAGTTGGATTGCTCAACCAACTGAGCCACCCAGGTGCCTCTGGTAGGACTTTCTAATAACTGCGGGTCCCACGGTGTGGGACGGTGCCCGCTTCTGTGCCAGCAGTATGATTCTGCTGTATGAAATAGTTGTCTGAGGTGTTTTGTTTTGTTTTTTTTTTTTAATGTTTTATTTATTTTTGATAGAGAGACAGAGTATGAGAGGGGGAAGGTCAAAGAGAGAAGGAGACACAGAACCGGAAGCAGGCTCCAGGCTCTGAGCTAGCTGTCAGCACAGAGCCCGATGTGGGGCTCAAACCCACGAACATGAGATCTGACCTGAGCCGAAGTTGGAGGCTCAACCGACTGAGCCACCCAGGCGCCCCTTGATTTTTCTTTTTTGAGATTTTGCTTTAAGAATCAGCCTTTCCTCTGAGTGTATTAATGCTGTTCCTTCTGCAGACATCACAGGACACTTTGCTGCCATCCCCTGTGTGCTTTCTGCTCCACCACCCTCCAAAGCTGCCCTCTTTCACGGCACTTCCCAGCCTCTGCTTCACTTGCTGGCCCCCTCACCTCTGTCCACCCTCTTTTGCGAGCTCCCTGAGTACAAGGATGGTAGGAGTTCCCAAAGAGTTCGTTGAAAAAAAAAAATGAGTAAATGAATATAATCTGCTCTCCCCTTTCCTCTTTATTATTAGCGGTGTGATTTGCTAACTTTTATTTGACCCAAATATGAGTCACACCCTAGCTAGTCTTCTTAGATCATTGGTAGAGACAAAATGTCTCATTTCAACTTTTCAGGAATCGTAGACAAAAATCTGTACAGAATCTGTACTTAACTAGTCACTACGTGTTTTTTTTTTTTAAAGTATGAAATTCAAAAAAAAAATTCAAGAATTAAAGAGCCATGAATTTCTGTAAAGACTCACCTTTTGTTACTCAGTGGCCTTTGGACCCGATACTTTGTAACTCCTGCTCCAGAATTTGCTTCTGTTCTGTCGCACTTAGACTGATCAATTTTCAGAAGTTGTAGGAGAGAAAATAAATTCTGTCTCCAAATGATGTTTATAATCTCAAATCTAAATTAAAACATGTCGATTCCACAGCAATAGTCACTATGGAAATAGAAACATATAGGCCTCGATTCTAAATCAGGAGAGTGTTTAGCTGGATGGTATATATTTTCCATCATGTTTTTGAAAAATCTGTTACAGTGTATGCATTTTCAAAGGCTTAGATTTGATAAGCTTCTAAGAAATAGTACATGTGTGGGTCACATTAAAATTAAATGTACTTTGTACATGTTTGAAATGTGTATAATGCCCTGCCCCTATTAATGAGAATCCTATTATATTATTAGAGTAGGCTTAAGGAATTTTTAAAAAATAAAAGAAAAAGCCTTTGAAGAAAATCTATGGAAACCTCCCTAGCAGGCAGATAAGCCTATACATTATCCCCATTCAAATTCTTCTAAAATTCAAATGTTATATTAAGAAGACTAACAAGTATAGAATGGGTTTGAGAGAGTTTAAATAGAATTGCCACTCACATCTCAATTTACACCTAATTATCAAGCTTCATTTAGTTTTAGAAACTGTTTAAAAATATATTTGCTGGTTTAAAAAATTGTCAGACAAAAAAAAAAAAAAAAACAACCCGAAGGTAATAATAGAAATAGTTTATTCTAAAGGTATAGCGTACAAAAATGGCTTTAAACTTCCTTAAAAGTTTTAAACATTAAAAAAGGTTTCCCCCGCTCTGTTCAGATGAATAAATGGTTTGCCTTCATCCCTTTAAACTTTCTTCCTAGTAATTAGTGAAGAAATGAAGCCAGGATCTGTGTGCCTACTATGTGCTAGGCAATGTTCTAAATTCGAATGTCACTTCTCAGTAATATACAACAAACATATGCTATGATCATTTTGCTTTAAATACCATAAGCCAAGCATATATCTCTTTTACATAAAATACATAATTACTCTTACTTTAAAATGATATCGTTCCTTTCTTTCAAGGAGCCCAGGGTTTTTGTTTTTGTTTTTTTTTTTTTAGTGTCAAAACATCTATCTTCACATTACTCTCCTGCAGTTAATGGAAACCAAGAGCTACCTACCTTTTCTTGTGTCAGGCATGTTTCTCTAAAAGTTAAAAATGAAAAGGGATGATTCTTTCCTTGCCCAGTGATCTCTCCTCAACTGCAAAATGAGGATGGCTTGGAGTCCCCCTCCCCACAAAAAGATCTGTTGTCAATATTCAGTCTTTTCCTTCCGGCTTTGCAAGATGAGATCAGCGTCTCTCCTTCTGCTGATATTTAACCTCAGCAATGACCTGCTTATATACACCGTGTGCAAGTACCTCGTAATGAAATAGGTCAGCCCGTCTTGTGTCTGTTCAGAACTTTAGCCATTTGGACATCCTTTTAAGTGTACAGCTTGTCTCATAATTAGCCATAATCCTGGGATCTTTCTGTAGCAGCTGACACCTTATAGTCATGCCTCCAAACATATGAGGGATAATGATGTGTGAAATTCAGATGTGTGAGAGTTCCCCCCCACCCCCCGCCCCGGTGTTCTAATAGGGCTAACTGAAGCATTTGTTTTCTTGTCTACCTTTTTGCTCTATTTAATGTCACCCCAGGGGCGCCTGGGTGGCTCAGTCGGTTAAGCCTCCGACTTCGGCTCAGGTCAGATCTCATGTTCGTGGGTTCGAGCCCTGCATCAGGCTCTGTGCTGACAGCTAGCTCAGAGCCTGGAGCCTGCTTCCGGTTCTGTGTCTCCTCTCTCTGACCCTCCCCCTCTCATGCTCTGTCTCTCTCTCTCTATCAAAAATAAATAAGACATTAAAAAATTAAAAAAATAAATAAATAAAAATGTCACACCATTTGCTTGAACACCCAAAGACAGCTTAGAGTTAGCCACGAGGGTTTTCCCTTGATACCATACCAACTTGTATACTGACTTTTTTTCTGTTGTTTCTGAGCTGAAAAGACCAGCTATTTTGGAGTCACACAGATCTACTATCATTTGAAGCTCACAAATTGATTAACACATAATGGAGATGTTATTAATCATTGAGAGCTCTTAGCTACAAGTTACATGCAGGTGGTTTGACCAGGAAATCGATCATTTCGTTTTTTTAAGAAATTCAGAGGTAGGAGCCTCAGGTCTGTTTGTGATTCTCTTAGATTGGCCTTTCCCATTGTGAAGTTTCTATCAGTTTGAGGCTGAGAGATGCTGTAGGAGTCCCAGCCTCGTGTGTAGGCCAGATGATGTCCAAATAATCTCTGTCTCTTAGCAGGAAACGATTTCCCAGAAGCCCTCCGGGCTGACTTGCTGTCCTGTCTCATTGGCCAGAATGTTATCACATAGTTGATTCCTAAGCCAATCAGTCAGTGGCAAGAAGGAGATTAGCATGGCTGGCTTAGATAAATTGGAGTATATCCCCTGGAACTACCTATTGGGGTGGGGCAACTTCCCGGAAGTCCTTAATTCTTGGAGAGGTAAGGTATCTAAATAAAATCAAGGTGCAGTTAAAAGGGAGGCAGAGGAACCAGTGATGGGAGTGATGGGATAGCCAAATTCTGCTACACATGAATTTGAAAAAGAAGGCAAGAAAGATACTGACAAACTCAGAGTGGCATTGTAGAGCTGCTGGACGATTTCCCTGTGTTAGCAAAAGGAAGGTAGAGTGTGATATATATATCTCTTTTGGATCATAGGTTGTTTTTGTTTTTTTATCCACCTCTTAGCACAATGAAAACACTGGGTATAGATCTATTTAATGTTGGAAATTCTCTTAGTCCAAAAATAGAATTAGTCTTTAAAAAAAATTAGCAGTTCATACAATTAATTTGTTTTGTAAATTAGCCACTATAATTAACAACAGGAAGCATTTAATGGCCTCTATGTCCAAAGTTCAAAATATTATCAATGGAGATCATTAATTAGCTGAAGTTATCTGAAATAACTTTGTAATTTGTTTTCCTCTAAATTTGATTTGACATTTATATTAAACCCAGATTTTGAAAAAAAAAATGTTTTTGATGCTACTTGGCATAACTTTGTACTACATTATGTGTTGCTGCAGAATTTACAAGATCAACATTTAGATGTCACCAGAGAGACATAGATCCTTGTACTGTGATAGATATTATCAGGCACTCCCAACGTAGCAGCAGCTATTTACATTGAACTTAAATAGACAACTATGGAAATGTCAAGAAGCATTACATTTTTAGAAGTTAGAAACATTGAGGAGAATTAGGCTTTTCATTTTTAATTTGCATTCAAGTGACCAAAGAGTGTCTTCTGTGTGAGGATGATTTGTACGGGCAGAGCAAAGACCAGAGTTACCAGCAATTTCAGACTGTGCATCACAAACCTCTAGTGTCATGAAATCAACTCAGGGGTCATTACTAGCATCCCCGCCCCCACACTGTTTAATGTAAACATAAAGAACAGAAAACATCAAACAGCATTATACACAGTAGAGGAAAGAATGGATTCATTTCATTTGAAGTTAATGTTTTTAATATGAAAAATTTTAAGCATACACAGAAAGTAGAGAGAATAGTAGAATGAACCCACATATGCCCATCCCCCAGATCCAAAAATTATTAAGATTTGTGCTGTATTCTCCTCATCTCATTTTGCTGAGATATTTTGAAGTGAATCCAGAACATTATCTTACTTCACTCCCAAATATTTTAGGACGTACTTTTATAAATTAGAGAGATTTTCTTATAATGCCACAATGTAATTGCTATCAATCTTAATAAAATTATGTTATTTAATATTATCCACTCTCCAAAATATCAAAATATTCTACTTTACCCAATGGACTCTTTAAAAATTTTTTTTAAATGTTTATTTTATTATTTGTTTATATTATTATGTATTCTTTTATTATTATAATCATTGATATCCAAATCAGCATATAGTAAAATAATAATTTCACAAGCAGAATCCAGTGATTGATCCCCTACATATAATACCCAGTGCTCATCCCAACAAGGGTCCCCCTTAACGCCCTTACCCATTTGGCCCATCCACCCACTCACAACCCCTCCAGCAACCGTCAGTTTGCTCTCATATTTAAGAGTCTCTTATGTTTTGTCCCTTCCCTGTTTTGATATTATTTTTGCTTCCCTTCCTTATGTCCATCTGTCTTATTTCTTAACTTACACATATGAATGAAGTAATATATTTATCTTTCTCTCACTAATTTCACTTAGCATAATACCCACGTAATTGCAAATAGCAAGATTTCATTCTGTTTGATTGCTGAGTAGTATTCCATTTTGTGTGTGTGTGTGTGTGTGTGTGTGTATACCACGTCTTCTTTTTCCATTCATCCATCAATGGACGTTTGAGCTCTTTTCATACTTCGGCTATTGTCGATTGCGCTGCTATAAATATTGGGGTGCATGTGCCCTTTTGAAACAACACACTTGTATCCTTTGAATAAATACCTAGTAGTGCAATTGCTGGGTCATAGAGTAGTTCTATTTTTAATTTTTTGAGGAACCTCCATACTGTTTTCCAGAGTGGCTGTACCAGTTTGCATTCCTACCAGCAGTTCAAAAGAGATCCTCTTTCGCCACATCCTTGCCTACATCTGTTGTTTTTTATGTTGTTGGTTTCAGCCATTCTGACAGGTGTGAGGTGGTATCTCATTGTGGTTTTGATTTCTATTTCCCTGATAAGTGATGTTGAGCATTTTTTCATGTGTCTGTTAGCCATCTGGATGTCTTCTTTGGAAAAGTCTTCATGTCTTCTGGCTGTTTCTTCACTGGATTATTTGGTTTTTTTGGGTGTTGAGTTTAATAAGTTTCTTAATAGATTTTAAGATACTAACCCTTTATCTGATATGTCATTTGCAAATATCTTCTCCCATTCCGTAGGTTGCCTTTTAGTTTTGCTGATTATTTCCTTCCCCATGCAGAAACTTTTGATCTTGATGAGGTCCCAATAGTTCATTTTTGCTTTTGTTTCCCTTGCCTCCAGAGACATGTTGAGTCAGAAGTTGCTGTGGCCGAAGTCAAAGAGGTTATTACCTGCTTTCTCCTCTAGGATTTTGATGGCTTCCTGTCTTATGTTTAGGTTGCTCATCAATTTTGAGTTTATTTTTGTTTAAGGTGTAAGAAAGTAGTCCAGGTTCATTTTTCTGCATCTCTGTCCAGTTTTCCCAGCACCACTTGCTGAAGAGACTGTTTTTATTCCATTGGATATTCTTTCCTGCTTTGTCAAAGATGAGTTGACCATATATTTGTGGGTCCATTTCTGGGTTCTCTGTTCTGTTCCGTTGATCTAAGTGTCTGTTTTTATGCCAGCCCTGCACTGTCTTGATGATTACCGCTTTGTAACAACAGCTTGAAGTCCAGAATTGTGATGCCTCCAGCTTTTGGTTTTCTTTTTCAAGATTGCTTTGGCTATTCAGGGTCTTTTCTTGTTCCATGGATTCTTTTTTTTTTTTTTAAGTTTATATATTTTGAGAGAGAAAGAGTGTATGCATTTGTGCGTGTGTGCAAGCAGGGGACGTGCAAAGGGAGGGAGAGAGAATCGCAAGCAGGCTCTGCACTTTCAGCACAAGCCTGATGTGTGGTGGGGCTCAATCTCAGGAACCATGAGATCATGACCTGAGCTGAAATTGAGTCAGATGCTTAACCAGCTGGGCCACCCAGGTGTCCTCCACAATGGACTCTTTTTGGGGAAAAAAAAGTCTTTGGGTTTATTTGAAACATAAAACTTTTGTTTATGTGTCTATATATCTGTGATGAAATAGATTTTTTAAAATGTAGGTTAGGTTATAATTGAAAACATTCCTGAGGGCACTGACAAGTTTTTGTTGGGGACTCAGGAACTAATTTTTCTTTCTGTAGACAGTTTCTATAGATGCTTGAAGATCCCATACTGTGAACATTTTAGCAATCAGTTGCTTATTTCTTCTAAGTAGAGCTATGAAATGGTTTGACTTCTTAAAGTTTTCCCCCCTAAATATTATAATTTTCTTTATGAATACACAATCCATTCATTTTAAGGAAGCTATTGATATAACTATTTGTGGCACTTGAATAAGTAGTTCAGACTAGAGGAAATGTAGCTCCAGGTTTAAGAGTCTAACCTCAAATAATGGATTTAGAACCTTATTCACCACTTAAAAAAAAAACGGTATGTGGGGCAAGATGGCAAGATCAAATGTAATATAGTTAAACTCACTCTTCAGGTTGACATATTAGAGAATAGCATGAAACAAAGTTTTCTCAACAACTGTGTTCTCAAAGGTCCACACCTTTCCAGTCACAGGACCTTTGAATATGCTATTTCATTTGTTAAGAAGAGTTAACTTCTTTATGCATTGCTGTTTCTTATGTTTTTTTTTTCTTTTAAATCTCAATCCCCCTTTCCATAGCAAGTCCTTCCCTGATCTTTTTTTTTTTTTTAATGTTGATTTATTTATCTTGAGAGAGAAAAATCCCAAGCAGGCTCCATGCTGTCAACCCACAGCCTGATGCAGGGCTCCATCTCATGAATCCATGAGATCATAACCTGAGCTGAAACTGAGAGTCAGATGCTTACCTGTCTGAGCCACACATGAGCTCCTTCCCTGACCTGCTTAAGTTATATTCTGCCATAGAACTTCCTAGTGTTGTGATTTTACATTTTTTTCTCCTGTGGTGATTGATCTAATATCTGTTTACTTGCCTAGTCTGTAATGTCCACACGAGTGGGGAGTATCCTTGCTTATCCTTGTAACCTTAGCACCTAAAACACTTGAACTGAGCAGAAATCTGATGAATGAGTGACATGATGACTGATGAATTGAATGCTTTCACCATAAAGCACTTAAATATTCAGGCTGAAAACATTTTTATAATTGAGCATCCTTGTCTTTTTTCCAACTTAAAAGTTTTCCTGGGATTTCTAACTAGTGGAGTGTGGGTAATTCATTAGGTGCAGAATCAGTCTCTGTTGTTTCTTAAGATGTTTAATATACCAATTTTAGCAGGGCAGGCTTTTATAAATTATGAGAGGGACTTAGAGATGACTGTTTTTGCAAGGCTATAAAATAATTTAATGATCTGAGATCCATCTAAAAATGAGTAAGGTCAATCTGGTTATTGAGAAGTTTCCCATAGTTCTCAAAGCTAATACTTAGGTTAGAAACATGGATGAATGGCATAGAATCATTGGATAAAGTCCATGAGACTTAGCCTGGCCCACAGGACTGTTCAGTTTGTACTTGTCAGCCCCTCTAGTTTCAATTTCTGCCACTTCTTCATTTTTTCCCCCTCACATGGGCATGGGGGGGGGTCTTGCTTTATTTTTAATGCTTCAATAATATAGATTTATTTGTTTTTCAGATATGCCGATTTCATGATATCTGGCTGTTACCTTTCTTCCAAGCACCAACCCTAATTTCCTTATACTTTAAAATGCATTTTCCCTGGGGCACCTGGGTGGCTCAGTTGGTTAAGTGTCAAACTTTGGCTCAGGTCATGATATGGTTCGGGGTTCAAGCCCCACATCGGGCTCTGTACTGACAGCTTGGAGCCTGCAGTCTGCTTTGGATTCTATGTCTCCCTCTCTTTCTCTGCTCCTCTCCCACTCATGCTCTGTCTCTCAAAAATAAATGTTAAAAAAATTTAAATACATTTTCCCATAAATTACCTGTGAACTGTTAACATGTTACCTCTAGAGATGAGGTCCTCTTTGACAGTGTACTTGCTCTGTGGCCTCCAGTGAACACATGCACATGCTCTCACACTCTCCTCATAGCACCTATAGCAACACTGCATGCTCATGTTTTTAATAGAAATGATATGTTGTATAATTCTGCATATTTCCTTTGTCACTTAAAAGTATATCTCTGAGAGGAGTCCATATTATTACATGTAGATATATCTCCTGCCTGTTAACTAGTGTATTGTTTTCTTCCTTGTATTGTTTCTTTGTAGGAACAGATGGTAGAATTTTTGTCCATTTCTCTACTGAAGATATCCACATTGTTCCTAATTCTTGTAATACTACAAAGCAGGCTTCAGTAAGCTTTCTTCTATATGCTTCATTGTCCAGCTGTGTGACTGTTTCTTGAGAATATAAACGGAGACACAGGGACATAGGGTGTGTGGATTTGGGGATTTTATAGATCCTATGAAATTGCCCTGCAACATGACTGCCCCTGCGGCATACAAGAGGACATTTCCCCCTTATCTTTACCAACACTAAATGATACTAAACTTTGTTAATTTTTTCTACCTGATTTCCTGATTCTTGTTCTACTTTCCTGATTATGTCTATTGGATTTCGCTGAAAATTGCTGAAATTTGACCTTGTTTCTGACCTTGGGGGGCTGTTGCCATTTTCTTTTCTGTGAATCTCTTGCTTCTGGCTGCCCTCTCTGGCTGCCTCTTGTTCAGGCCCTGGTTCACTGCTGTGGCTTCTTTGCTCTCATGGTTTGGGGCTCTTTGCTGGGCTTTCCTTCTGTTTCTGAGCAGGGCTATATAGGTATTACCTTCTTTCTTTTTTAATTTTTTGTTTGTTTTAGAGAGAGCCCATGAGCTAGGGAGAAGGGCAGAGGGAGAAAGAGAGAGAATCTTAAGCAGACCCTTTGGTAAGTAGCCTAACACAGGGCTTAATCCCATGACCCTGCCAATATGACCTGAGCTGAAACCAAGATTCGGATGTTCAACAGTCTGAGTCATTGAGGAACCCCTCTCTTTTTATTTATTCAAAATAGATTCATCAAGTGCTTGGTGGTTACCAGTACTGTGATAAGGGCTGATGATGTGGTGACAACACAACGTCTCTGCTGTCCTGGGGCTTGTATTTCAGTGGAAAAAATAGACAACATAACAATAAGTGGTACCTGGCGATAAGTCATATACTATGAAGATAATGCAGGGAAGAGGATAGAAGTTAGGAGGCTTTCAGGAGGGAGTATATTTTAAAGAAGGTGGTCAGGGAAGGCTTTACAGTGAGGAGAGTTGTGAGCAGAGACCTGCATGAAATGAGGACATGAAAAGCTTTCCAAGGAGATGCCTTAGCAAGTGCCAAAAAACCATGGTAAGAGGGAGGGATGGAGAGAAAGTTGGTGTTGCTGGAGCTCAGAGGTCAAGGGGAAATGATGCTGAAAAGGCAGCCAGGGGGTGCCTGGGTAGCTCAGTGGGTTAAGCCTCTGACTTCAGCTCAGGTTGTGATATGATGGTTTGTGAGTTCAAGCCCCACATTGGGCTTTCTGCTATTAGCGTGGAGCCCACTTCAGATCCTCTGTCTCCCCCTCTCTCTGTTCCTACCTCTCCGCCACCCTCTGCCATGTGCTTGCTCTCTCTCAAAATAAATCGGTTAGAGAAAGGCAGCCAGAAGCCAGATCATGAAGGACTTTGGAGGCCATGATAAAGATTAATTTTATTTCCAGGGTAATGGATGCCTTGGAGTTTTGTGGGTGGGAGAGCATCACTTAGACAATTCTGGTTGCTCTCTAGTGAAAAAGAAGGACAGGTATGGAAGCTGGAGAATCCTCAGGTGGGTATTGTTGTCATCCATGCAAGGGTGTTCAGGATCATGGTGATTGCAGTGGTGAGGAATAGGTGGGGGATAGATTTTGAAGGTGAAGCCAGTATGACTTACTGGTAGATTATATGTATGGTGGGCAAGGGAGTGGGGAAGAGTTGGATGATCTCAAGATTTTGATTTCTGCTACTGGAGGGGTAGTGAGGGCCCTTACAATGGACGGAAGAGACTGGGCTTGATGGGGAGAAGTCCAGAGTTCCATTTTGGATATTTAAGTTTGAGATGCTTAGTAGACCTCCAAATGTCAAGTGGGCATTCAGCTCAAGGCAAAAATCAGAACTGAGACTAGATATTTGGGAGCTGTCCCCTTCAGGGATCATATTTAACACCATGGACTGCTTGGTAATCACTGAGGGGACAGCTGGAGGGAGGGATAGGGTCAAAGACTGAGCCAAGGGCCACCCAAAGTTGAGGGGTCAGAGACTGGGAAGAGAGCCAGTAAGCAGGAGTTCGGAGGGCTCTGGAAACCAAGTGAAGACTCGAGTGAGGGAGTGACAAATTGTGTCAGGTGCTGTGGAAGGATTGGGGAAGATGTGCGCTCAGGGCAAACACTGGACATAGTGTGGTGGAAGCATTGCTGGCCTTCACTGGAGCAGTCTCCATGGAGAGAGCTGGAGAGATAACCTGAGGTGAGGAAGTGATCGTGTAAACGAGGGGCGTACACTTCCATCCTACTGCAGCCAGGGTGCTGTCAGTATTGTCTCTCTGGGTCCTTGAAGTTGAAAGTCTCTTGACAAATTTCTACTGTTATCAAACATACTTAAAACGCAGTACTGGTTTCTTTCTCTCTCTCCTTAACTCTCCACACCGTCACCCATCATTCCCAGGCTGTGGCAGATGGCCTACATTGGTCTTTCTACAACACACGACTTTATTTATTTTTTTTGTTATGTGTTTGTTTGTTTTGAGAGAGGGCACAAGTGGGGGAGTTACAAAGAGCAAGAGGGAGAGAGAGAGAATCTAATAGCACAGAGCCTGATGTGGGGTTTGAATCATGAACCATGAAATCATGACCTGAGCCAAAATCAAGAGCAGGACATTTAACCAACTGAGCCACCCACATGCTCCTACTTTATCTGTATATGTGGTGACGACTCACAGACAAGAGGCTCAGAAGGCAGCCCTATTGTTTATCTCCATAATTCCTAGCCATCTTGGGAATAAATGTTTATTGAATTGTACCTCACTTTGTTTATTTTTTTAAATAGTTTATTGTCAAATTGGTTTACATACAACACCCAGTGCTCTTCCCCATAAGTGCCCTCCTCCATCACCACCACCTCTTTCCCCCCTCCTCCTTCCCTTTCAACCCT